>NC_133666.1:683040750-683348171 GCF_037893015.1 Macrotis lagotis
TTAATATAATTTCCTAATGACTATTCTTACCGCCACAGTGGATGGATACTGAAGCCAAACAAATCAACACATTGGCCTTTTTTGCCAGAGTAGAGCAGTGGGAAGACTGCACGAATATTGAGTCCCAGGATCTGGATTCTAGTTACCACCTGTGTCACCTTGGGCAGGTCATTTACCTTATCCAAGTCTCAGTTTTCTCTTCTATAAAACAAAGGGTAGCACTAACTGAATCTCTAAGGTCCCTTTCAAGTCAGAATCTGTTCCTAGTCATGGCTTTGGATCCCTTACACCTTGTGTTGCCTTGGATGCAACTGTGGTCTTCCTAGAAGCCCTAATGGTTTATGGGTTTAATCCATTTAGACACTAAAAGTGTCAGGAAGATTGTTGAGAATGAGAGACAGGGGATGAAAGTTGGTCCTTCATTGGAGTAGGGAATTCTAGGGAAGGAAGTTCTCTCCCAATGCAGCTTCTCTGCATCTTTGACTTTTTTTTAATTAGTTCTTTTTCAAGGCAATGGGGTTAAGTGACTTGCCCAAGGCCACACAGCTAGGTCATTATGAAGTGTCTGAGGTCAGATTTGAACTCAGGTACTCCTGACTTCAGGGCCAGTGCTCTATCCACTGCACCACCTAGCCGCCCCATCTTCGACTCTCAAAGAACTACCTAGAGGCCCAAGAAGTTAAAAATGACTTGACCAGAGTCAAACAACCAGAAGTAGAGTTTGAACCCAGATCCAAGTGACAGACCTTTAGACAGAGGTAAAGATTTTATTTTTTTTTAATTATAGAAATAGTTCATAGGGTTAAAGGATTACAAATTTAGAGTTTGAAGAAACCTTAGTCTTTCTCTCTCCCATTTTACAGGTGAGGAAACCAAGGCCCAGGGAGATGAATTAACTTGTCCAAAAACTGTAGTGGTAATTATCACAGGTTGGGACTTGAATCGTAGTACTTTGGGACCTTTCCTTTGCACCATGCCAGCAATCTGAGGAGGGAATTGATGGAAGACTGAAGAAAACCCATTAATATAATTCACAAGCTCATTTACTCTTGTTGGTCAGAACTAACCAGGGGTGGACCAAAGGAGAAAATATTGGGACGTGTAGTCCCAACAGCAAAATTATTCAGGGGATATTAAAGTGCATTGTTCACCCATAAACATCGTTTTTATGTTTATGAGATCCGTTGGAAGGCATAGTGATGGATGGAACATAATAACATTTATTCAGAGGAAGAATCACATTCTTTTTTCCTTCCAATATCCTCGATAAATCATCTGGCTTTGCTGGATCCCCTCCACAGTGTTTTAAAGGATACCCTTGGCTAGAAGCATTTGGGTAATGGACTATCTCAGGTCAATCTTATAGGGAAGCCAGTGTAGCCCATTGCTGCTGAAATATCGTTTGACCCTTGGTTTTTCTTAGACTCGCAGAAATCGCTCAGAATTGACTTGTACATATTTGGTTTGTAGTATATGGGAAATTGAGGACAGCTTGGTGGCACAGTGGATAGAGGACTAAGTCTGGAGTAAGCAGAACCTGAATTTCAAATCTGATTTTAGACATTTATTTGCTGTGTGAGCTTGGGAAAGTCACTTAACCTTATTTGCCTCAATGTCCTTATCTGTAAAAAGAGAGCCTGACAGCTAGGTGGTACAGTGGATAGAGTACCATACTGTAGTAAGGAAGACTCATCTTCCTGATTTCAAATCTAGCCTCAGACACTTACAATCTGGATGACTCTGGGCAAGTCATCTCACCTTGCTTACCTCAGTTTCTTCAACTGTTAAATGAGCTGGGGAAGGAAATGGCTAACCACTCCATTATCTTTGTCAAGAAAACCCTAAATGGGCTCATGAAGCGTCAGACACAACTGAAGAACAGCAACAGATATGGAGAACAACATGTTATTTATAAGGAGGTGACAGAATGGCTTTGAGGTCCTCGGGAGTAGCAGATGTCAATTTAGGTGTCATTTGGACACCAAAAGTGTCTGGAAGATTGTTGAAAATGAGGGATAGGGGATGAATGTTGTGGACTGGGTGACCGCAATGGTCTATTCTAGCTCTAAATTCTCCAATGAATTCTTTTTTAAAAAAAATATATTTTTTTATTGATTTTTTAAAATCAAAATGATGGTGTCACAGCTGGTGTGACCTTGAACAAATCCCTTAATCTGCCTGGACTCAGTTTCTTCATCTATTGCATATAAGGCTTCCTTGGATCCAAATTTTTCATGTTACAGGTGGAGAAACTGAGACCTGGAATGATGAATAATTTGCCTGAAGTTAAGTATCTGAGGCAGGACTTTTTTTTTTAGGTTTTTGCAAGGCAAAAAAAAAAGGTCAAGTGGCTTGCCCAAGGCCACACAGCTAGGTCATGATTATGTGTCTGAGGCCGGATTTGAACTCAGCGACTGGACTCCAGGGCCAGTGCTCTTTTCCACTAAACCACCTAGCTGCCCCTCAGGACTTTTTAAACTAGGAAAACACTATTCTTTTTATCATCCCAAATTTCCTCCTTTATTCATTAACATATTGTCTAACACTCTCTCTCACACCCCCGCCCCCCGTAAAATATAGGCAGTTATTAAGTTCTGGAAATGTAAATTAAAAAAAAAAAGAAAAATAGTCCCTGCCCTCAAGGAGCTTACATTCTAGTAGGAAATGACAACACAGAAAAGGCAATTGAAAAGGGAGCAGGAAGCAAGAGAACAATGTCCACATCAACAACATTATGAGATGAGCAACCTTGAGGGAAGCAGCTCCTCTGGACAGTCCAGAGAGTGAGGACAGTTGTATTAGACTGGCTGTAGACTATGTTATCCCCAACCAGAGGAAGAAAAACAAAATAAAACAAAACACACAGAAAAAAAAACCAACCCTTCTGAAGCTGATGAACACTTTATAAAAATTATCTCTTATATATCTCTTTTCCTTTAATCTTAATTCCTCATGCCAAAAATGACTACTTTGTAAATATGTATAAAAAATATCTATGTAAAATGCTAATCTGATTGTTCCTTGCTGAGGGCAGGAGCGTGGAAAGGGAGGATGGAGGAGAGAAATTTTGTAACTTGGAAATACGCATGTGTCTATGGATGAAAATAAATAAATTTTAAAATAAAAAAAAAGAAAAGGGAGCAGGCAGAGGGGGAGGAAGGAGATACCAGTCCTGGGGCATGGTGGAAAAGTCCAAGGATGTAACTAGTTGGGAAATTCAGCACCTGGAGGTTAAGAACTGGTTCATTTTATTTTTTGTAGCTATCATTCATATAGTGTTTTACAGTTTGCAAAATCCTTAGAAATCCCTTTAATTTTTATCCTTACAACAACCCTGGAAGGTAGGTGCTGCTATCATCATCATTTTTCAGCAGAGCAAACTGAGATAGGCAGAGGTTAAGTGACTTGCCCAGGGTCCCACAGCAAAGTAAGTGTTTGAGGCAGATTTGAGCTTAAGTCTTTCTGTTTCCAGGTTCATGGCTCTTTTCAGTCATAGCACCTCCTAGCTGTGATGGAAACTTCTCCCAGGATTCCTCTGAGGATTAGGAACAATAACTGGTAGCTTATTTAGCAAAGAGGAATTGTACATGAAGTTACAAATCTGTTATATATAGCTTTATATATATCCTTAAAAGGATATATTAGGCTATATTAAATTCAGGGAGGTATGAGGTGTTTGGGAAGGGCTAGCACCTCAGGTGTGAGGGCTTACTGAGCTCTTTTCAGGTTGCTCATTCACCTTTGGTAACCATCTGTCACCCAACTCTTACCTGTGACTTCAAGAAGCTGCGGTATCTACAGTGGCCATTCTTCAGTAAAACCATCACAACTGATGGGTCAAACCATACCGAGGGTAGCCGATGGGCCTCAAACCTGTCAGTGACTAGGAAGGTGTCTACCCCAAGCATTGTTAAGACTTCCCATTTGATCCAACAGCCATGAGTGTGACTGAAGCAGATACTGTGAAGTGCCTAGAACTTGGTCAAACATCAAAGATACCAAGATCACCCACTGCTATCATCAGTCATCTTGACTTTAGTCTTTTTACTGGACTTCAATGATTCTGGAAGCCAAAAGAAGCTGATGATTTTGGGCAAATGAGTCAAGACGATTGATGAATGAGTCAAGAATTACCCTGTGATATCATTGGTTCTCTTAGAAAATGAAGGACAAAAACCAACAACAAAGACATTGCATGGTAACATCTAATGGGTCTGATTTCTATCTTGGAGGCTGGTACTTTTACCGTTATTTGTTGTATCATTCATATCGTGTGGCTACACAATACACATTGGCAGATAGTGTTGTAGGATTGACATTTTTTCCACTACCAGATCCGAGGACCCACTGGAAATGTTGATAGACTTTTCCCAATCATTCCCTCTCAATTCATACATTCGACCACTGATGGTTAAATGAGAGCCATATTTTACTGGGACCTTCCAATAGTCTGGATCTGCACCTCTGGTTAAATTGGATGAACTTTCCCTTAATGAGGATTCTAGGCATTTATTGATTGATAAATCAAAATTCAATTTATGTGAAGCAGAATCCCAACGGTTTACATGACAAGATTATGAAGCAGTTTTGCCATCCACAGAGTCTCCTGTATAATAAGAAATGATTTCACCTTCTCCAAAGTTATCTCAGCTTCTAAATTTCCTTAGTCACTTTTCTAGGGTAAGTTTGGCATAAGGTTGTTGCTCTCAGGATAATCACTTTTCATTGAGCATCTAATCAAGGTCAAGGGCCATTGGAGTTCATTTCACCTGGCCCCCTCTCTTGGGAAAGCTCCATCCCACTAGGAGCAGCATGACATAATAGAAAAGACACCAAAACAGAAGACAGAAAGCTGTAGATTCAACCTTTGCCTTAAGTACTTGGGAGATTTGTGATCCTGGGCAAGTCATTTTACTTAGAACAGGAAACAATGGTCACTAAGAGCCAACATGGCCTCATCAACTTAACTAATCTAATTTTCTCCTTTTTTTTGGAAATGGCTGCAGAATCGGTGATGTATTTTATTCAGTTATGAAGTTCTTTCTAGCCATGGTGATGAGAAAAAATATGGGGCTGTTGTTGCTTGTTTGTTTTTCATTTTTGAAGAAGAGCATGACATCAGGGAGTTGACATCATGACTTGTATTCGAATTAGATCTGAATGGGGGGGGGGGGCTGTGCTAAGTCACCAGCCTCACTTTCTCCTCTGGAGCTATCTGGGTCCAGTGGCCAGATAGGGATCAGGATGATCCCTTTGCTAGAAGATAATCAGGGTTAAATAACTTGCCCAAGGTCACACAACTAGTAAGTGTCTGAGGGAAGATTTGAACTTCTTCCAAGGCTGCTGCTGCACCACCTAAATGCCCAATAAGAGGGGGTAGTGGATAAATAGCATGCATTTTAGCCTTGTTTCTAACACATTCAAGGGAATATTATAGCCACAGTACAGTATATCTATACTTTTTTAGAATACAAGTGCTTGAGGAAACAGATTAAAATGTAATTGGGAGATATTTTACAAAATAAAAATACAACAGAATGCAGGGCCCACAGGGTTCCTTATATATAATTAATGGCCTCCATGTCTATTTGAATTTGTTATCACTGGACCAGATCATAGGGCAATTAAATAAATTCAGAATTAGTTGAATGATCTGATGGTAAAAGATTCATTAATGGTTGATATCAATTTGCAAGGTCTCAAGCAGAGAGCCTTAGGGTTCTGTGCTTCACCCTATGTGACTCAATGTCGCTGTAGCATAAAGATATGGTATCTTTGCCAAGTTTGCAGATAATACAGAACTGAAAGGAATGGTTAATGTACAGTTAGGCAGGTAGGTGGGTTTTGGAAAGGAACACTCATCTTTCTGAGTTCAACTCTGGCCCCAGACACTTCCTAGCTGTGCGACCCTAGACAAATCAATCAACTCTATTTGCCTCATTGTGGTTATGAAAAGTTGGATGGACATGACTGAACAACTGAACAAAATGCATAATATCTAGTCGCCAAATGTTTATTAAAGACCTATTGAATATAGGTACCATTAAACCCTGAATATACAAAGAAAGGCAAAAACTCAATAGCTCCTGCCCTTAAGGAGCTTGCAATCTAATACCCAAGAAGACAGCATCAGAATCTGAAAGGTATTGAGAGAACTGGAAGGAGTAGGAAAGATATTCAATGAGGATAAATGTAAAGTCTTATACTTGGGTCCATCAAATGGTTTGTCTCCAAAAGATCTGGGGCTTTTATTGAATTTGAATTTCAGTATAAACTACAAATGTGGTATGGCAGCCCAAAGAACCAATGTGAGTGTGGATTGAATTATTAAAGCAACATGGTGGGAGTTTCAATAAAGCCTCAGACATTTGCCACTTACCGGCTGTGTGACTTTGGGCGGGTCACTTAACCCTGATTACCTGTTTTCCAGGTCCATCTCCAGTCATCCTGATTCATATCTGGTCCTTGGATCTTAATGACTCTGGAGGAGAAAGTGAGGTTGGTGGCTTAGCCCAGCGCCCCTCACTCCAATCCAATTCACGTGCTTGTCATGGCATCACCTCCCTGATGTCATGGGCTTCTTGGAGAATGGAGGTCAACGAAATTCAATATAATGCCCCAAGCAATTTGTTATTGCTGTTCAATCTTATCAGACTCTTCATGTCAGTTCATGTCAGTAAGGTTACTGGGCTGGTTGGCCATTTTCCTTCTCTGAGGCAAACCGAGTGAAGTGATTTGCCCGTGGTCACACAACTAGAAAATATTTGAGACCAGATTTGAACTCAAGATGAGTGTTCTTGACTCCAGTCCCTGTGCTATCCATTGCCACTTTGCTTCTGCCTCAGACAATATAAAATTATAAATTACAAAGATGATGCTGATCTTCAGAGAGAGAAGAAATCCTTCAACAAAGCTTCTTATATTGGTGAAACCTCATATCCATTAAAAAATTGATCAATTATTCTTTGAGTATTCACTCTTGGGAGTCACATTGATATGATGGAGAACAGTCTCCATAATTAGCTAAGTTGGTTCAGGTAAAACAGACCCGGTCAGTTACTGAGGCCCGTTCCTGTCTATGTAGAACATTCTTTTGTGATAGTACTTTGAACTATGATTGACCAATGGTAGGGGCTAAGTTAGAATTTCTATTATCTTATAAAGAGCCTATGCCAGGACTGTCTATATCCAAGACCTGTGCTCACTGGTAATGGTTGACAAGAATGAAAAGGGAAGAGTCCCAAGAGATTCCTGGTCTGAACATCTCTCTGTAGGCAGGACTAAAATTGAACCATTGGACCAAAGAACTTAGGCCCTTTTGTTTCCCTTTCCCTTAGGGGGAAGCAAGACATAAAATGGCAGAACACACTAAGCATACTGTGCCACAAGAGACATTGGCTCAGAACAGAAGATGCTCTGACTAGAGGTCTAGGCATTTGAGATGCCATGGTTTCCAGTCTCAGCTCTGACACTACTGTAATGAAGCAAGACATGGCAATAAACATTTATTTAATACTTACTATATTCTAGGAGCTGTGGATAGAGCACTGGACTTGAAGCCAGGAAGTCCTGAATTCAAATCTGGCCTTAGACGCTTCTTAGCTGGGTGACTCTAGACAAGTCAGTTTCCTCATATGTAAAATGAGATGGAGAAGAAAATGGCAAACTACTCCAGTGTCTTTGCCAAGAAAGCATCAAAATGGGGTCATGAAGAGTCAGAGAGAGGTCTGAAATGACTGAAAACAGCAGCATGTAACAGGTGTGTTGTAAGCATGAAAGGTACAAATCTAATCAAAAAAGAACTATGACTTCAAGAAGCTTACAGTCTAATGGGAGAAGACAATGGTTATTGTGGTTGTTGTTTGACCTTCATTTCAATGAGAATCAGTGGCATTATGGGAAACATCTTGACTTTAGTTGAATTGGATTCCTAGAACTGCACAAAGTCACCTGCCTCACTCTCTCTTTCAGAGTCATAGTCCAGTGGCAGGACAGAAGTCAAGATGGTGGACAATGGTCCAGGAAGAAGTGGATGACCTTAGCTTCTTTGAAGCCTGGACAACTCTATGTGCTCCATAGCACTTGCTTCAGCCACCTTCATGGTCATTGAAACAAATGGTTCTCATCTGTCCATTTTGTTAGGGGGAAGTCTTCACATGCTTGGGGTAGGCATCCCCCTAACTCATTGGTGGGTTTGAGGCCTATTGATTGCACTCGATCTGGTTTATCCCATCTTCTAAAATGCTTATGAGGCTGGGGGTAGGTGTGCCATTATTCATACTATAGTTCTTGAAACCACAGGGGAACGTTAGATTGCAGGTGGACACCAAAGGTGGATAAGTAACCTTGAAAAGGGCTTCACCAACCCTCACACTTGAGGGGGCTAGTCCTTCCTGAACACCCCATGCACAAAAAGAAACTAAAACAGGAAAGGGAAGGCACTCAGGAAGGTGTCAAAAGTGTGGAAAGTCAGGGCAGCTGGGTAGTGCAGTGAACAGAGCACCGGCCCTGGAGTCAGGATCCATCCTCACACTATTACTTAGCGGCGTGACCTTGGGCAACTTACTTAACCCCACTGCCTTGCAAAAAACCTCCCAAAAGTGTGGAAAGTCATAATCAAAACTTCTGAAGGATGAAGGATGGCTGGCCTGGGCCCTCAAGATGAAGACCCTAGGTTGAAGGCACAAATAGGAGAAGGGGGTCAAGTATAGTAGGGGAAAGAGAAGCTTGCAGGGGCTAATGGATGGTCCATAGTGAAGAGGCTCCAGTTGCTGAGAGAACTGAGGCAGGGTACCAAAGCTTACAGAAGCAAGGCAAATTGCATTTGTTGCCCCAGATAAAACAATTCCAAGTTATGGCTCTATAGTTGTGTGAGAATTCTAGGATTGAGCTTCTGCCTTGGTAAAGTGAAGAGGTTCAATTTCATTTCCATCAGAACATATTAAGCTCTTTGTGTGTATGTGTGTGTGCTTATGTGTGTGTGTGTGTGTGTGTATGTAGATATGTGTGTGTTTTGAGGGTGATGAAGGGGTTGTGCTGGGTGCTGAGGATAAAGACAAAAATGAACCAATGGGACTAAGTGAACTCTAAGCTCCTGTTTAGACCATCACACTAGCATAGGTATTGTATTCCTTTCATATAATGATGATGTTTATCCTTCATTCTTGGATCATGACATTAGGGAGATGATGCCAACACACACATAAGTTGAGCTTGATTGATGGGGGTCTGTGCTAAGTCACCAGTTTCACGATGGATCTAGGGGCCAGATATGGATGAGGATGACTGAAGATGGCCTTGGATGAGAGGCAATCGGGGTTAAGTGACTTGTCCAGAGTCACACACCTAATAAGTGTCTGAAGTCAGATTTGAACTTAGGTCCTCTTGATTTCAGGGCCGGCACTCACTGAACCATCTAGCTATCCTTTCAAATATGGATATTGTTTTTACTGAAAGAAACAAAAAATACATTTGAGTAAGACACTACTGAAATCCTCATGAAAAGGAAAAGTTTTTCATATTAAATGATATGGCGAGACCCAGATTATTATACGGACCAGAGAGAGAGTTGCCTCTAAGAGGACCTGACTATAGGCAGAGTCCTAATTCAGTTAATATGTCTGCAATATATTATGGTTTATCATGACTTCATTTGTTGTTCTCTTCTTGTCTCCCTTTCCCTTCAGGAGACATAAGATAAATTGCAGCAAAACACCCTCTAACTTCACCAATGCCAAAAAGACATTGATTTAGAAGAGGAGATTCAAAACTATTTCCATAGTTTTGAAGGATTTAGTGAATAAATAATAAATCCAATAAATCCAATAATCCAAAATAATAAATCCAACATGAGTAGAGTATATAAGGACTATTCTAGGGTCACCCTTGACAGAAAGGTAGGTCTTTAGAGTTTTACATCATAAATACATAAATACAAAATCAATACTGGTAGGTGACAGTTTATATACAATTTCAAGGCAAAATAAATTACAAATAGGTGATTGTCTATGAGAAGATTTAATTTGAGGCATTAGAAGCTGAAGGGGAGGATCGATAGGATATGACTAGAGGAAGACAGAAGCAGGAGAGGAAACTAAGTGCAGGAGGAGTAGGGGTGCCCAGGCTTGGGAGGAACTAGTGGAGGTGTTTCAAGAAGACAGATCATAGGACTGGATAGGAGCTGATGAGTTCAGATTCTGCAACTGTATTGCTGGGAACTGTATGGATTGGGAGAGTGGTCTGAGTCTGGTTGAGAGCTTATTGACTGTAAAATAGCAGAATTTCTCTTTGGTGCCCTCCTCAGTCTAAGAGTTTTAAATGTTCTCAGCACCCTGTTAAGAGTGGCTGTATGGGGGGGGTGGCTAGGTGGCACAGTGGATAGAGCACCGGCCCTGGAGTCAGGAGTACCTGGGTTCAAATCCAGCCTCAGACACTTAATAATTACCTAGCTGTGTGGCCTTGGGCAAGCCACTTAACCCCATTGCCTTGTGAAAACCTTAAAAAGAAAAAAGAGTGGCTGCATGCTAGAAGAGCTTGCCCCTGCTTCAATATCCTTAGAGAAGCAAAGAAGTGATTTTGTTGAGCAGGAAAACTGTGAGAACAGATAAAGGAGCAAACAGCAGATGGGCAGTTTTGGTCAGAAGGTGATGCGCAGTGCAGGCTGTTCTTTAAAGAGACTAAGATGAAGGCATGCCTCCAGAGCTGCGAGATGACATAGGCTTATGAATTTGCCTCTTCCCGTTAGGTTTCTCTAAGTGTGCACTATGTGAATTGGTGGGAGAGTGTGATGTAGATTGAAGGTTAACCATTTTAGTTTAATTATCATCACTTTTTCCTCATGTAAATATTGTGATTGGATCTGCTCTTGTGTTTTACCAAGTAAAGGTATGGATTATTGTTTCTCTCTTGTTTTCTACTGAATGTTATTACTATTACTCTTGTTTTCTATTAGGGAAATATGATTATTCTTGCTTTAGCCTTATCACTGGCACTGGAGTCAGGAGGACCTGAGTTCAAATCCGACCTCAGATACTTAATAATGACCTAGCTGTGTGGCCTTGGGCAAGCTGCTTAACCCCATTGCCTTGCCAAAAAAATAAAAAGAAAGTTTAAGAGTGAATGGTGTCATGGTGACTATTTTTGTATAAATGGGAAACACATTGTGGTGGCAAAAAACTATAATGAGTAGTAGTAGTAGCAGTAGTAGTAGTAGTAGTAGTAGTAGTAGTAGTAGTAGTAGTAGTAGTAGTAGTAGTAGTAGTATGAATGAATTTTTCCCTGTCTCTCCAACATCAGAGATGCCCTCTAAGATCCTGAGATTTTTAAACTGTAAGCACATGATTGCTCCTCTGAACACACTACCTCAATTTGCTAAAGTGTATATAGCTAGGGGAAATCAAGTTAGCCCCAATATAGGGGGGGAGAGAGTAGCTCTATGCCATGCCCATGCCCACTCTTACCATATGAATCTCCTTACTATGTGTTGAGCCTTTTTATATTTCAGTAACCTGAGAAAGAGTAGCTAGGTAGTTCAGTGGAAAGAGTACCCAGTCTGGAGTCAGAAAAACTCACCTTCTTGAGTTCAAATCTCTCCTCAGACACCTACTAGCTGGGTGACCCTGGGTAAGTCATTTCATCTTATTTGCCTCTTTTACCTCATCTGTAAAATGAGCTGGAGAAGGAAATGGCAAACCACTCAAGTATCTTTGCCAAGAAAACCCCAAGTGGAATAATGAAGCGTAAGACATGACTAAAATGACTCAATAAGAGAAGTCTGGAGCATCTCTGATGAACATCCTCTTTCCACTCTGTCATAAATGACAAAGTGTTACTTAGCCCTTCCTTCTAATCTTGAGTAGGTCATGTCCATTGGCTCCCATATATCTTCCTCAGGCTAAGCATGTCCTCAGTCTGGTCTCGTTCTTTTAATATTCTGTGGATACCTTAGCAACACTTGAGTTGTTGCTCTGTATTCCTTCTGCCTGAATATCATCAAATTGCATCCTTTTTTGATCCTATAATTCTAGAATGAGACTCTCTATGCCATTTCTACATTGGTAATAAATTATAGCCAAATTAACCTTCTTTCTATTTCCTTTTGGGTCTCACACAGATTTCTTCAGAGACTGTGGTCATATGGTCTCATGTAACAAGCTCCCCAACATGGGAGGTTTCAATGAAAGGTTGGATGACCCCTTGGCAGAAAATGTTATTAAACATTTTCTTCATCAGAAACAGGTTGGTTTAGATGATATTCTGTGATCATGAAGATACTATTAGTGTTAAAAAGATGTGTGTGTGTGTGTGTGTGTGTGTGTGTGTGTGTGTGTGTGTGTGAGAGAGAGAGAGAGAGAGAGAGAGAGAGAGAGAGAGAGAGAGAGAGAGCTTGTGATTATCCCAAATTCTGGGAAATTTCTAAAATTCAATCTAGCATGTTTTCTCCCTGATATTCAATTATGGATCTAGTTTACTTTCTATTTAGATCATCTTTAAGGAGCATATTTGATGAGAGATTAACTCAGTGGGTTAGCATTTCATAAATACACTCCATTCATTTTGTTTTTCCCATGTGGATTGTTAGACTGAGGTCTTTTGAGCAGACAGTTTAAGTGCCACCTACAAAAGACCTTTCTTGATTCTCCCAATAGAGGATGCTTATCTTTTAGAAAATTTGCATTTATTTATCTTTGTACAAGCCAGTTCCCTTCCAGGAGAGTGTAAATTCCTCGAGGGCAGGAACAACTGAATTTTGTCTGTGTATCACTAGTTTCTGACATAGGATAGAATTTGGACATTGGAAAGAAAGGGTGGGGTATTGAATGGTCCTTGATTGTTCCTCTTTACGTGTGGATGTCCTAAATGTTTTGTGGGGTATTGTGTGTCTGCTCTTAGATTCACTTCCCATAAGACTATATCATTGATCATAAACTTTCCATAATTACCAATGATCTGTATTGCTCTATATGATCAAATTGCTCTACGAAATCCTAAAAAGCCTGGATGGTCAAAGTAACTATCTTTAATTAGATTTGCTTTACCATTGTTTGCCAGGACTGGTATCTACTCAGGTCATTGGATTTGAGACATATTGGGATCCTTACTGATTCAGTCACTGAGTTTCAGAGAGGGAAGGAATATCAAAGATCATCTAGTCTGATCCACATCTGAAAAAGGATTGGCTCTGACTATAAATCTGACAAGTTGGTTATCTAACCTTTGCCTGAATTCCCATCACTCCTTGAGGCAACTCATTCCACTTTGGGACTTTTCTCTCTCTCCCTTGAACTCTCTGCCCAATTTAGTCATATGCCCTCCTCTCTACCCACTGATCCACCATCTTGAACCAAAAAACCTCCCTGCTTCTCCTTTGGACTTTTGTAAAAAACATTTATTTCTGTCATTAGAAAGCCCATCTCCCATCCATCCTTCATGACTGTTGGAGTCATCTTCCTAATACATCACTCTACTTTAAAATATCTAGTGACTTTCTATTCCCCACCAACATAGTTTAAATTCCTGATTCTGGCATTCAAGCCATATAGAGTCTAGCAACAACCTACCTTTCCAATCCTGTTACCTATCATCATGTTCCAAACCCATTATCACCTTTCTCATTCTGTTCTCTCTTGGTTCCCTAATATACATTTTAAGGTTTTCTGTTTTTGCAAGGCAAATGGGGTTAAGTGGCTTGCCCAAGACATATAGGTAATTATTTAGTGTCTGAGGTCAGATTTGAACTCAGATACTCCTGACTCCAGGGCTGGTGCTCTATCCACTGTGCCACCTAGCCGCCCCCCAGGATGCCAGCTCCACTCTCAGCTGTGGAATCTGAGTCTAAATTAGGAAAGGGATTCCCTTTTGGTTTAGGTTGGGCTAAATGGGTGCTGGAGTTTCTTTGGATTCAAAATTCTGTGATTCTATGAATCTGAAGTAAGACAAAAATAAACTTAATATTAACCAGAGGCATTTTGTTGCCTAGCTAGTTAAGTTCTCAAAGCACTCACCTCTGCACTTTTTTACTTCTTCCTTCCAGGGAGAGGCTTTGTAGACATTGCCTCCTAGAAGGGACTGGGAAGAAAGACTTGCAAAAGGTAGGATTTGAACTTAATTTTAAGAGAAGCAGTTGAAGGCAAGGAGAGGGAGAGCCTCCCAGGCCTGGGGAATGACCAGAGTTAAATCTGTGATTCTAGCTCACTTTGGTCCTGGATTGCTATCCTCTGGTTCCCCATCTTAGTCTGGTGTAGAAATTCAAGTTAATCTAAACAGGTCATCTCTATAGAAACAGTTATCCACCCACTGGAATAGTTCACAGATATTGGAGACTGGGCAGGGATCCAACTGGACCAAGTTAGCCCCCCTCTCAGTTCAACAGTTTTGACTATATCAGATAAGACCAATCCCAGGAGTGAAAAGCATTCCTTTAATAGCTATCTATATTCAAGGATGTATCTGAGTCATTAATATAGGGACATCTCAATAAGAAAACTGTCTCCCCCAAGGCAGATTGTCAGCTGTTCTCTAATTTATAATTATAGACAGTAGTATTAAGTGACTTTTCTAGGATCCAAAGACCAATATTAGTCAGAGAGTGGACTCAAACCTAGGACTTTATGACACTGACCTCATCAGATTGATGAGGATTCATCAGTCATTCTTATTGTTCTTACCTAGAGTATTTCCTTTTCTATTTTCTTTTTTTTTTCTTTTTTTTGAGGCAATCAGGGTCACATAACTACTAAATGTCAGAGGTTGGATTTGAACTTAGAACCTCCTGACTTTAGGCTGGTTCTATCCACTGTACCACCCAGCTGCCCTACCTCATTTCTTTTCTGGGGGGAAAAAGATATTAGACTGTGAACTTCTAGAAAGCAGGGATGATTTTTTTCCCTTTCTTTGTGGCCCCAGAGTTTAGGTGGGTGCATAGGGGATGCTTAATCGGTGCTTTTTGATGACTTGAAAAGAGGCCTGATCACGGTTTTTATATGTACAACCAGGTTCAAAATACAAACAGACATATGAGAGTATTTGGCAAGAACAACAGAGATTCTAAACAGGGTTTTTCTTATTTCTGGTTATTGTCTGTATAGAAGACTTCCTGCTGGGATGACATGAACCAGAGAGAGAAGTCAGCCTTGGCAGTGCTGGTAGGTTTTCATCATTGTGCATCCTTCAGATTCCTGTGGAAATTCTATTCAAAACACCCACATGTTTAAATACATATGTGTAATGCTACGGTGCCATCAGGAGCTACCCACGACTGAAGCTCTCCTTTAAATAATCCTTTAATGGGACAGCCGAGGTGGAGCTAAATTTTGATTTCCAAATGGGAAAGATGCTAGAAGAGACGCGGAGAACTGGATATTAAAAAAAATGCAATCAACAGCAGCTGCAACCCAATTAAATTCAACCGATCACAGGTGTTTGCAGGAGATTACCCACACACACACAGACAATTTACCTAAACAAATCACTCCTTGAGAACTCAGAGGCTGGAACACAAGCCTGATCTCTGCAGGGCTGGAAAACATGCGAATATTTCCTTAACTAGAGGGTGCTAATAGTGACTGAGTGTCCAGCTAGGAGGAATGGTCTTAATTGGAGAATTTGGGGTCTCTCTCTTTCTGTCTCTCTGTCTCTGTCTCTGTCTCTGTCTCTGTCGCTGTGTCTGTCTCCGTCTCTGTCTCTGTCTCTGTCTCTGTCTCTCTCTCTCTCTCTTTCTCTCTTGTTTAGGACTAAGAAAGTGAGGGAGAAAATGTTAATAAAACAGATTAAAAATATGCCCTGTGTACATATCCCCACCTCCCTTAGCAACCGGATTGTCAAACACTTATCAGCACACCTATGATTAGTGTACAGGATTTGTTGTTCAGTTTTGTCCAACTCTTTGTGACCCCATTTGGGGTTCTCCTGGCACAGATGACTGGAACGGTTTGCCATTTCCTTCTCTAGTTCAGTTTATAAACGAGGAAATTGAGACAAAGAGAGTGAAGTGAATTTCCTTAGTAGTAAGTGTCTGAAACTGGATTTGAACTCAGATCGTCCTGATTCCAGGTCTGGTATTCTATCCATTATGCCCCTACATGATAATCTCACTATATTCTGCTCAGGTCTGTCTATGTCTGGAGTATTTTGACCAGACTTGGGCACTGTATTTTTAGAAAGGGTCTTCATAAGCTGCACAGTATTGTATAAGAAGTCAACCAGGAGCAGGAGGTGGATGGATGTCATGTCATGTGAGATGATCTAGAACAGTGTAATTCGTCTGGTGGGGGCTGCTCCACAAATCCCATGAAGAAGTCTGTGGATAGATTTCAGGTCATCTATGAACTTGGAGTGGGGAAACCCCACCACCATCTTATTCTTTATTTCCTCCATCTTTGGTTTCCTTTATAATTTAAGTATTTTGTTTTATGCATTTAAAAATATGATACCAAAGAGCCCATCGCTTCACCAAATTGCCAAAGGTCTCCATCAATCTATCAATAAACATTTATTAAGCACCTACTATGAACCAGACATGGTTCTAAGATTGGGGACTCAAAGAGGCAAGAAGCAGTCACTGCCCTCAAGGAGCTTATAGTCTAATGGAAGTTAAGGGCCCATGACTAGAGCAAAGAAATGCTTTAATGATCTCTCATCAATAATCAATAGTCAACAAATGCTTATTAGGCATCTCCCTAGGCTAATATTGTGCTAAGTGCTTAATGATACCAAAAAAGAGGCAAAAGACAGTTTCTGTCCTCAAGAAATTTTACAATTTAATGAAGTTTAAATGGCCTTGAGTTAGAGCAAAGAAAAGCTTTAGACAGTTTTTCTCTAATGATCTCCCATCAATAATCATCAATAATTATTTATTAAGTAGCTACTATTTGAAAAAGAATGACACTCTCATGAGCTCATCTCATAATGGCCGTAGGGATTGGATGGTTCAGCTTTGATGGATCTCGATCCAGAGAGTGTTGGTTGGTACTTTGATACCAATTTGAAAGTTTTTCCTAGTGGTAGTCCAGAATAACTAAAAGATTGCCTTGATTAGGCTCTGGATGTTTCTAAGTAAATGAAAATATGAACTTCCCAGGTGTCTTTGGAGTTTGATGCATCTATAGTAGGCTTCAGGTTAAGCTAACACCTGCCCATAATTGAAGCATCTTTTAATTAATACTAGGGTCTTCCTTCTTCCTTCTACTGGCGATCTCTAATTCGGTATATGTGTTTTATAGGTACACATGTATATTTATTTATACATATATACAGACACCCATCTAGCTCTCTCTCTCTCTATCTATATATGTGTGTGTGTGTGTGTGTGTGTGTGTGTGTGTGTGTCTATCTTGTGCATACTTGTTTGCATGTTATCTTCCCCATTAGACAATGAGCTTCTTGAGATTTTCTTTGCATCCCTTATTATGAGATGGACTGTGCTAAATACTTTCCAAATATTACCTCATTTGAGCCACACAACAAACCCTGGGAGGATGACATTATCTCCATTTTACAATTGAGGCAACTGAAGCAAACAGAGGTTAAGTGACTTGTCCAGGGTCACACAGCTAGCAAGTGTCTGAGGCTGGATTTGAGCTCAAGGCCCAGCTCTTTATCTCCTGCATCACCTAGCTGCCAATTCTTCCAGCTTAGAAATGGTTGCTTACTTTTTAAATGTACTTGATGGAGAAGATTGGTTCTTTACTTTGTTATACTCTCATTCCATCCTCCCCCCCTCCCAAGATGCATTCAAATCTGCTCAACATTCCTTTCCTATTTTGACTATTTTTTGGTTCAGTTCAACTGCGCTATAGACCTCCCAGGGACAGGATCAGAGGTCAATTTGATTTGCTTTGCTTCTAATGTGGGTGGCAATACCTCCACCAAACAACCTGGACCAATGCCTGGATGCTAGCTAAGTCCCCAAGAGCCTGCTCCACTTACTGAACACCTTCTTTCTTCTGGTGCCAAAGAGGGCAGATGGGGACATCAGACCATGCCCAAGACTCCTACCATATTTGAAAGCTATCACAAGGGGAGATAGCATTTCTCTGGAGTGATTAGACACTTCCAAACCCTGAAAGCCAGTGAGTCATCATTTCTACGTGGGATGTGAGTCTTTATTTTGACTTTCCCACGAAGCAGCTTCATTCACCTTGTGTCCAATCAATTGTCCTTTTCCCTTCTCAGTTTTGACTTTGTGCTTGTCTTCTCCCAAGATAACAAACTGGGCAATTTTCTAAGTGGAAAGTCAAAGAAATGAAGTATCAGCAGAGTGAATCATGACCCTGGAAATCCCCCTTCCCCCTCTCCTGGCACATCCTCATTTTCCTATTGCTTTCTATTTCAGGACTTTATCTCCAGGGGCTGCTATCAGATAGAACCTCAGGGAAGAAAAGTTCTCCAGACACTGAGATAACTATTCTAAGCATTAATGCCTGAGACTGAGAGCTCAGAATTCTATTTTACTTACCAAAGGTCAAATCTCTTCTTTTCCAAGGATGGAAAAGAAAGAACCTACATAATATGGCTTTTAAATGCCAGTGGGTTTGACGGATCTGATAAGAAAAAGCCAATGAAGAGAAAGAATGTCTGGGGAGGAGATTTGACTTTTAAGTGCCAATAGAAGAAAGGGATTTTTTTTTTAAATAACCCATTTTAAATGCAAAGATTCATTTTTCTTTGTCTTTTGTGGTCAGGATAAAGCAGTATTTGATATTCAAAAGAATACCAGAACAGTTGCAGAGTTGTGGGAAGTGACATAACAGGTTTTATTAGGAAAAAGTCCAAAGACATTAGAGAAATAAAAGCTCCTGGAGGGTAGAGGTTGGTCTTTTTTGCTTTGTCTTTGGCTTCCCTGTGCCAAGGATGTTGCCTTGCACTTGGTAATTTGATGGAGAAAGTTGGTACTCTTTGGGCAGGACAAACATCTCCTTATCTGGCCTCAAGTCAGGAGTGTCTTCAAAGTGCTAAGAAAGAAGAAACCAGAGGACTGGGGATCATTGTTTTATTATATCCATGGTGTATTTGCTCAAACTGACAGAGAAGACTGGAGGGTTGGGGGACCACCCCTTTTTAATCTACAGAGTTCTTAACAAAATAATAGAGAAAACCAGAGGGTTGGGGATCACCCTATTTTTGTATTTATCGAGTCCTTGCTCAAAATAATAAAGAGAAGTCCAGAGGAGCCCCTTTTTTTGTATATATGGAATTCTTGATGAAATAGTAGAGAAAACTGGAGATCTGGGATCACCCCTTTTTTATATCCATGGAATTATTGCTCAGCATGACACAGCAGAGACCAGAGTGCTGGGGATCACCTCTTTATTATATCTGTGGAGTTCATGCTCAAAATAACAGAGAGAAGACCAGAGGGGGTGGGGATCACTCCCTTTTTCTATGGAGTTCTTGACAAAATAATAGAGAAGGCCGGAGGGTTGGGGATCACCCCTTTTTTTGGATCCATGGAGTTTTTGCTCAGCATGAGACAGAAAAGACCAGAAGTCTGGAGATCACCCCCTTTTTTTTTTATATTCTTAAGAGTTTTTGATTTGAACTCAAAATCTGGCTCAATGGCCAATTAAAAAATACCATGTCAGGGGTGGCTAGGTGACGTAGTAGATAAAGCACTGGCCTTGGAGTCAGGAGTACCTGGGTTCAAATCCGGTCTCAGATACTTAATAATTACCTAGCTGTGTGGCCTTGAGCAAGCCACTTAACCCCATTTGCCTTGCAAAAACCTAAAAAAAAGCAAACAAAAAAACCATGTCATAATGCAGTATGAATGTTTAAGTCATTATGGTTTAATAATCAGTATATTTCTTAAGGGTTTCCTAATTTTCTAGACATTGTGCTAAGCTCTAGGTTGAGGAAAGAGGGAACATAAAGAAAAACAAAGAAAACCAACCCCCCCAAAAAAACAAAGCCCAAAATAAAATTCCAACTGCCTCCTCCAAAAGCCAATCCAACTCTTTTCTCAAGGAGCTCACATTGGAACTGGGGAGATAACATGTAAAAAATTTTGTTGTTGTTTGCCCTTCATCCTCAAAGACCACAACATCATGGAGGTGATGCTGTGACAAGCACATAATTGGATTTGAGTGAGGGGGGGCTGTGCTGAGTCACCAGCCTCACTTTCTCCTCTGGAACCATCTGGGTCCAGTGGCCAGATAGAGATCAGGATGACTGGAGATGGCCCTGGATGCGAGGCAGTCACGGTTAGACTTGCCCAAGGTCACACAGCTAGTAAGTGTCAAGTGTCTGAGTCTGAATGTGAACTCAGGTCTTCTTGACTTTGGGGCTAGTGTTCTATCCATTGCACCACCTCTCTTCCAGAAGACAATCTTTTATAACAAAGAATAAAAAAAATTTTTGGCTTAATTAGCCAATAGATCAAAAAAAGTCTATTATATACAGTGTTCAACACTTGTCATTCCCCTAGTCAACAGCATAAAAGCGGTCAGAGAATATCTGTACATGCTCTGAGGTGAGAAAAAGATGAGTGAAGGACCCCTCCTTACCCTAAATTTAGACCATTTGTCTGGGATGCTGACTACCGGCATGGCCCCAGAGCTAGCAAGAGTAGTTTCATAGGAAAATCAATTTAGAAGTTGGGAGGAATCTGAGAGGACATCTAGTCCAATGCCTCTCTCTCCTCTGCCATTCTATACATTGTGCATGCAAAGAGAGTATCATGGAGTGAGTTTTGTTCAAAGTACTATGTGGCATAGTCAGGATTTGAACCCATTTCCATATCCGATCTACTTTCCAGTATACAACATTGCCTGTTGGAGTGTAATGGAAAGAGCACTGGATTTGGAAACAGAGGATTTGGGTTCAAATCCTGCCTTTGCCACTTAGTAATAAGTTATGAGACCTTGGACTTTAATCTGGACTTTAATTCCCTCATCTATAAAATGAGAGAGGTTGGACTAGATGGGCTCTGAGGTCTCTTAGTTCTATTACAAGCAACTATGAATCTCAGCACCCCCAAGAGCAAGAGAAACGTGTTAACTACACTAACCCTCATTTCTGACAGTCGTGTCCACACTCCCTTCCCTAAAAACATTTTCTTGTCTGACTAATTCCTTCCTCCTTGTGATATTTTATGTATTCAGTGCTAGAAGGAACTCTATCAGTCATGGGATCTAGAAAAGACTTAGCCCTTCCATAATTTTACAGATGAAGAAATTGAGGTGAAATGATCATCACACAGTTAGTAAGTTTTGGAAAAGGAGTCAGGTCTTCCTGACTCCAAATCCAAAGCTCTAAGTGATTTATCCAAGGTCACAGAAACAATAAAGGATGCCTCCTGATTTCTAGATGGGTGTTTTTCCTTTCACAACTCATACTGGAAAAGCCCCCCAGGCTGATGTCTGTAATAAGAATAATTAGCAATTCACTAATTAGGGTCTTCTTCGAGAACCTATTGTCAACCCCTTTCCTAAACTAAGCTCTACTGTGCTCATTATAGTCATTAGTCTGCTTTAAATGATAATCTATTTTCATTTCCCCAAGTACACATAAATTTTCACTTTAGGTATGGCTCAGTCAACAGTTTCACCAAGTCCTCTAGATTTAGAAAAGGACCTCTGAGATTAGCTAGTCTGGTCTCCTCATGTATTAAAAAAAAAGGTTTTATTGATATTTTTGTTTTTACATTACCTTATGCTTCTCAGTGATTCCTTTCCTCTCTTCCAGAAGACAATCTTTTATAACAAAGAATAAAAAAAAACCATTTTGGCTAAATTAGCCAATAGATCAAAAAAGTCTATTCTATGCAGTGTTCAACACCCATCATTCCCCTAGCTTGAAGAGAATGAATGAAAAATTTATGAAAAATCATTTGGAAAGTGCTTACTATGTGTCAGACACTGTGCTGGCAACTCTAATAGAAAAAGGGAGACAGTCCCTGATCTGAAGGAGATCCCTCTCCAATAGGAGACAATAGAAAAAAGAGGGTGGTTGGAAAGACCTGGAAGTCATAAGGGCAGATGTCCATGCTTAAGCGAACTGCAGTTTCACCAAAAGGTCAGAAGACTGTGCCTGGGGTCTGGAGGGTGTGAAGACAGGGTAGATAGTCCTGGAAGACCTAGGGGTCTGCTCTCTCACTAGAAGGAGTGACTCTCATTCTGGAATCAGGAGGACCTGAGTTCAAATGTGACCTCAGACATTTGACACTCACAAGTTGGGTGATTCTGCACAAATCACTTAACCCTGATGGCCTGGCATCCAGGGTCATCTCCAGTTGCCCTGATCCATGTTTGGCCATTGGACCCAGATGACTTTGGGGGAGAAAGTGAGGCTGGTGACTTAGCACGGCACCCCCTCACTCAAATCCAATTCATGTGCTTGTCATGATATCACCTCCCTGATATGGTCTTCTAGTATGAAGGACAAACATCATCACATCAGAAGGAGAAGGGTTGGTGACTCCTTGGCGATCCAAGCTGGGTGAACTGTCAAGCCATTTGGATGGGTTGTTGGAGACCCAGGGCCAGGGGAGGGTGGTAGAAGGAAGACATCTTCCCATTTTTTCTTCTCTGTAGCCAAGTTGCAGTTTCCTCATTATATGGAGAGAGAGAAACTGAGACCTGGAGAGAAGAGATTTGCACAAGGTCACATAGCAGGTAAGTGGCAAAAGCAGGACTTCTGATTTCAGATTCAGTACTCTCCCTAATACTGCCTTGGAATAACTCACATTTCTCAGGGGTAGCTAGGTGGCACAGGGGATAGAGCACCAGCCCTGGAGTCAGGAGTCCCTGAGTTCAAATCTGGCCTCAGACATTTCATAATGACCTAGCTGTGTGGCCTTGGGCAAGTCATTTAACCCTATTGCCTTGCAAACCCCCCCCCCCCCAAACCAACAACAATAACCCACATTTCTCTAAGGGCTTTAAGGATTTCAAAATATTTTCCTCTTAGTACTTCTATGGAGAAGAGAGAGCATGGATTAAGAGCTAGAAGGGACCTTGGAGGCTGTCTAATTTAACTCCCTTATTTTACAATTGAGGAAACTGAGGCCCAAAGAGGAAATCTATTTACCCAAGGCCAGAACCTGTGAGTCCAAATTCAGGTCACATTCTACCAATCATCCTCTGCATAGCTCCATTTAGAATGGCACCATGGGAAGAAAAAGGACCTGGATTCAATGGAGAGAAGTCAAATGGAATTCAATAAACATTATAAGTTCACAGAGTCAGTAACACCACTGAGATCTGAATCCAGGACCTCTGACTAAATTCAACCATCTTTTCACTATCCCATGGTATCTCTGTTTCCATTTCACTGGAAATGAAAACCAGACTAATGTAATCCTGAGGAAGGAACAAGGGAACCCTTGTGAGAACATGTCCCCATTATCTGAGAGAGCTTTTGGAGGGTCGCTCAGATAGTGGGAGTTGGGTTTCATCTGAGTTCTTGCACTGTGTATTGAGGATTGAGGGTGTGTGTGTGTGTGTGTGTGTGTGTGTGTGTGTGTGTGTGTGACAGAGGCGCTAGGGACTCCGATTAGTTGACACACTTCTTAAATGGGGGAGCTCTAAATACACAGGTGTAAGGCCTCACAGATCCATATTCATAAAAAGTAGTAAATTAGATACAGAAGAAGGAAGATTAATTAGGTTGTTTACTCCCCCAAGACTCTTAAGGCCCCACCTCGAAGGGAAAGAGAGATAGGGTTGGGTTGGGGTGGAAACCCAGCTCCAGATGTTGGCTTCTGGGCCCACCTCGCAGCAGGGCCCTCCATTAGTGACTTGAAGCACGCACTCACAGAGTTAAAGGAGTCCAGATGTCACACAACCAGCGGGAAAATCTTGGAGGCTTAGTTAGAGGAAGAGAAGGATGCCATGAACTCTGTCTGCCAAGTGTGTGCTGGCAGAAGAGGGTCTTAGAGCTGAAGGGACCTCAGAAGTCCATTAGTCCAATCCCAAGACAAACAAGAATCTTCTTTTCTTTTTTTTTTCTGCTTTTTTGATTTTTGCAAGACAATGGGGTTAAGTGACTTGCCCGAGGTCACACAACTAAGTCAATATTAGGTGTCTGAGACTGGATTTGCACTCAGATCCTCCTGGCTCCAGGGCTGGTACTCTAACCACTGTGCCACCTAGCTCCTCCTAAGAATCTTCTCTATAACAGACTCCAAAAGCAGGAAGGCCTCTCTATCTTTCCAACCACGCCATTCCACTGAGGAATTGCTCTCATTGAGATTATTTTTTCCAGATAGATTTGGCCATTAGCTGATTTGAGGATGCCATTAGAACCCATGGGAGATGGAAAGGTGATCCTTTGAAGTCAGAGGCCTCACATTTGGTCTCTGATAAGGTAAAAATCTTCTATTCTCTATGCCCAAAGGGCAACAAAAATGTGCATCCCCTTAGATCCAGCAATACCACTACTGGGTCTCTACCCTGAAGAGATGATGAAAAAGGGTAAAAACATCACAATGTACAAAAATATTCATAGCAGCCCAGTTTGTGGTGGCGAAGAATTGGAAATCAAGTAAGTGTCCTTCAATTGGGGAATGGCTTAGCAAACTGTGGTATATGTATGTCATGGAACACTATTGTTTTATTAGAAACCAGGAGGGATGAGAATTCAGGGAAACCTGGAGGGATTTGCATGAACTGATGCTGAGTGAGATGAGCAGAACCAGAAGAACATTGTACACCTTGACAGCAACATGGGGGCAATGATCAACCTTGATGGACTTGCTCATTCCATCAGTGCAACAGCTGAGGACAATTTTAGGGTATCTGCAATGGAGAATACCATCTGTATCCAGAGAAAGAATTGTGGAGTTTAAACAAAGACCAAAGACTATTAACTTTAATTTTGTAAAAAAGGTATATTATTATGTAATTTTGCTATCTCTTATATTTTATTTTTTCCTTTAGGATTTGATTTTTCTCTCAACACATTCAATTTAGATCAATGAATAGCATGGAAACAACATAAAGACTGTCAGACTGCCTTCTGTGGGGTGGGGTGGGAGGAGGGAAGTGAGGTTGGGAGAAAAATTGTCAAATTCAATACAAAATAAAAATAAGGAAAAAGACCTCCTATTCCCTATGACCAGAAGAGGATCTCATAAGTTTCAAAGGCTTTGGAGAGTCTTGGACTCCCCAAGGGGTCCTTGTGGCATCTCCAGATCAGATCAGTCTGTATCAGGAGCCAAGGAGGGACTAGACATAGATTCATGACATCCCAAAGAGTCATTGCCCTCCAGGTTACACCCTAGACATTCTTTCCCAGGCCCCAGTGAGCAGGAACTTTAAAATAAAACAAATTGCTAGTATTTATAAAATGTCTTGAGATTTGCAAAATATTTTATCCATGTTCACAGCAACCCTATGTGTTAACAACTACCATATCTCCATTTTACAGATCTCTAAGACCCTCTGCTCCCCCAGCCCTAAGTCCAAAGATGATTATGCAGAATTTCAACCTCTGAGAACTGGAAGGAGACTCAGTGGACTTTGGGTTCAACACAGACACAAAAGGAATCTCCACTCATCGCATCCAGGACAAGGACTGGTCTAGCCTCAGTCTGAAGAAAGAACTCCCTCCAGGGAGGAGGAAACTCACCTCTCATCATTAATGAGTTTAATTAGGATTTTGTTTAGGATTAGCCTGGAACAATGAAGGGCCTTTATGTGGAAGAAGGCTTAACCTGGTTCTGCTCAGCCCCAGAGACAGATGACCAAGGCTCTGAGGTGAACTGTGTCCAGGAATAAATTCAGGCTAAATGTATGGAAAACCTTCCTATGAGAAGGAACTGTTCCAAAGTAGAACAGGCTGCCTGGGAAATAGGGGTTCCCCTCAATGTAGATGCTCAGTTGAGAAGCACCTAAGTGTCCCAGTGGATAAAGTCCTGGAGAAGGAAGACCTGAGTTCAAATCCAGCTTCAGATACTTCTTTGTTATATGATCCTGGGCAAGTCACTTAACTTTTGGTTGCCTCGGTTTCCTCAACTATAAAATTATAAAATAGTAATAGCAACCCCATCTCAGGGTTGTGAGAATTAAATGAGATAATATTTATAATGAACTTTGCAGAGTGTTTAATAAATCCTTATTATTAGTATTATTTCCTTGTTGGGCATGGCTTTGATCTGCAATCCAAGGCCACTGGTCTCTTTGCTGTTTCTCTAAGAGGTCTCTTCTTCTTCTGACTTTTGGGGGGTTCACTGTTTCTTCCCCATTCTTAGAATTCTGCCCCTCTTTATTCCTTGTCTTCTCTGGATTCCTTCAGTTGACATCCCAGTGGCCCTTCATCTTAGTGCCTTCCTTCTGACATGAGTTCTAATGTATCCCATTCTATCATGTTTGTATGTTATTTCTTTCATTAGAATGTAAACATCTTGAGGGCAGGAACCATATTTTTTTTGACCTTTCCAAGAATTTATATACAATTTGATGCTCAATAAATGCTATTGATGTGACTTTTGAACAGATTATTTCTCAGATAAGCTTGAAGAAGCCTCTGAGATATTGCAATTCTGAGATTCTATCTTTCATTTGCTTCTGTTGGTGAACTCAAGTGGGCATTTCCTTAGGAAATAGGAAGGTCATGGGCCTTTGGGAGCCTTGGCCCTGACCATTATATGATACTAAAGAGTAGCTCCCTTTACCAAGGCACTTAGCTTAATGAGTCTTGCTTCTCCCTCTCAATTCCCTCTTGTGCCATCAGCAAATGTGACCTGATAGATGTGAATAATTCAGAGCTCTGCAGTAATTCTGACTTTGTCTGAAAATGCCTGGCTGTCAGAGAATGTTAGAGAATCAGTTTGGGCAGAAGGGAACTCCAGGGTCCTCCAGAGTGGGGAACATTTAGAGACTGGAGTGCTTTGTTTTGTTTTTATAGGGAAAATCCACAATCTTGAACTCTATCCAGATACACTAATGTGGGAACTTCTGGCCCATAAAGTCTAGGATCCATCCAGCAAAGAGATATGGGTCACAAAGATTCCTGGCCATCTTGGGGATTGTGAATTAGGGGGAATAAAATAACTTTAGACCCTTTAATCCCCCAAAGTCTCCAACTCAGTTGCAGTATCTTTTATTTTTAGGTTTTTGCAAGGCAAATGGGGTTAAGTGGCTTGCCCAAGGCCACACAGCTAGGTGATTATTAAGTGACTGAGGGCGGATTTGAACCCAGGACTGGTGCTTTATCCACTATGCCACCTAGCTGCCCCTCAGTTGCAGTATCTTTTAAGCAAACTGGCCTATTAACTGTTCAAGGTCACAGAATCTGAGAGATTGGATAGGATGTAAGAACTCCTTTTTATTGTTCAGTCATTTCAGTCATGTCCAACTTTTTGTGATACCTGTTTGGAGTTTTCTTGGTTTGGGTTACCATATCCTTCTCTATCTCATTTTTCAGATGAGGAAACTGAGGCAAATAGAGTCAAGTGACTTGACAGATCATATCTCCAGTTTGGCTTGTACCTGAACAAGGATTCCTTCCAGATAACTAGATAAAGTATTTAGCCAGAGTTTATTTTGTGTCTGGCACTCTAAATTCTGACTACCACAAGATAGTCTCTGCTCTTGTACATTCTTTTGAAAACATTTTAATGAACAAAAATCTATTTTATCCCCCTTATCTCTCCTAACCCTTGGAAAGAAAAAAAGGAAAACAAAATCAATGTTACAAAAGCATTCAAGTCAAACAAATGCTTGAACCAGAATCCAAAAAATACATGTGTCACTTTGCACACTGAATCCATATTCTTTCTATTATCTCCAGAATTAGCATCAGTCATTACATTGATTAGAGTTGTAAGGTTTTCCCTAATTTTTTTTACATAGTCCTTGTTCCTATGTCAATTATTCTGGTTTTATTAATTTTGCTTGATATCAATTTATAAAAATCTTCTTGGGTTTCTCTTAAACTCCCTTTCATAATTTCTTACAGCATAATGATAATTCATTGCATTCATTTGCCATAAATTCTTGGACCCTTTCCCAGTTGATGAAGGAGCTTATGTTCTAATAGGGGAAGACAGTGCAGAAATTGGAGCTGGGAAGGGGAAGGTGTGTGTGTTTGATGTGGAGGTGGCTAGGATGTGGCCTGACAAGGTCATTGGGCAAGAACAAGCAAAAGTTCATCTGTCTGAGCCTGGAATCCCCAAACTCCCTTTTCAGTAGTCATCCAGCCAAGTGGATGAAAAATTTAGTGAAGAATTCCTTTTGTCAAAAGGATAGGCAGTTGGCAGGACTGCCTTTGGAGCTTATTCATCAGAACAACACACAGTCCTATTCATGCTTTCTCTTCCAATCCTGCTATGTCTTTGCCACTTGCTCCTGCACCCTCTGAATCATTGGACCTTACCATCTGCCCTTGGAGCAAGCACATATCTCCTCTCTGTTGATGATTTGACTCTTTAACTTTTATTAAAATAATATTACCATTACTTCTGGAAAAGGTTGGTGAATCAACCCACTCATAGATCCATGACTGTGGTTTTCCAATCCAAAATATCTCTCCCTCAGTTTCCTTATCTGTAAAATGGGAATAATGATAGCCACTAGCTCTTAGGTGGTCATGAGGATAAAATAAGATAACATTAATAAAAAGTGCCCTGCAAATCTTAAAGTGCTATATAAATGCTAACTGGTTGGTTGGTTGGGTCTTGGCCTTCATTATCAAAGAAGACCAAATGATTGAGCCAAATGACAGTGTGTCTGACTGTGGCTGATCAGACCAATATGAGCTTGGGATATAGTCCATGTAAACTTACAGATGTCACTTTTCCTCTGAGCTGCTTCTATTCTGCCTTCCTCACAGAGCACAACACCCTCTCTGATGAGGGCATGCCGTGCTGGGCGATCCTATGCCAGTGACTCCCATGCTGTACAATCAATTCTAAAGTTCTTAAGAGAGAACTTCAAGGTGTCTCAGTATCGCTTCTTCTGATCCCCTTGTGAGCACTTGCCCATTGTGAGTTCTTCATAAAATAGTTTTTTTTTTGGCATTCTAACAACAAATGGTAGCTATAATAATAGTAAGGGCAGCTAGGTGGCACAGTGTATAGTCACAGGAAGACCTTAGTTCGAATCTGGCCTCAGATTTGACCCTGGGCAAATCATTTCACCCTATTTGCCTCAGTTTCCTCATCTGTAAAAGAAGCTGAAAGGAAATGGCAAATCACTCCTGTACCTCTGCCAAGAAAGCCCTAAATAGGGTCATGAAGAATTGGACATGACTGAAAAGACTCAACAACAATAGGATCATAGTGTCTAGAGTTAGTGATACGGTTTGATGAAACTGGGCCTCTTCCCTTAGGAGGAGTCTCAGAAACTAAAGAAATTCTAGAAACTCCTGGGTTTAGCCTTATCTGACCTACTCCAGATTTGGGTATTCACAAACTGCTTACCCTAGATTGGTGGATTTGTAAAGAATTCTAACTCCCTTATCTCCATAGAAAACCACTTAGTCACCTACAGTCCCAGGTCAACGAGAGTTGGGTTGTGTCTCTTCAGAGCTGACTTCTGATCGGCAGGGATGTGTATGTCTTACTTTACCAGATCTAGACCCAGATTAAGACCTGATGGCGACAGGGAGGCAGAATGCATATGTCTTTTTTGAATCTTTCTTGTCTTATGTCTTTAGGAGATTTGTAGCTATCAATAAAATCCTAGATAGATCCAGTTTGGACCTTATTTATTTATTTTTATTTTTTGGCAAGGCAATAGGGTTAAGTGACTTGCCCAAGGTCACACAGCTAGGTGTGTCTGAGGTTGCATTTGAACTCAGATCCTCCTGACTTCCAGGCTGGTGCTGGTGCTCCATCCACTGCACCACCTAGCCGCCCCAGAGTGTGGACCTTTTTGACTCTGCTCCTTGAAATTCCAAGTTAGAAGTGCAAATGTGGAGAACTGAAAGACGCCAGCACTATGCAAGCCAAACTCCACACAAAAGGAATTTTGACTGTAACAGAGTCACCAAGGGCTGATCCAGGCTCTGCTCGAAGCTCTCCCACCATGTCCTCTTTAGGAAAGTAGGAAAGCTACTTAGGGAGGTTTCCATGACTTTAAACTTAAAAATGGGCCCCTTGACTTCTGGTTCTGTCTGCTAAGGTCAAATAGAGAAAGGTTAATGCCTTTTCCATAGTTGGAATTTGAAGGAAGTCAGGAAGATTAGTAGGTGGTGCATGCTCCAAGCAAAGGGGACGAATAGAGGAAGTGAACAGAGCCAAGAGATGGAGAATCTTGTTTGTGGGACAGTCAGGAGGCCAGTATCAGTGGATCAAAGATTAGCAGGTAGGGAGGAAGGTATGAGAAGACTGGAAAGGTAGGTGGGGGGGTGATTAACAGAAAAGTCACCCCAGCTTTTGCCTAATGGGCCAATATTTCTCTAGAATACATCTTCCTGTTTTTGTAACAAACACTTCTCTCTGCTATAATATATAAATAAAAGTGATTACAATGTGCAAAACCCAGCAGGGTGGTCCAAGGATTGCTGAGTAGAAAACTGTCCATCCCTTATGACAATGAGAAGGTGAAAGGGAAGTGAGGAACCAACAGAGGGTGACTATTATAAACAGATTTCCCAATTGCAAGGTATACTATTAAGAGCTGTCACTATATAGTTTAAGACTTCTTGGCAACATGAAGTCATGCCGGATGATCTAAAAAGAACTGGTGGCTCATTTTTTCTTCCCTTTTTAAGACACCAGGGAGCAAGTGAGGAGATGGCAGAAGTGACCCTTCCCCATTGGTTACAAGGAAACAGGGGATCCAAAGTGGTTCAACCTGCTGGCAAATGACAGCATTTCGTTCCATTCACAGCTTCTCAGAAGACCAGCACTGACTTAGCCTGGGATTGTTAGAAGGGGGGAGTTCAAAATGCAATGAATTTGGAGGTAGATGTCCTGGGCTGCAACTCCTGTCCATCGATTTCTGTTTATTTGAATGCAATTAAATATGGCAAACATTTATTTAATCAATAAACATTTATTCGGTGACCCCTGTACTAGGTACTTGGGGGGTAAAAAGACAAAGTATGGAACAATCCTTCCTTTCTAGGAGGTTCTAATAAGCAAAGAAAGGCAAAAACTGGTTTCTTCTCTCTCTAGAACAGAGGTGGGGGATGTCCACAAATTTCTTGGTCTGGTGCCACCAAGGCAAATGCAGAAGGGACTTGGGATTCAATAAATCTAGGAGTTTTTTAGGGGTGAATTAATGAAATGTTTGACCAAATATAGTAGGTTAATTTATAAGTTGATGACTTTGGCAGGGGAAAAAAAGGTTCTCTAAGAGTCTATAGAAGGCATTTTCAGAGGGAATTCTTTCCTAATCTGCGTCTCCCTCCTCTCCCTTCCTCCAGCATCTTCCAAAGTATCAATCAATAAACATTTATTAGACACTTATTGTATTCATTGTGCTAAGGGCTGGAGGAATACAAAAAACAGGCAAAAGGCAGTCCCTGCCCTCAAGGAGTTTACAATCTAATGGGGGAGACAAGATGCAAACAAATCTATACACACAAGCTTTATACAGGATAATTAGGAAATGATTAGTAGAAGGAAACTCTGAAGTTAAGAGGGATTGAGGAAAACTTCCTATAGGAGGTGTTTCCCATTGTAAATATCTTAGTATATACACAATTAGATTCATATGAGAATGTGGGCTCCTTGAACGCAAGGATTGGTTTTTTATTTTTCTTTGTAAATCTGCTACTTAGCTTGATCCGTGGCACATGGTTATAGCTTAATGGATACTTGTAAATTTGCTGACTTGGGGAAATAAATAATAGATCCCCTCGCCTCTGTCTTGTGGGATTTGTTTAGGTTTAGTTGCCAGAGAGAAGAGATGCGGTTATAGAGGGAAGATACCAGATTGGAAATAGGAAGACTTGTTGCAGTGCTTATGGAGGATACAGTAATAAACATAGAATCAGGAAGACATGACTGAATCTGGCCTTAGGTACTTGCTAGCGGTGTGACTCAACCTCTGCCAGCCTCATTTTCTCCATAAAATTGGAATAATAATAATATACCTGCCTCATAGGATTGCTATACAGATCCAGTGATATAATCCTGTAAAGCACTCTTTCTTTTTAGTCTTCCTTTTCCTCTTCCCCTCCTTCTCTTCTTTTTCTTCCTCCTCCTGCATCACCACCTCCTCTTGATGGTACCGTGAATAGAGAGAAAAGGACAGAATTGGTAGAATCGGCTATATTTATCAACTGACACAGAGTAATTGAGTGAGATCGGGGAAGCTACAACTTCAGTTTTCTGAATTGCAGTAGGCAATTAACAGGCACTTATTAAGCAGCTACTATTTGCCAGGCACTCAGCTAGGTGTTGGGTATTGAAATATAACAGTGACCTAGTCTTTGCCGTAGGAAACTTGCCACCTATTGGGAGACTGTAATCCAGTCACAATACAAAATAGTATGTACAAGTAAATTCAAGATATATAAAGGGGGGGCAGCTAGGTGGTGCAGTGGATAGAGCATCGGCCTTGGAGTCAGGAGGACCTGAGTTCAAATCCGACCTCAGATGCTTAATGATTGCCTAGTGTGTGGCCTTGGGCAAGCCACTTAACCCCTTTGCCTTTCTAAAACCTAAAAAAAAATAATAGTAAATAAAGAAACAAATAAATAAATAAATTAAAAGATAGACAGATAAATAGGATGGGTGGAATGACTAGCAGGTGAGGCAATCAGAAAAAAAAAACTTCATTGGAAGAAGTGATCTTTGAGCTGAGTTTTTAAGGGAGCTGAGGGTTCCAAGAGATGGAGGTGAGGAGGGAGAGTGTTGGAGGTATGAGGCATGCAGTCTGAAAATAGAATGCCACATTCTCATGTTAAAAACTAAGAGGGGGCATCTAGGTGGCACAGTGGAAAGAGCACCGGCCCTGGAGTCGGGAAACCTGAGTTCAAATGCGGCTCAAGAAACTTAACAATTACCTAGCTGTGTGGCCTTGGGCAAGTCACTTAACCCCATTGCTTTGTCAAAAAACAAACAAACAAAAAACACTAAGAGAACTGGAGAACAGTGCTCAGTGTTCTACCTAATCTGTTCTCTTCTCTCTATTCACAGTGTGATCAAGTGGAGGAGAAGGAGGAGGAGGAAGAGGAGGAGGAAAAGGTGGAAGAACAGGTGGGGAAGAAGGGGAAGAGCCAGAGAAGGAGGAGGAGAAAATAGAGGAGGAGAAGGAAGAAGAGAACACTCTCAGTTCTGCAATACTTACTATATGTCCATCACAGCTTCTCCTGGCTTTTTATCTATACTTTTTTCTAATTTCTTCTGTCTTCATCATGTTTGTTGCTTACATGTTGCCATCTCCAGTCCTCCTGATCCACATCTGGCCACTGGACCCAGATGACTCCAGAGGAGAAAGTGAGGCTGGGGACTTAGCACAGCCCCTCACTCAAGTCCAATTTACATATTTATCATGGATGGCATCATCTCCTTGATATCATGACTTTCTTCAAGAAGGAAGAACAAAAAACAGTCTCTCCCATCAGAATGTAATATCCTTAAAGGTGGGAATGACGTATTTGCCTTTCTCTGTATTCTCTCCCACTTAGCATGATGCCTAACATGTAGGTACTTAACAAAAGACTTTACTTGAATAATTGATGCCTATCCGCACAAGACTGCTTCTCAAGAATATAAACAGAGTAGAGTAGTTGTCTTCTTTGTTATTTAGTTATTTTCAGTCATGTCTGACTCTTTGTAACTCTATTTGGGTTTTTTGGCAAAAATACTGTTAGTGGTTTACCATTTCTTTCTGCAGCTCATTTTACAGATGAGGAAGCTGAGGAAAAAAGAGTTAAGTGACTTACCCAAGCCTCACAGCTAGTAAGCATCTGAGGTTTGCTTTGACCTCAGGACTTCCTAATTCCTGGCTCAGCACTCTTCAGTCTGCTAGCTGTCCTAGTCATAAGTCCAAGTAATAACTCACATTTACATAGCACTTATCCACTTAAAATTCATTTTCCTTATAACAACTTTGAGAGGTAAGTTATGCAAGGATTATTTTCTTCACCTTATAGATAAGAATATTGAGCCTCAGCAGGAAAGAGAAAATATAGGATCATAAATTTTAGTGCTAAAAGGAGAGCTCTTGAGATCATTTATTTGTTTATTTAGAAAGATTTTATTTGCGTCTTACAATTTTCTCCCTATTCTTGCTTCCCTCCCCCCACTCCCCATAGCAGGTAGTCTGTTAGACTTTACATTGTTTCCATGGTACATATTGGAAATCATTTATTTTGACTTCTTCATTTTACAGATTAGATCTAGAGAAGGGAAAAAGTGACTAAATTTTCAAATTTCAAAGAATTCTATTCAATTTTGGGCAAGGAACAGCTTCTTAGAAATTAGACTGTCTCAGATGACTGGGCTGCCATGGGAGGTAATGAGGTTCTTTAATCAGTTACTGTGTCCACCTTTAGGTGTCAGATAAAAGATCCGATCTGCCTTTTATGTTTACTCCTTTCCTATGGACTAACATTAATGAGCCAGAGGAGTCTTGTTTTATTTCTGATTAATTGCTAGTGAGCAGTGGGGAGTCCTTTGTAGGTATAGATTGGACACGATGATTCCAATTGTCCCTTCCAACCATTTATTTGCTAGTAAATATTAAAAAAAACCCAGCTCTCCAAAAAAGAGAAAGTACACACTATGCACTACGAAGTTTTTAATCTGCATTAAGATTTTCTTTATCACTCTCATGAATCTAGACAATCACCAAAATAATAAATTGTGTTCTGATTTGACTGATGAACTCTGAGTACAGATTGAAGTATACTGTTTTTCACCTTCTTAATTTTTCTTTTTCAAGATCGATATGGTTAATATGGAAATATGTTTTGCATGATATCACATGTATAACAGTTATCATATTTCTTGCCTTTTCAATGTTGGGGGGAGAAGTAGAGAGAAGAAGGGAATTTGTAAAAGCAACTTTGATTTGTAATATTTACCAGTTTCCACAATACAAATATTCACACTGAAAATTTAATAATCTGGGCAGCTAGGTGGCACAGTGGATAGAGTAGCAGCCCTGGAGTCAGGAGTACCTGAGTTCAAATCCGACCTTAGACACTTAATAATAACCTAGCTGTGTGGCCTTGGGCAAGCCACTTAACCCCATTGCCTTGCGCAAAAAAGAAAAGAAAAGAAAAAAAAAGAAAAGAAAAGAAAAGAAAAGAAAATTTAATAATCAACTCTCTAGGTTAGGGCAAGTAAGAGCTGACTCCAGCATACATCTGCTTCCAACTCTGGAAAGTGGTGATTTCATGATCATTCTTTCAGTCTCTTAGGTTTTTAATTTAGCAGCCATCTTTTACACCATTCTCTCTATTGGTTTTGTAGAGTAGAAATGGCAAGAGTAGGCAACTAATTGGAAAAGCATGGGGCAGCAGCATGAGGAATTGAGCATAAAACCGAGAGTTCTGTTCTTGGCCTGGAAGGATGGGGGTGCCTTTGATAGAAAGAAGGAATCACAAAACCTCAGTGGCTTTGTAGTCCTATCCCCCTTGTATTCTGAACTCTTGGTACTTTGCACATAGTAGACACATAATAATGTTTTTTGAATGGATGAAACTGAACCTGAATCTGAACAGCAATAATGGTTAGAATGTATAGGCACCTTAAAGTTCACAAAGCATCCTATACCTATTATCTCATTTTGTCTTCATAATCGCCCAAGGAAGTAAAGGCCATGTTCATTCCCATTTTACAAATGAGGAAGCTGAGGCTAATTGCTCTAGTTCATACCTCCAGTAATTGTCTGAGGCAAGGGTTGATCTCCAGACCCAGGTCTCAATGCACTATGCCAGCTAACTGCCTTTGGAACCAGAGCCCCTGGTTTGAAATCTTCCTGTGATATTTAACTACCTAAGACATACCTCCAATGGACCTTAGCTCGCTTGTAAAATGAGGAGGTTGGATTAGATGACTTCTGGGATTCCTTCTAGATCTATAATCCTATGAATAAGCTTGGGGAAGGTCACTTAAACTTCACTGGTCTCAGTTTCCTCATATAAAGGAGAGGGTTGGACTGAAGAGTCTCCATTGTCCATTCTAACCCTGTTGCTAGGAAACCATAATCTCTATCCAATATCCACAAGGTGTCAATGATGGACATCCTTCTATATCAGAGACCATCCCTTCCAAAGTCGATGGTCTTTCCATTACAGAAATACCTTTTATGCTCTTTATTCTTTCCCTATTGACTAACATTAACATTCCAGAGCTGCCTTATTTTATTTCTCATTGATCCCCAATGAGTAAAGGCTCCCCAAATGTTATCTGACTTTTTTTCTTCTGTCCAACCCAACTCTCTGCCAAGTAATGACTTCTAACAAACTCTTAGCTGCACTCAGCAGCTCAATATTTAAAGGGACCCTGTGGGGAACATTTCTGGAGAGCAAGACACCTCCTGTAGCATGGTGAATAATTACTATCTGCTCATCTGTTTTTAAGGTAGGTTTCCTGAATAACTACTCAGTCTAACCAACAATGGAACTCAATGAACATGGACAATTGCTATGGATCTCAGGGATTATTATTGGGTTTTAGGTCACTAAATTCTCTTGTTAAGGCATTTGTTAAGTTTTTACTGAGTTCCTGGCACTTTGGGAAAACAAATAAAGCAGTGCCCACCCTCAAGAAGCTTATATTCTGATGGGGGAAGACAATACAAAGAAAGAAACTGAAAAGTAGGGGAAAGAAGGCTAGAGGAAGAAATCTTTAGGATCAATAGTGGAGCCCAGAGATGGATTAACATGACTCTCCCGGGTACTTTCCTTACGAGAACATTACAGGAAGAATTGACTGATCTAATAATGGGGTCAGAGGGAGGTGAGAAGGTTGTGGTACCTGAGAAAAAGTTTGGAGAGTTCAGTTAAAGGAGTTACACAGAACTTCAGAGTGTCTAAGCTAGAAGGAATCTTAGAACAGGGAATGTCAGATTTGGAAAGGGTCTTAGAACATAGAATGTCAGGGTGGGGGAGTTTAGAACAGGGAATGTCAAATATGGAAGAACGAGGAATTTTTGAACTGGGAAGGGTCATAGAATGTCAGAGCTAGGAGGGGGCTTAGAATAGGGAATGTCAGGACTGGGAGGGACCTTAGAACAGTGAATATCAGAACCAGAAGAGACCAGAGAGATCCTTTTGTCCTGCCCTCTCTTTTTTATATATGGGGAAATTGAGGGAATATAAGTGATTTATGCAAAGAGACATGCCAGGGATCCGACATGAATCAACATCTCTTCATTTAGCATTCTGTGCTCTTTTCACTAGATTGGCTAAATTTTCCAAATTTGTCCACTTCACAAATTCATCCTAATATAATTTTGGAAGTATTAGTCTTTCCAGAAGGCCTCCTATTACCCATTTCTCCTCATTTCCTTCCCCATCTTATGTCTCTCTTGACTCACTCTTTAGTCTGCTCCATCTGCATACTGGCTTGCTTGCCTGTTCAGGTCCCCAGAGTCCTTCTCAATCTCTGAGTCCCCCTTAACATGTTAGCCTTCAACAATGGAATATTAGATAGTAAGGAACCTCTTGGCTCCTTCCTTTTGCATCTTCAGAGTTTAGCATAGAGCACAATACATAGCAAATCCTTCATAAATGCTTAATCTCATATAATTTAACCTGTGGTAAACTGAAGCCCGAGTTTCTAGTCTGACATTAGAGGCCCTGTGTTTAAGCAGGAATGTGATTATGTGAGCTGATGATTCATCAGATGTGTGTGGTCCAGGATGTGTTGCTATTCCTTGCCCTGATGAAACACATCAATTCCCATGAGTCCGGGCCATAGTCAATATGAACATTTGGAATTATTCTCTTTTGGGCTAGTGTAGGTGGAGAAGGGAATTGGATACTATCATGTTTGCCAAACCAACACATAGCTAATAGAACTAATGCTCTAGAGGATGCTGAATTATCTAAGTGACCCCCTGTGGGGTGTCTTAGAGTCCCATCCCCTTTGTCATTCTGTCCATCTTTTCCCCTCCTTCCCCTAGTCTCTCTTTAGCTGAAAGAATCTCTGCATCTCTTCTTCTGGGCACGCTCTGGATAGAAACTTTGATGACTCATGGACATCTTTGGTTCCAAAGGCACCAACTCATTCTCAAACCCTCTGAGCACAGAAAAAGACAGATAAAGTAACTCCTCTCATGGGATACTCTGCTGGGCCTCTGCCTTACCTCTTCTCTTTCATTCTGCAATAAAAACTGAATTTGGAATCTAAACCTTTCCTCAGGGAGGTGGGGGGCAGTGTGGAATTTGAGACTACAACCATGGACTGCTCATCAGGAAGGTCTGGGTTCAAATCCGACTTAAGACATTCATGAGCTGCAGAGTCCTTAGAAAGTTATTTAAGCATTAGTTCAGGCTTAGTTTTTCCATCCATAAAATGGGAGAGGCAGTGCGGTCCATTGGATAGACTGGTAGGCTTAGAAGGTTCAAATCCCATCTCAGTCACTTTCTAGATATGAGAACAGGCAAGTTGTTTAACTTCTCTGAGTTTCAGTTTCTTAATTTGTAAAATGATGTACTCAATGACACCTAAGGTCACTTTTGGATCTAAATCTATGATCAGATAGCTGTAAGACCTATCTTTCACAGTGGTTGCAAAGATCAAAAGTGTTGATGTATGCAATGTTCTTGTATTCAGAACTTATACTTTAGGATGACTTTAAAGGCTCCTCCCCCACCCCCCAGGAACTTGGGTAAATTTTCTATCTGTAGCATACTTGACCAGAAAATGGGCTGGCATTCAAAGACCGACCTGCCTAAGTTCTGGGAGACTCACTGGCAGGTTGGTTACAAAGGGAAGAGCAAAACAAGCTCTGTGTCCTGTATCTAACTTAAGAAACCATATTTTTATGTATGTACAGGTTGTCTCCTTCCCTGGAATGTAAGATTCCTGAGGGTAGGGACTCTTTCTTTTCATTTTTTATATCTCCAGGGTTCAGTGATGCTCTCCACTGTTTTCTTAACTCTAGATAGTCAACAGACTATAACTCAAGCCTTGATTTAGAGCATTTGCCACTTTTCAAGGTTGTAAATGCTCATACTGAAAATTTAACAACTGACTCATGAGAATGAATAGGAGTTATCACTGGCACCTCCTTGGTAGTCTGCTGATTTCCTAGTTATCTTTTCATTTAGCCACCTAAATGCCATAAAAGCCAAGTCTCTCCCATAAGACTTCCCAAGCATGAAAAATTGAGTTTTCTAATTATAATATTAACTGATGTATATAAAATTTTATATTTTTCAAAGCAGTTTTCATGTTTTCTCATTTTGCAGTCTGACTTCAGTCTATTTTTTTAAGCTTTTTGCAAGGCAATGGGGTTAAGTGGCTTGCCCAAGGCCACACAGCTAGGTAATTATTAAGTATCTGAGACCAGATTTGAACCCAGGTACTCCTGACTCCAGGGCCGGTGCTCTATCCACTGCGCCACCTAGCCACCCCTACAGTCTATTTTTTCCAGGTTGATTCCACATTTACTTCCCCCCTCACTAATTCTATGATCCATCCAAATTGACCTCTTTGCTATTTCCTTCAACTCCCATCCCTCTGCCTTTGAACTGGCTGTGTCCCATTGTGGAAGGTTTGCTCTTTATCATTCTTCCTCTTAGCACCCTTAGATCCTCTTAAGTCTCAGCCCAACTTCCATTGTGAGTGTCTTCCTTGTGTCTGAACCCTATTTTTTATTTATTTTGTTTGTGACTTCCATTTAAACCCATCCCCCACACACAGATGCACACATATGTGCATGTTGTTGTGCAGGTGTTTCAGTTATATTTGACTCGTCATGATCCTACTGGGATCTTCTTGACAAAAATACAGGTGTGGTTTGCCATTTCTTTCTTCAATTCATTTTGTAAATAAGAAAAGCTGAGGCAAACAGGGTGAAGTGGCTCGTCCAGTGTCCCAGAACTAGTAAATGTATCTAAAGCTGGATTTGAATTCAGATTCTCTGCTCCACTGCACCACTTAGCTGTCCCATATATGCATATACACAATTTAGCCATATACATATCCATCCATTCATCCATCCATTCATCCATCTGTCCATTCATCCATCCATCATCTATCTATCTATCTATCTATCTATCTATCTATCTATCTATCCCTACTCTCTCTCTCTCTCTCTCTCTCTCTCTCTCTCACACACACACACACACAGACACACACAGACACACACAATTTGCAAATATGTTTTTCAGAAGAATATGAGCTTCTCGAAGATTTTTGTTTTTGTCTCCCCAGGATCTAACATATAACATATATATAGCAGACTCTTACTTGATACTTGTTGATTAACTGAGTCTGGCTCTGCATGGTAGGTACTAGAAATATTGCTTTTATATCAGGAAAAAGTTCAGAGAAGCTAAGTTATAGTTGCCCAATGGCCACTGAACCAGGAACTGTCCAAGGTGCTATCCCAAACCAGGCATATCTTCCTGACTCCAAATTCTGTGCCCTAACCATTATACTACAAGGTTTTTTCGGTCTCATGAAGATAAAAGCATCTATCCTCAGCACACCTCATGACTTAATAAGGCAGACAGCAGGAGCCTAAAGGAGAATAAAATGAGGAGATGCATAATGCAGGAGCTTGCTTCCCCAACTTAATTCTATTTTGTTAAGTAATGACGGCATAAAAATTCAGGATGGTGGAAGATGCTGTGCGTGGTGGTGTTTGATCAGCTGCACATCCCTGTAGCTTTGAGCTAAGCGGCTTGCTTCATAAACAGATAAATAAATCAGATGTCAGCGGTAAATGAAAAGTAACAGACTGGAATGAAATGAGACGGAAATCATCCCCCAGTCAGAATTTTTAGCCATGGTGGAGAGGGGGTTGGTTTTTTTCAGAACCCCTGAGGTCTGGTGGCAAAGGTCCCAATGTAAGCCTAAAACATTGTCTGTGGGAGAGTGGCAGATGGGGATTCAGCATCAATAAAGATTTCCTATTAGGGAATTCTGCGTTATGAATTGAACTGATCCTGGGTTATTGTGTAATGACAGTTGATTGAGCTATTGGCATTAATGTTCCATTTGCTGGATTAACTGGGCTAGATGGAGAGTACATTAGAGAGAATCATTAACCTAATGATATTAGCTTTCTCTGGTTTTCTGTCTCTATATCTCTCTAACTCTTTCTGGTTCTCTGGGTCTCTCAGTAGGTCTCTGTCTCTGTCTGTTTCTGTCTCTCTATCTCTGTCTCTTTTTCTGTCTGTCTGTCTGTCTGTCTCAGCTACTTAGTCCATCAAAGGAAAAAAATAGATTTCATCATTCTGGCTAGAATATACTGGATGACTCATGGAAAGTCCAGTCATCGGGGTGGAGAAGAGGTCATAGAGGAGCCTAGAGGAAGATTTGTTGGATAGAAAATCTCTTCAATCTCAGAGTAGTGAGAGTCTTGTGGCCATTGGGGCTAACCCATATCGAACTTAACATCCTCTCTCACAATGTTCCAGAGAAACGGTCATTCACTCAGCCCCTGTTGCAAGAACTCCAGTGATGTAAGCTCATCTTTTTAGAGTGAGTTCATTCCAATTTTGGGTGAGGTCTAATTGTTGGGATGTTTTCTCTGATTTCAAGCCAAGGCAGCCTTAGATTCTTTAATACTGACACTCTAATTCAGGGCTTATTTCCAATTCCACAGGAATGAATTTCCTTAAATAATTTCTTGGGTATAGGAGTGGGGCTTGGGATATCATTGATAAGGGAACCCCCCACTGAGAAAATTCCCTTTACCAATATAGATCGATAGCAATGGATATCATTAGTGGAAATTGAACCCAATCTTTCTGACTTTAAATCCATCTCTATTTATTATCAGCAAGTGTGTATTAGGGCACTGGAAGCACAAATATAAGCAAAATGAAAGACAGTTCTTGGCTTCAAGGAGATTACAGTCTAATGGAAGGGTAGACAAGAAGAAGCTTAGAAGGCAGGCAACGGGAAGAAAGTACCCAAATTGATAGAAATAAAAATCCAGAGCTGTGAGAGGAGGAATATTGTTCAAGGCTGTCTTGGGCACTTTCCTTCAAATTAAAATGAAGTATCTAGGAGAAACTAACCAATCAGAGGAAGGGGCTTCAGGGACAGAGGAATCTTCTAGAGCTGAGGTGGGGAAGATTTGGCACTGCCACTGCAACCCCAGATGGAACTCAAAATTTAATAATCTAGGAGCTTCTTAGAGGAGAATCAATGAACTATTTGACCAAATAAAACAGGTGAATGATGTTATAAATATCCAAATGACCCTTGGCAGAAAAAAGTTTTCCAGTTCTAAAGTAGGTTCCCCCTTTCTTCTGGGAAATGTTGGAGAAAGTAACTAGGAGAATCAGCAGAGGCACCCAGAAAGGAAAGTACCTTAATGCCATGTTATTTCTCATACTGAATATTGACTCAATTTTTATTCAATTATATTGAAAGACAGAGAGGGGAAAGGCACACAAACAGAGAGAAACAGGGGAAATAGAGACAGATTCAGAGTGGGAGAGGGACAGAAAGGGAGAGAGAAGAGAGAGGGGAAGGAAGGGAAAGAAAGAGAGAGTGAAGAGAGAAAAGGGAGAGAAAGAAAGAGAAAGGGAGGAGAAGGAGAGCAGTAGAAAGAAGGGGAGGTAGAGACAGAAAAAAGAGGTAAGGAGGAAGAGGAGAGCCAGAGAGAGGAGAGAGAGAGAGAGAGAGTAGATGGGGGGAAGCAAAAGTGAGTGGAGAATTGGTTTGGTTTTTAGAGCATATGGCACCTCTCATAGCACATCGCATAGACTCTTCACATTTTCGTTGGCCTGTATGATGAAGTCACATTTGTATGATGAAGCCACATTTGTATGATGAAGCCTATTGACCCCTTCTAGGACCAGTTTTTAAATACATAAAATGAAACATATAAAATTAAAAAGTGAAGCAATTGTATTGAAATATAACTATCAATTTTATTTAAAACCAAAACAAGTTCCTGTAACCCAGATTAAGATCTCCTTATCTATTGGAAGGAGAAAGGGGAACCAATAGGAGGAAAGGAAATAAGTGTTTCTCTAGGATCTATTGGGTACCACACCCTGTGCTAAGTATTTTTTACAAACATCTCATTCAGGAGAGATTAAAAATGAAAGAGAACAAGATGAAATGCAGAATTTGAGTCATTCCCAAAGGACTAGAATTGAATTCAATCCAATAAGTATTTATGAAGGGCCTACTGTGCTAAGTGCTGGGGATACAACAAAACATTCCCTGCCTTCCAGTATTTGGCATTGCATAGCAGGCTGTTTAAAAACATACACCTCCTTTTCTGTACTAGGAGAAAATGGTTTCTAGCCTTGCTACAAATGGTTTTTGCCTTTAGCAACCCAGCAGCTACTCCTCAGAGCTTGACTAGAATCTCCTAAGACAGTCTCCTCCCAAGGTTTATGCATCTTAGGTTTCCACATCCATGATAGATCTTTTAATCTAATTAAAGAAAGGCAGAGAAGTTCCCTCGATGTTCTTGGCAAGAGAATTCTTATAGGAGTGCCAAAAAAGAAGGACTAGGGAGGTCACTGGAACCTGAGCTGGGATAGAGTGCATGAAAGTCACGGAAGAGATGGGGTGCTATCTCACAGAACTGGGATTAGGCAACAGGGTGGGTCAGTGGATAGAGACACTGGGATTGGAATCATGAAAACTCATCTTCAAGGGTTCAAATTCAAGTCTTAGACACTTAGTAGCAGTGTGATCCTGGACAAGTCACAATCTCATTTGCCTCAGTTTCCTAATCTAGAAAATGAGCAAATAGAAAACTACTCCAGGATCTTTGCCAACCCCCCCCCCCCAACAAATCCCTCAAAATGGTGTCATGAAGAGAAATGACTCAACAAACAATAACAGATCTGATCCTGGTAACAGAACTAGGAGTAGAGTAATTTCAAGTCAGTCACCCAATAAGTTTTTATTAAGCACCTAGTACATAACACCTAGTGACATAGCACCAGGTACTATGTGAAGATGAAGAGAGGATGAAAAGAACAGAACTCCCATCTCAATGAGCATGCATTTTATTTGTTCTACCTAGCATAGTGGATAGACTGCTTGCTGGATGTCGAGACTCAGAAAGACTTCCCTAACCCTAACTATATGACTGTGAGCAAGTCACTTGTGTACCTCAGTTTCATAAACTGTAAAACAGAGACAAGATTAGTATCTGTAAAAATTATAGGGTTTTGAGGTTTATAAGCTCCTTATATCTGCTAACTCATTTAATCTGATCCAAAAATTTTAGGACATAAATATATGTGCTATCTATAAGATATACACATGTAATAATTGCTTGTGTGTATATATATATGCATACCAACATGTAGTTTCCCCTAATGGAATGTCAGCTCCTTGAGTTTAGGGATTTCCATTTTTGTCTTTCTATTTCTAGCACTTTCTATGGTGCCTCACCCAAATTTGGCACTTAGAAAATGATTGTTGATTGTATTGGTTGGTTTAGCATTCATTTTGCATTACTCTATCTTCCAAACTCTCCTTCCATGTACAACTAAGCACCTTGCCATTCCCTAAAAAGAATGTTTCATCTCCTTTTTGTGTCTCTAGGACACAGAAAAAAGACTGAAAGGGTCCTTGACCTCAAGGGTCTTAAATTTCATAGTAGGAGCAGAAGAGGAAGAAGCAACATGCACGCAGAATAGAATATGACAACAGCCTCAGCAATTGCTAGCATCAGTATGTATAGTTTTGCATATGTATATATGTGTATTATTATTTAAGGTTTGCCAAATTTGTTACATATGTCAACTCATTTGGTCACTGCAAAAACCTTGTGTTTTGATGCTATTCAATTGTTCCAGTCATATTTGACTCTTCAGGATCCCATTTAGGGTTTTATGGCAAAGATGGGGGAATGGTTTGCCATTTCCTTTTCTAGTTTATTTTACAGATGAGGAAACTGAGGCCAACAGAATGAAGTGACTTCTCCAGGATCACACAGCTAGAGTCTGAGGCTGGATTTGAACTCAGGTCTTCCTTGACTCTGCCTGGCATTCTTTCCACTGTTCCACCTATCTGCCCTAATAAGCTTGTGATCCATTAAAATCTCAGCTACAAGGAAGAACTTGACCTGTGTCAGACAAACTGCTATCAACCCATACCTTTCCCATCTGTAATTTTTTTTTAGGTTTTTGCAAGGCAAATGGGGTTAAGTGACTTGCCCAAGGCCACGCAGCCAGGTCATTATTAAGTGTCTGAGACTGGATTTGAACCCAGGTCCTCCTGACTCCAGGGCCGGTGCTTTATCCACTGCACCACCTAGCCACCCCTCATCTATATTTTGAACGTGATTTTTTTACCCAAGTGTTGAGACTTCACAGTGTCTGGAACATGTGAGTTCTTAAATGTTTGTTGCCTCAATGATATTCATATCCACTAAATTTCATCTAATTTCCATTGAATTTGTTATTCTGTTTCCTAAAAGAGCGAGCACACAGGTCAAGTTCTTCCTTGTAGCTGAGCTCTCTAGTCAGGTTCTGGTTTCTGGTGTTAGTGCTATTGACCCCGGTTTACAGGAGAACACATAAAAATATACAGAGTAAACCTGGGGATTGGGGCAAGGTGTGATCGCCAAAAGATGTATCAGGAAAGGTCTTGTGAAGAAAATGGCTTCTGAAGTGTGCGTTGAAATCAGGTAATGATTTTAGGAGGTGGAGATGAGGAGGAAGATTCCAGAGGAGGGAGACAGCTTGTCCAAAGACTGGACTATTGCATACAAGGGATAGTCATAAATTGATTTGAAGCATGGTTTGGGGGAAGGGGTGATCATAGAAAAGGGGGTGTAGGGATGAGCATAGAAAAGAAAGGGGGTGCAAAGGATAGAAGAAGTAGCAGGTCCTAGAAAAATATGAAACTAGTCTGGGCAATGCTGTGGGCTTCTTCCTTCCCCTTCTGCAATGAATTGGAACCGATGTAGTTTTCCTGTTTTTTTTTTTGGTATCAAAATGTGCTGAAAATGAATCATGTTTCCCTTTGACATCTGCTACAAAGGGGGTGGAACCCAAATAGCTTTTCCTCCATTTCAAAAATCAATTTAATAAAGTATTGACATTAAGAGGAGTGAGATCAACTCAGAAGAGACTGGGGATGAAGGGAGTCCATGCCTCAGGCAGCACTCATGAGAAAAGAAATCTGCGCTGGATCTCTTCTGCCTCATGTGTCTTCTTTGGTCAATGGATACAAAATATGCTTTTTTTAGGAGGGGAGGGTAGAAAATGGAATGAGGGGTAGTACTGAAAGTTCCAGCTATTCCTTAGCTGTTTACGCTCTAACCAAGGAGGATAATAATGATGGGATGTTCTGAAGGCACCATAAAAATGTCCAACAATGCACTGTCCATTAGTGGAGGGGATTGGTGTGGTATGGGAGCAGGGAGAACCAAATTCTAGTGTCAGCCCGACCCATTGCCCACTGTAAAAGCCTTTCTACTCTTCTGAGGTTCAGATTCCTCATCTACAAAACGAGGAAGAAAATAGTTGTTCAAATTCATACAATACTTTTAAGGTTTGCAACATCCTTCACGCAAATCAGATCTTTTGATCCTAACAATCCTGTGAGAAAGTTTTGGTTGTTATCTACTGTTCCTTGTTTCCCTGTCTACTGCATGGGGATCCTCTTGGGCAGCTAGATGGTGCAGTAGTGGATGCAGGATGTTTGATTTGCAGCACATAAACTCTCCTACTGATCCTTTAAAATTGAAATTTAGAGAGCTGGGGGAGAGCCAGGGAGAAAGAAGAGTATCATGGGAAAAGGAGGGGGAAAGCCATTTTATATTTAGAAAGCTAGAAAATAGCTCAGGATTGAGATTCTAGAAGTACTAGATAGTAGTAGTAGTAGTAGTAGTAGTAGTAGTAGTAGTAGTGGTGGTGGTGGTGGTGGTGGTAGTAGTAAGGAAATTTGTGAAAAGTTTGATAAGGAAATCAAGACTTCTTGTAAACTAGGAAGTTTCTGAGCCATTATTTGAATTCAGATTTTTTAGACCCTCTCCAGTTTTGTTCATCTTGTTGCCTCAAGAAAACTCAGCTTGAAATTGGAGGATGAGGGTGGAAAAGTCTGGAAGAATGAGAGGATCATAGATATAGAGTTGGAAGGGACCTCAGAAGTCATCTCGTTCAACCCCTCATTTCAAAGATGAGGAAAATGAGGTTAAGATTCTCCTATCCCTCCTCCTTTCTTCTCTCCCTTTTCCCTTCTCCTCCTCCTCTTTTCTCCTCTTTCTCCTACCTTTTTCTTCTTGATCTCTCTGTCTGTTTCGCCCTCTGCCTCCTGTTCCTCCTCCTGTTCCTTCCCCTTCTCCCTTCATAACTGAACACTCTATACACTCTTCCAAGTTTCCCTGTCTGTCATGGGAATCCTATTAGGCAGCTAGCTGGTGTAGTAGTGGATGGAAAGTTAAATTTGGAGCCAGAAAATGCCCGAGTTTGAGTTTTGCCATAGATGTTTACTGGCTATGTGACCTTGGGCTAGTTATGTAACTCCCTCAACCTCAGTTTCTCCCTAGCACCTACATCAGTGAGGATCAAATGGAAATTTACAGCTATACCTACATAAACAGACCTTTGAGCACAAAAATAATAGCAAGCATTATTATCAAATGAGGAAATGATATAAAGCATCAAGTACTATGGAAAGGAAAGCTGGGGCAGCTAGATGATGCAGTGGCTAGAGCGCTAGCCCTGGAGTCAGGAGGACTGAATTCAAATGCAGCCTCAGAAACTTAATTCTTGCTTAGCTGTGTGAGCTTGGGCAAGTCACTTAACCCCATTGCCTTGCAAAAAAAGTCCAAAAGAGGAAAAAAGAAAGAAATGAAAACCATGCTTGGGAAAGTATTTTTTTTTAAAGATTTTTCAAGTCAATGGGGTTAAGTGTCTTGCCCAAGGCCACATGGCTAGGTAATTATTAAGTGTCTGAGGTTGGATTTGAAGAAAGTAGTCTTCTTGTAAGGTCTCCATTTTCTCTTTGTCTTCACTTTGAACCCTATCTGTCTCATGTAGATGATAAACTCCTTTACAAGATGGTAAATAGTCTGAAGATTTGAGGTGCCAATAAGTTGACAAATGTCTCTGAACTTATGTAGGTTGGCTTTGAATGGCAGGTAGTCTGAGGGGGCCATGTTTGAAGTTTTTATGTCTTAGTTGGACCAGAAGGGATCTCAGAAGCTCTCATATTACAGAAGGGAAGAGGTTGAATTGTCAAAGGTCACACAACTAGCAAGCCTCTTGGATGGGAGTTAAACTCATGATAACTTGTCTGCAGAGTTTGAATTCTTTCCATCGGACCATGGTTCTGATTAGACACATACTTGAGAAATTTCCATAATCTACAAGAGTCTTGGGTTACCTCCATATCAACAGGAGACACTGGAGTAGCACTTTAGCAGAGGATTATTGTAATAAAAAGAGAAACTATTGTCTATGTCATTGGGAAGATAGATTATGGAAAATCTGTGCCAAGAAATGGGCAAGAATTTCACAGGGTGAGAAGACCTGGAGGGGTTGTGATCTGAACCAGTAGGAAACAGCTCCAACCCTCATTTCACCAGCATTACATAATGAAATTTGCCACTCATTATCTGGGTGATTTTCTCTTTCTGACTCAATTTTTCCCCATCTCTAAAATTAGGAAAATTAGATGACCTTTAAGATTTCTTACAGTTCCAACATTGTAATTTTGTGGGTATCATTGCAGAGCACAGTGTTGAAATTATTTTTCTAAGAGTGGGTGCCAATGCCAGACCGTGAATCTAAGGATTAGAGATTTAGAGCTGTACCTCCCACACCACAGCCCACAACTGGCCACATGGTCTTAACTCAAAGACCGACAGTGAGGGGGAACCCATGCCATCTATCCTGAGGTAGTCTGTCCCACTTTAGGATAGCATTAATTGTTGCTTTATTTATTTTTTAGTTTTTGCAAGGCAAATGGGGTTAAGTGGCTTGCCAAAGGCCACACAGCTAGGTCATTAGTAAGTGTCTGAGGCTGGATTTGAACTCAGGCACTCCTGACTCCAGGGCCAGCACTCTACCTACTGTGCCACCTAGCCACCCCGATAGCATTAATTAAGAAATTTTACTGTATGAAACTAAACTTGCTACAACTTCTCTTTATTCTTCCTAGTTTTGCCCACTAATACCAAATCAAACAAAGCTAAACTCTAGTTGTCATCCAACAATAGAAGATTATTTAGGATATAATCTCAACAGCTCTGACTTTCTTATTAAATTATCATGACTCTGTTGTGTTTCCCTAAATGTCACTTGAAAGAATATGTGAGCTAGCTCTGGGATCATAAGACTTGTGTTCACATCCTACCATTGATGCTTTATTATATGTTTGACCTTGGTTAAGTTATTTAACCTTCCTAGGACTCACTTTTCTCATTTTCAAAAGGAGGAGGTTGTTCTAGATAGTCTCAGAGGTCACTTTGAGAGACATGACCCTATTGTCTTATTTTATTATTCCTTTTCTCACTTCTGGTTATAAGGGGATGTGAGGAGGAGGGAGCTTTTTTCTTGACTTGATACTTTAAGTTGAACCATTTATTATTGAGCCTTCAAACTACCAGTATGACAATTAGGTAAGGCAGTGGATAGCATTCTGGGGGTCAAGAAGACCTGAGTTTAAAATTGACTTTAGATAATTATCAGCTGTGTGACATTGGACAAGTCACTTAACCTCTGAATGCCTCAGTTCCCCCCATATGTGAACTAAGGACCAAAATAGCACAGACCTTCCAGAGTTATGAAGATCAAAAGAGGACATAACTATATAGTGCTTAGTATGGTGTCCAGAATATTAGCCATTATTTTTCTCAGATGGTTGGCCATTCAACAAAGTTAAGCCAAGAAATGCTGTTCAAGAGGCTTTGTATTAGGACTCAAGAATTGTAATCCAAGGTCTTGGGAAAATGACTTCCTCTCTCTGAAGACCTACCTTGGCAAAATGCAGGAACTCCAGGAATTGGTCTACAAGGTCTCTCCCGGTTTTGACATCTAAGTTTCTTTCCAGGTCTGACATTGCATGATCTACTTAGCACTAATATTTCCTGTTCTCAGCTTCCAACTTTCACATTCTGTTCTAAGATCCCTCCCAAATTGAAGGCCCCTTCCTGCTTTCAAATTCTCTCTTGTAAGGTCCCGTCTAATTTCACTGTTTTTGAGTTCCTTTTCATCTTTACAAAGAAAATCCTATTTCTTACCTTGCCCACTCCCACCAAGGTTCAAGATCCTGAGTCTTTCTCTTATCCTTACCTAATCTGGGTCCTGTATTTGATAGTGTTCCCCCAACCCCCATCAGCCAAAAAGAAGTTAGACAATTTATCTGAACCTTTGGCACTGATTCAGTAGCAGGAAGGGGAGGAAGGAGCCTCAGCCAAGGTGCTGAATTTCCGAAAAGTCAGGTGGCCAGCAGTAGTGTGATTTCATCATTGCTTTTGTAACATCTCTTATAACATCTCTCTACCAACCTGGGAGATGCTGACAGCTGGGCGTTTGGAATTTACTTTGAAATGCTAATCGCAGGGAAAAGGGATATTGATGTTCTCCACTCATTAAGCACTGAACTGCTTTAAGAGGTGAAGGGCTCCTGCCTGTCTCCCAGCTTGGTGGGGGACTAGGAAGAAGGCTATTTTTATGAAATCAGAGAGATGAATCAAATGGCCTAAGTGGACCGGAAAGACAGATGATGAAATGCTGAAACAGTGCCGGGACCCATGAGCCCTTCAGCACTCATTTAAATGGACAGCGGCAAAATGATCTCGATGCATTCTCTTTGTAGCTGTCTCTCTTCCAAGAGGTGTTGATGAAGCAGCTTTGCCTGGCCTTTGGGAAAAAAGGTCCTAATGAGTCCAGAAAGGCTTCTCAGTTTTATTGAAAGTGAAAAGTCTACAGGCTGCTGGATTAAGGCAGTCAACAGTGATTTACATGGAGAAATCATTTATCCATTTTTTTGACCTGCGTAGATTAGCCTGGGAAACCTTCCAGAATGAGAAGGTAGACAGATACTGGATACTTTTGTGGCTCTTTGGTTCTTAGCCTTGTGACCTTGGTCAAGAGGCTATGAGCCTCAGTTTCTTCGTATGTCAAGGGATGAGACTATGTCTTTTTGGATCATGGAATCATAGATTTGGAGCAGTAAGTCATTTGTTCCAATTTCTTTATTTTTCAGGACAGTGGATTTATTAAGTATCTACTTAATAAATATGCCAGGCTAAGTACTCTGCAAACATCTCATTTGATTCTTCCAACAACTTTGGGAAGAAGATGATATTATGACTCCCATTTTACAGTTGAGGAAACTGAGAGAGACAGAGGTTAAATGACTTGCACAGGATCACATGAGTAGTATGTGTCTGAAATTGGATTTGAACTCAAATCCTTCTAATACTGAACCTAGAACTCTACCCATTGCATCATCTATCAGTTTCCTAATATGAGAGATTTGACTACTCCAGAGTGACAGAGCAAAGAGCCAGGAATCATCAAAGTGTCTTGCATTTATCAGGTTCCTATCCTTTGAGGGATCCTTTTTTTAAGTCCTAGTTAATAAGTGTATAAATACTATTCAAATGGAAGCCATGAAACCAGATCCTTTTATTGCAAATCCTAGGTAGTTGATGGTCGTCCTCTTTTTCCTTGATGGAATCTTCATAAAGTCTTCCTTTGGTTTAACTCTCTGTTGAGCTTTAAAAGTTTTCTACCTCATGGATCACTGAAGGTGTCTTTTGCTCATCCAGTTTGTCCTCAAAGTGTCTCACAGCTCATTGTGTTGATGTTGCTGCTAGTTACTTCTGCTCCAGAGATATGGCTTCAGTTTTGGTAGTCCCTGTTATAAGTACCAAGAGAAACTCCAGATCTTCCAACTTTTCCAAGTTCACATTGGCTAAGGGGGTGAGGGAGAAAGAACAGAAACTTGTTCCCTCATGTCAAAGATAATTCATTCTCAGGAGTCCTTCACCATTGGATTCAATGACCATTTGCCTTGGACTGCTGCTTGGAATGTTCCTAACTTTTTGGTTATATTTGAACCCCAGAAGTATATCTCGTTCTTCCAGTCAATTGCAAGACATTTGTGTTTCCAATCATCTTCTGTCTCCATATAATTATCAAAGCACTTAACTTTCACCCAGATTGATTAAGAATGTATCTGTACATCCTTAGTTACACGCAATGTTGACACTCCTTTCTATATCTGTGACTTTGCACTGGCTGTCCTCCGTGACAAGAATGCGTGCTTTCTTCATCCCTACGTTCTTAAAATCTGTTTTTCTTAAAGCTTAAAGACACCATCTACAGGAATTCTTTCCAGCTTCTGGACCCTCCCTCTCTCCCCAAGTGACCAGGCATTCATTTTATATATTATTATAGATTGTATCTCCTTCAACAGAATATAAGCTTTGTGAAGGCAGGAAGTATTTCAATGATCTTTGGGTCCCCAGTCTATAGGGTGGAGCCTGGCAAATGGAAGGAAAATAATAGTTGTTCTTCAGTTCATTGATAATGACCTTAAAGGTCTGACATTTGAATGTGCCCAAATTCAAGACCTAAATTCCTACAATATAAAAATCAGTATCCATAAGATAAATGTAGTTCAGACTCTGTCCTTAAGGAAATTTAATCTAATGGAGGAAAAGACAAGTCCAGAAGAGTCAGAAATGATGCAAAGGGTAAAAATACAACACAAAGTAGTAGAAAAAACCAAATTTCTCCCTTGTTTGAAATTTTCTGTTCTAAGGCTCCTCCCAGCTTTGATATTCTATGTTCTTGATGTTGTGGCTGTTCACGTTTGTTCTCAAATAGGAGCGATAACATCATGATCATGTTCTAAACGTGTGAGTGAGTTGGATTTGAGTAAGGCAGAACTATGCAAAGTCATCAACCTTGCTCTCTCCTTTAGAGTCATTGAAGTTTACTCTAATTCTTTCTCTTTTTTTTGGTTTTTGCAAGGCAAAGGGGCTAAGTGACTTGCCCGAGGTTACACACCTAAGTAAATATTACATGTCTGAAGTCACATTTGAACTCAGGCCCTGCTGAGGCCAGGGTCAGTGCTCTATTTGCTGTACCACCTAGCTCCCCCAGTTCACTCTAATTCTAAACCTAAATGCCTACTTTGGTGATGACCCAGGATATAGTGGGGGACCTTGACCTTTTTAAGCTCTTTCCCAGGTTTCAGTTTGTCTGAGGCTCTACTCATTCAATGACTAAGAAATAGGTAAGAATTGAAGCAAAACATGACCCAATTTATCATCTCAAAGATATTATTCTGGGCAGGAACACTTTCTCACCTGAGTTTCTGGTTAGATTAGAAAACAATTGCTGGTTACACTCATTTTAAGCCATCAACACCTAAATATATGCCATAGGGGCTTGGACTGGGCTTATTATTGGTCATTCTATGAAACCCAGAATGATTTGGGTCCCTCCAAAATTTGAAAGTTTTTGTCCTAAAGTCCCTTCTACTTCTGACATTTTGGTTCTCCCACTCTGCTGTTCAATATAAGGGCCCTCTAAACTCTCATGTTATGAGAAGTGAGATTCTCAGACTTTCTGCAGCTTCAAAGCTATGGGATTAAATATGGTAGCAATTATTTTGTAATTGTACAGCCTTTCCATTTTTTCATGTTCTAGATGGACTTGACAGTTTGGAACATGTGTATTTTGGCTCTCAGCACAAGCCTTCCAACATAGTGTGTGAAACCTAAACAAATTGTTCAACTTCTCTGTGTCCCACCTTGAAGATGTGTTTGTGTGTGTGTGTGTGTGTGTGTGTGTGTGTGTGTGTGTGTGTTTATGTAAGAGTTAAAATGAGATAATGACTCTGGACTTTGAGCAACATGAAGGAACTCATGACAACTTTCCAGAGAAGTCTTGGTTGGTTGCCAGTAGTCATGGAGAGGCCAAGCATAGGTCATATCCTGAATCCTCTTATGAGCTTTGGTTCATAGATTCATAGGATCATAGCATTTAGAACTGAAATGAACCTTAGAGCTCATCTACTTAAACCACTTTCATTTTATAAAGGAGGGAATAGAGAGATTAAATGACTTGCCAAATGTCACTGATTCTATGACCCAGGATCATTCTTCTTGTTTCAGAGACTATTGCCTCCTCTGGAAAGCTTTCCCTGATTCCCCAGTCAGCAATGACCCTCTGTTGCCTCCCATACCACTGACCCTGACCTTGACTTCAGTGGGTACCTTATGTTAGGAATCAAAATGAGATCAATCAGAAATGAAGATAGGAGATTTCTAAGTTACAACATAAGTTGAAAAAAATAAAATTAGATTGACACAGATATATCAACTATGTTGAGTATGAATTCTTTTCAGTTATTGGTTGGACTAGATGGTAACTGAGATGCTTTCCAATTCTGATGATATTGTAATACAGCTAAAATACACCTATTGCAAGAAAAAAAAGGAAGGAGAGAAAGAAAGAAAGAAGGAAAGAAATGAAGGGAAGGAGGAAAAAGGAGGGAGAGAGGGGAGAAAGAAGGAAAAATAAAGAAAGGGAGGGAAAGAAAGGAGGGAAAAAAGGAAGAAAGAAAAAGAAATGGAGGAAGGAAAGAAAGGAGAGAGGAAAGAGAGAAGAGGAAGAAAAACAAATAAGGAAAGGAAGAGAAAGAAGATGGGAAGGAAGGAAGAAAGAAAAAGAAATGAAAGAAGGAAAGAAATGAGGGAGGGAAAAAGAGAAAAGGAGAAAAATAATGAGAGGCAGAAAGAAAAAAGAAATGAAGGAAGGAATAGAAAGAAAATGAGGGAGGAAAGGAAGGAAGGAAGAAAATAAGAAAGGGGAGAAAAAAGAAAGAAAAGTCCTATGTTAAACATTGGGGAAAATAAACAAAAAAGTGAAAACAGTCACTGCCCTCCCAGTGCTTACATCCTGACAGAGGAACAAGACAAATAAAGAAATGGTGGCAAGGAGACATATTTGATTTGAAATTTAAAGAGATGGTAAGTGGAGCTAGAGGGCAGTGAATGACTCATGTTTACAGTAGTGATGGCTGTATAGATTTCTCAACTGAAAAGCTGGTGGTAGGACATCAATCAGAGGGTAGAGTCACATCAACAAGAGGGTTGGCAAGAAGATGGACGGGAGAGACAGCTAGGTGGCACAGTGGATAGAGCTGGAGTCAGGAGGACCTGAGTTCAAAGCCAGTCTCAGACATTTGATAAGTGCTTAACTGTGTGAACTCGGGCAAGTCACTTAACCCCTTTGCCATGCCAAAAAACAAAAGTTGAACTTAAAGTCCATTAAAAAAGTAAAGGAAGCATGGAAGGAGGCAGTTTGGGTATGGCAAGCCACTGGAGGTTCTCGCCATTCCAGATATTAGAGTCTCCTGGGCAAAGGTGCTGGAGATTAAGATGTTTACTGTGTGGTCTCTGGTTCAGGTGGAAACAACTACTAAAGAGAAGATGACTGGGAAATGAGGAACAATGGCAGATTCCAAGGCTGGAATCATTCCAGCCTTGAAAGAGATTTTGCAGAACAAAGGAAGCCAGAGGCAATAGGAAAGATTCAGATATTCTTTCTGAGGTAGGTGAGACTTGAGTTGAATTTTGAAAGAAATTAGAGAGTCTAAATGGTCTGAGGAGGAAAACTATTTCATGAATGGGGATTTTTTTTAAACCTATTCATGGAGATGGGGGATGCAATGTTGTATTTAAGGAACTGCAAGTAAGTCAGTTATTCAGTTATTTGAAGAATTGTCCTATTCTGTCCCCCCTACCTTTCTGGGTTTCTTATACCTTATACCAGTTTGTATACTTTGCATGTTTCCCTTCCCACCACATCTACTATCCAATGGCACAGAATTCCTTAAATTTGTCTTTCACTGCCTGCCCCCCATGCCAAGAATGTTCTCCCTCACATTTACTTTCCTTGGTTTCTATCGAGTCCCAGCTAAGATTTCACTTCTTATAAGAAGAACTGGGGACAGCCAGGTAGTATAGAGGATAGAGCACTGGCCCTGGAGTCAGGAGGACCTGAGTTTAAATCCAACCTTAGACATTTGATATGTACTACCTGTGTGACCTTGAGCAAGTCACTTACCCTATAGCCAACAAAAGAACCCCCCAAAGGGCTTTTGAGATCTTTCTTCATGCTCGTGCTTGCCCTTCATTGTTTATATCCCATTTATCCTGCATATATTTTGCTTGTAGGTAATTAGAGGTATCTAGATGGTTCAATGAATAAATAGAGGACCTGAAATCAGTAAAACTTGAATACAAATTCAGCCTCAGAATTTGCCCCAGGGCAAGTCACCTAACCTCCTATCTTTTATCACTTTTTGTATCTTCATTGCTCTATTGATCACTGACCTAACCTCTCTCAGCTTCAGTTTGCTGATCTGGAAAATGGGTCTAATGAGAACACCAGGGTTGTTGTGAGGATCAAATGAGATAATATTTGGGAATCAATAAACATTTATTGAGTGCCTACTATAAGTGAGTGAAGTGCTCAGTACAGTCCCTGGAACTATGATTAATGATTGCTTGTGTCTGGGATTCTTCAGTTCTGAGCTTCAGGAAGGTCAGCGATGTTGGAATCCCTGAGAATGTTTTTGGAATCTTTTTCTGCTCCCTACAGGACGTGGTTGTGCCAGAGATCAGGGAGTGGCAGTCAGAGTAATGACTTTACTGAAGATATCTGAATACAATACTGAATGTTAACTACAGGGGGGTGTTTATAATAATGATGATGATGATGATGATGATGATGATGATGATGATGATATTCCAGACATTGCTAAGTAACTTAGAATGATTTCCTTATTTGATTCTCACAACAACCCTGTAAAATAGGTGCTATCTCCATTTTAAAATTGAGGAAACTGAGACAAACAATGGTGAAGTAACTTGCCTAGGGTCACACACAGCTAGTATTTATACTATCCCCAGATCTGACACTTGATTGGGCTAACTGAGCTTTATAGTTCTTTCTAATTCTTTGATTCATTCAGCCAAAAGGTATAACATGTCCGGGCACTATGATAAGTGCTGGGGATGTTAAAGTAAACACAAGCCCTGCTCTAAAAGACCTCACTAAGGGGCAACCAGGTGGCACAGTGGATAGAGCACCGCCCCTGGAGTCAGGATGACCGGAGTTCAAGTCCGACCTCAGACACTTAATGATGACCTAGCTTGTGGCCTTGGGCAAACCACTTAACCCCATTTGCCTTGCAGAAAGATAAAAAAAAAATGGAAGGTGGGGTTAAACAAGAGGATACTTAAGGCCCTTTCTAGTTTTAGCTCTCTGAAATGGTGGCTCAGAAAACTTTCTGAACTTGACCATGATCAAGGTGGTGGATGGAGGTATCTGAATGCAACCCAATTCTGACTCTGAATTCATTTGGTAGATGCAGTAGCTTGAAGTTTAAATTCAATTCAGCCACAAGCTACAAACCAGGTCATTGGGAACCTCTTCTTTCTTTCTTGTCATCTTCTCAGATGTCTTTCTTCTAAGAATTTATGCCTTTACCTAATTCTACAAGGAGATAAAAGTCCCTCTCATCAGGAAATTCTTGATCGTTGTGCAGTGTGATTAAATTGGAATAGCACAAGGGGAGGCTAGGTGGTGCAATGGATAGAGCACCAGCCCTGTAGTCAGGAGGACCTGAGTTCAAATCCGACCTCAGACATTTAATCATTACCTAGCTGTGTGGCCTTGGGCAAGTCACTTAACCCCAATTGCCTTGCAAAAACTAAAAAAAATTAGAATAGCAAAGACCACTGGTGGGTGATGAAAACACCAGTGAGTAAATCTGGACGTACAAGAGTTGAGAAGGAGAAAGAGCATCTACATGCACATGCAAACATTGTAGAAGTTATGAGAAAGCTCAGAATGAGAGGCCAAAGAGTAATGCCCATGAGATTTAGCCTCACATGTTCTGTGTTGCCATTGAAATCTTTACATTTGTGTTGGAATGAGAATTTTGCTTTTCATTTTTCTTTCTCATAAGCTCAATATGCACCAAACTTTACTAATTAAACCCAGAATGTGCTAGAGTCAACTTTATGTGTCACCAAAGACCATTTCCAGTCCCTAGACCTGTTATTTTAAATTGGTGCAATTTTTTACCTTGCCCAGTAATATATTATTTTTTTGTCCTCTGGTGCCTACTAGACCCTAACGCAAAACAAATGCTTTAATAAAATTGGGATATTGCTGCCTAAGAGCAGTGAGGTTGCATTATTAGAAACCGTGGCAAGTGACAGGACTTTGGGATGTTTCAATGAATCATTGCCTGATATTTCTTTCTTGCTCCATATATATGATTAGCAAACGTTGTCTGAGCGCTGATTAACTTTGTTTATTTCTTAATTGGGTTTAGGATCGTCTGTCTCGCGGTTAAGAAATAATTGTTTGATTAATGTGTTGGAATTTACATTTTCATTAAGCTCCAGAATAGGTTCTGTACCAATTAGCTGTAGCAGTAACATGCAGATCTGGGACAACCCAAATTGCAATTTTTGCCCATTAAGTAATAACTGTTATATTGATTGGTGATAATGGGGCATGGATAGTAAATACACATTAGGCTGAATTTAGATTATATAGTAACTGGGTGCCAGAGGACAGTCAGTTCACATGATTCCTCTACATGGCAGCTCTTCCTCATATAAAGTATCTCATCTCTAACAACTGCGATCTCACTACCTCCGAAATGCATTTTTCATCACTTCCTTTTAGAAGAAGCCTTAGTTTCCTGTAGAGTCCTCTCTCCTACATGTGACCTCTTTTGGATACCTTTAGTTGTTGGCCCTTGTTCCTTCAAGAAATTACAGATGTTGGTGATCTCTCATTCTTGCAGAGGAACAAAGACGCCACAAGGGTGATGTTTTGAAAGGTGCATTTAATTGAATTGTATTGAGGTGAGGCAGAGCTGGGCAAAGGCGTCAGCTTCATTCTCTCCTCTAGAGTCATCACAATCCAGCCACAAGATAAAAGTCAACACAACTGGCATGGTCTACTTTTTATATAGGAGCCCATGTCTAGTCTCTGAGTTTTTTCTCTCTTTACCAATCTGTTTCCAGTTGAATCTCCAGAGCAAATCTGTTCTATCTCCTTTCAGAATTCTTGGGAAGGGGGGATTGTCCTAAGGAATGATGATTTCTTTAAGTGATATTTTTCTGAGCCCCTATCCTATATATAGCCTTTCAATATCAATAGAACAGTTAACATTGCCCTGGTGTCATCTAACCAGTCAGTAATATCAATTACCTATTGGTGTTTCCTTGATCTGGGTAGCTATGTGATGCAGTGGACAGAGTACTTGATGCAGATTCAGGAAGACTCATCTTCCTGGGTTCAAATCTGCCCTCAGACACTTACTAACTGTGTGACCCTGGACAAGTCACTTAATCTATTTGCCTCAGTTTTCTCAGTTATTAAATGAGTTGGAGAAGGAATCGGCAAACCAAAATCCTTTATCTTTGCCAAGAAAACCTTGAATAGGATCATAAAGAATTGGACATGACTGAAATAGCTTAACGACGTCTCCTTGATATCATTTTTTTAGTTTTTTTCAAGGCAAATGGGGTTAAGTGGCTTGCCCAAGGCCACACGGCTAGGTAATTATTAAGTGTCTGAGACCGGATTTGAACCCAGGTACCCCTGACTCCAGGGCCAGTGCTTTATCCACTACGCCACCTAGCCTCCCCCATTTCTCTTTTTTTAAGAAAGATTTTATTTATTTTACAATTTACAATTTTCCCCTAATCTTGCTTCCCTCCCCCCAACCCCACCAAGAAGGCATTCTGTCTGTCTTTACATTGTTTCCATGGTATCCATTGATCTCAGTTGAGTGTGATGAGAGAGAAATCATATCCTTGATATTATTTCTAATGAATTAAGTCACCAAACATTTATTTTATTTCAGTCATTGTGTTAAATGCTGGGGTTGCAAAGAAAGGCCAAAAAAAGTAATTAATGAACACCACTTGTCTTTTATAGGGGGATATTAACTGATAATGTAACAGTCAGCAAGATTGTAAGTATGAGCAACTGTAGAAGACTTGACTGCTCTGATCAAGACAACATTTGAGATAATTCCACGGAGTGCAAGGTGAAAACTGCTTTTAGTCTTGATCAACTCTGGATGTGGATTGAACCATACTTTTTATAACTTGCTTCATTTCTCTTGTTTTATTTTTTGTCTCTTCTCTTTGGCAACATTGCATGACCTCATATGTATTATCAAAATTAATGTTAGACTTCTTTTTTTGTTGTTTTTTGTTTTAGGTTTTTCAAGGCAATGGGGTTAAGTGGCTTGCCCAAGGCCACACAGCTAGGTCATTATTATTGTCTGAGGCCAGATTTGAACTCAGATACTCCTGACTCCAAGGCTGGTGCTCTATCCACTGTGCCACCTAGCCACCCCTCCACTGCACCACCTAGCCACCCCTATGTTAGACTTCTTAAGGAAAGGGTAATGGCAGAGGGGGAGAGAGAGAAAACTTGGAACTGAACATTTTTTTAAAATATTGTTAAAATTATTTTATATACTATTGGGAAATGTTTAATGAAATAAAGAAACTAATAAAGCAGCAATGTACAAACAGCCCTAAAACTAGGAAAATCCTTTCCCATCCATACATTCTCTGGGTCCCTGGGAAGACTCAGACTTGAAATGGTGACTACAAAACATTCTTGCCACTAGCAATTTCATTTTTAGGTGTAACATAGCCAATGAACCTGTCACTCTATTTCACAGGACAGAATCTTAGATGCTAGATTGATTCATTTTTGTATTGGATCTAGAAGGTCCTTCTGCAGGGACAGCTGCTTTCCAGGTTCAATTGCCATACCCCTGTGACTCTTCTGAAGTTCACAAACCTCTGTCCCGGCTTGTTCTATTTCTGATAGTTATTCACCTAAGAGCAAGAAAGATCATATAAACTTCACTCATTTGCATATATATGGGTAACTGGGTGTAGAGGATAGAGCACTAGGATTAGAATAAGGAAGGTTTATCTTCCCGAGTTCAAATCTGGCCTCAGACACTTGCTGGCTGTGTACCTGAGCAAGTCCCAGACCCCTGTTTACCTTGGCTTCCTCATCTGCAAAATGAGCTGGAGAAGGAAATGGCAAACTACTTCAGTACCCTTGCCAAAAAAGGTTATAAAGACTCTGACATGACTGAAACAGTTCAACAACAAACAAAATTTTTGTATCTGTTTTATCCCCTGAGAAGAATGTAAGTTCCTCAAAGGGCAGGGATTATTTGAAGTTTTTTTGCTTTTGTATCTCTACCACCTAGCACCTTGCTTAATAGATGTCTATTGAATTGCTGACTCAACAAATTTTCTAGAGAATTGAGTAATCCAGGATCTTGTCTTTTTTTCTGGATGATTTATTGATTTTGTTTTGTTTAGTTTGGTTTTTGCAAGGCAGTGGGGTTAAATGACTTGCCCAAGGTCACACAGCAAGGTCATTATTAAGTGTCTGAGGCTGGATTTGAACTCAGGTCCTCCTGACTCCAGGGCCTGTACTCCATCCACTGTGCCACCTAGCTGCCCCTTGATTTGTTGACTTTAATCAGTAGATGAATGCATTTCATAATGCTCATTTCCTCAACTGGGTAATCATTCCTATTGACAAGTGATCACATTCCAATATGGACGGTCAGACATGTTGATTCTACCAAACCTGTCAACACTTCCCAGATGTGCTCCTCGAGGTATATCATCCTCTAATGTAAGACTACATTGTGAGCTGCATAAGGCACACAAGTATATGTCGACAGACCAACAAGAGCCCAAATCCCTTCCCTGAAGCATCAGTAGCCACAGTCACATTCAGCAGTGAGTGAAGACAAGGGATAAACTCTGCCTCTATAGTATGACCCTTGCAAATTTCTTGGAGCTTTACTTTTAAGGTTTGTATTTTCAAGTGTAGGTCAAATACTTCATAGTGATGCTCAGTGGGCTGATTTGATAATGGTGACATTGGTTGTTATCTTTGTTATCCTTCCTTTTTCAAAATGAAGGATTTTTGTATCCTTTTTCTATTTGTAGAGGATCAAAATGCCATCATTAGAGGCAAGTCACTGTGAGTCTGATTGTGACCGATCAGACCAATACGAGCTGAGGAGGCTCTACCACAGGTCAGGCACAAATAGTCCACGTGGACATTGGGGTGGATTCTCTAAATTAGTGCAACTCTTGCTTCTTTGGAGCTATTTCAAGTTAGCTTTGCTCATAGAGCACAGCACCTTCTCTGATGTAGCCACACCATGCTCACTGTGGCTGCACAAAATAATGCATCTGAGAAGGGTCCACCAGCTTTAAAGGAAATATAATGCTTGCTGCTCCTTCCATAAGCCAGGAGTGAGCAGAACACCTGAAAGTCATTTTTCATGCAATGGCGCCAATGTGTTCTGCTCTTGTACTTGTTAAGAATCCTATTTTTAGAGTTTATTAAATGCTTTTCTTACAAAAATCTCTGGAGGTAGGCAGTACATTGTTACTCCTGTTCTTAGAGATGAGGAAACTGAAGTCAGTTAATTTGACTTGGATGTATAACCCAAGCTAATAAGAAATAGGGATGGGACTTTGACTCAGATCTCTTTTTAGAATTCCAGTGTTCTCTCTCCCTAAGGAAACTGCAAGTGGTTCTGTTTTTTAGTCTATATTTAATATATTAATAAATTAATAAATATATTAATTTAATATATTTTTATCTGTATGACTCAGAACTCATTTATAGTTGATTCTCAAAATTCTGGGGGTTGCTTTCCTACTCTACTGATAACCTGTGATTAATCTTTGAATCTAAGTTTCCAGCTTCAATACAACATGGCCTCTGGTGACCCCAAGAATAGTAGAGAAGCACATGGTGGGAGCAAACAGACTGTAGCATATTTCCAATGATGATCTATACTCAAGAAGTGGTACAAAGAAGAAAGTGGGCTGGTTGCATTCAAAGAATGAAGAATAGCACAACGATGTACTGTATATTACGTCATTAGCCACAAGATATAAAATACTTATGGGAAGGCTTCCATTATATTGGATTGGTCTTCTATTGGGGATCTATATCTAGAGAGAATGATATCTTTGTGCTGGCAAAAATCCTAAGTAACAAGCAGTAATTTGTTGTTGCTGGCTGGCAGATACAAGAATACCTACCTTTTGGCCTATCTTTTCTTTGTCTGTCTGACTCTCTCTCTCTCTCTCTCTCTCTCTCTCTCTCTCTCTCTTTCTCTCTCTCTCTCTCCATCTATCTATCTATCCATTCATCCATCCATCTCTATCTATCTATCTATCATCTATCTATCTATTATCTATCTAAATAGAGGCAAAGGTATAGCCTCATTGTGTGCTTGCTTCTGAGCTCATTTGCATGCCACTCAGGGAGCATGTTAGCATTGAGAGAAGCTCTTAGACTCAGTCACCACATGATTCCTGGGTAGTTTTATTGTGTAAAATCAATTGGTTTTGGCAATACTGATTTACAATCAGAATTTGACTGATGTTAAAAGGAGGTGTACAACAGCTAGTCTGATTGTCAGTTGGGGCCATGGTCTTTCAGATAAGATGAAAAATGGCCAAATTAACAGAATTGTTTTTAGCCTACCATCTGCTCGAATTTTATCTGTCTTTCATCAAGGAGAGGCTTACTATCTATTTCACTCTACCAAGTGCTACCATCTTAGTATTCAGCATAATGCTTATCAAATAAATGATTATTGACATAGAGAAATAGCTATCCCTGAAGAGGCTAAAGAGAAGATCAGAAGATAGAAAGAGAAAGTAGTTCCATTGTCGTATGACATATGAAGACACCCAGAAGAAACCATATGCTGCCTATGATGAAGTTAGTGTTTGTCAGAGGTTTTGAGGTATCGGACCTTTGACCTGATCCATTCACATATGTGCCCTGGTCACACATCTATGTCTTCCTTCTCATTACTATCCTAGGTTCCCTACTTTGGTTTAGTGCCAAAAAGTGAAATCATATGCATGGGCATCCGAATTCCAGGTAAACCACTTGACCTAGGTGGCCAACTTGGTAGCCTAGATGACCCTCTGATGTTGAGGGTGGCACAACTCTATATCAAAGTTTACAAATGTATCTAGACCCTTTAACAAATGAAACGATCTCAAGGTAAGTTCAGGGAGCACAGAATTCCTTTGGAATCAGGGATTGTATATTCAAGGATATTCCTTAGGCATTTTAACTATCACTTTTGCACATCCCCCAATCCCCTCTCCTTTGGGTGAAAGGAGCCACTTCTAACCAGGCTGTATTTCATATAAACTATCAAATAATCAGCCTCTTTGTTTTATCTTGTTTCTATTTAAATTTATATTGGCTCAATTTGTTTTTATAACACTTACATTTTCTAAAATCTACCTCCTTTGGAGTAGTCAGGTGGCACAGTGGCCCTGGAGTCAGGATGACCTGAGTTCAAATCCAGCCTCAGACATTTAATTACCTAGCTCTGTGACCTTGGGCAAGTTAACCCCACTGCCTTGCAAAAACAAAAAGAAATAATAAAATCTTCTTCCTTTTGCTTTTCCTGACACACAATCCCATGTAATAAAGAAAAAAGAATTGGGGGAAAAATCAGTTCATCAAAATTAACCAATATATTAGCAGAGAAGGGTAGCACTTATTAAGTCCCTACCAGGGTAACCAGGTGGCACAGCAGATAGAACTCCAGCCCGGATTCAGGATGACCTGAGTGCAAATATGATCTCCATCACTAGTTATGTGACCCTGGACAAATCATTTAATCCTGTTTGCCTCAGTTTCCTTCTCTATAAAATGAGCTGGAGAAATAAATGGCTTTGTAGCTCTGACAAGAAAATCTCAAATGAGGTCACAAAACAGTGGACACAACTGATCAACAACCACAACAAAGTACTTAGTATGGGCTAAACAATGTGTTAAAATTTACAAATATTATCTTTTTGGTGCTCACCACAACTCTGGCAAATAGATGCAATTGTTATCCCCATTTTACAGTTGAGAAAACTGAGGCTGACCACAAGGTGAAGTGACTTACCCAGAGTCACATAGCCAGTAAGTATCTGAGGCTGAGTTTGAACTCAGGTCTCCCTGACTCCAGGCCTGTTGATCTATCCACTATGCCATCAACTGTAAATATTCAAAGAAGCCAGATCTCTCTCTGTCTCTCTCTGTCTCTGTCTCTCTGTCTCTGTCTCTGTCTCTGTCTCTCTCTCTCTCTCTCTCTCTCTCTCTCTCTCTCTCTCTCTCTCTCTCTCTCCTACCACAATCTACCACTTCTGCAAAGAAGAGAGGGAGGTGAGCTTGCATTTCTTCCTTGGGGCCATATTTGGTCATTATAATTTTACTCCATTTAGTTTTAGGGTTTTTGTTTTAGGGTGGGTTTTTACATTGCCCTAGTCATTGTGTCTATTGTTTTCTGCATTCCGCTTCCTCCATTTTGTACCAGTTCATATCTGTGCTGCTCTATGTTCTCCATAGTCATCCTGTCATACGGCATAAGAAGATTCATCACGTTCGTGTGCACCATTTTGTTTAACCATTACCCAGTCAATGGACATCTTCTTTGTTTCCACTTTCTTCCTATCACAAACAGTACAGGGAGGTTTCAAGTAAGTCATGAGATGATCCATCAAGAATGAGAAAGTCCTCAGAATCCAACTCTTTCATTTTGCAGATGATTCTTAAGGAGATTCTATGAATTGCCTAACATCATTTGAACCCCCATCCACAGACCCCAAATACAGAACTCTTAATCTAGCAGTCAAGAATTCCCAGGAATTGGGGAGAAACTCAGTCTAAGGCACTCAGAGTGTCCAGAAGGCAACACGGACATTACTCTTAGGCATGTGTGTTGGCTTTATCCAAAATTCTAAGAATTCTTTGCTCCAGAACCTCAACAAACATACAATGGCTCCCAAGAGCAGATCTTATCTCCTACAAAGCTCCCAAAAAGCAGCCAGCATAGAGTTGGGGCTATTAACTGTCTCTAGCAAAGCTTTTGCTGAGCTGAGAGGAAAGTGAATTGTGAGCTCAGAACAAACCTTAGACTGAGAAATTTCAACCTGCTAATGAAAAATAGTCCTAAGGATTACTGCAGGTAAAATAGCAGATCTGGTGGGTTAAAGTAGGGTTGGGCGGGGTGGGGTGAGGTGGAGAGGAGGGTAGGAGAAGATCTCAGTAAAATCAGGACTGTTTCCAGAACCACAGCTGGGAACATCCCTGGGGTATTCACTTTTTGATTCTGTGTTGATACAATTAAAAATTATTTGCTCTTTGTTCTCCCTGGTCCCTGACCACAGCAACCAAACCAAAGGAAATGCCTAGAAGCAGTCCTGGAGACAAATGGACAGTTTCTTCTTCTATAAAATAAGAGGTTTGGGTAGATAATGCCTAAAGTCCCTTTTTCCTAAAAATTTCGATTTCTGATCACAGGGTTCCCATACCACTTAGGGTCCAAGATGATTCAGAAAATCTCAATGTAAATAGTCACCACTGAAGCTTAAAAATGGTATGAAAGGTGAAAACTCTGGGAATGGAGATAGCTTTCCCTTGGACTGGCTCCGAGGAGGCACTAGGAAGAGGATCTGGTTCAGAGCCCTAAGATACAGGTGGGATTTTTCATATTGTTAACTTGAGCCTCCTGGCCCATCCTTCCTTCTGTTGTCTATGTGTGCTTCTGGGATGGGCAAATAATCATACTGGATGATGAGATTGGGTCTGGAGGTCATTGGCATTTGAGGTGTCCAGGGATGGCAGAATATATACAGGTAAGGAATCTTAGGAATTTCAAAGAGAAATAGAATATCAAAAGTGAAAAAACTGGATTGCTCTAATGTACTTCATCCTACTTAGGCAACATCTAGAATATTATGTTTAGTTCTGAGAGTCATCTTGGGAAGAACATTGCCAATTAATTTTCAAATCTCATTGATTCTACATTTATTCCACCTGTCCCCTTCTCTCTTCTCAACCGACAGCTACCTTCATTCAAGATTTCATCACGTCTTGCTTAAATAGCGAGGGGACACAGGGGAATGAGAAAGAACTGAGTTCAAATCTTGCCTTAAATTCTATTTTCTAGCTGTGTGAACTTGGGCAAGTCACCTAGACTCTGCCTCAGTTTCCTCATCTGTAAAATGAGGATAATCATGGCACCTGCCCTGCCTGGATTGCTAGGAGGATCCAATGTGATACTATTTGTAAGGTGTTTTGCCAACCTTTAATTACTATTGTTGCTGTTCAGTTGTTCCATCATGTCTGATCTTTGTGACCCCATGGACCTGTCCAGAGATTTTTTGGCATAGATACTAGAGTGGTGTTGCATTTCCTTCTCCAGTCCCCATTTAATAAATGAGGAATTGGTAAGTACTATTAGATTATCGTGATAGCCTCCTATTTGATCATCCTGTCTCCAGTTTTTCCTCCCCTCTATCCCAGCCCCCACACAACTGTCAAATATATATTCTCAAAGGATATGAGTCTGGCTAGATCAGTCCCTCTAAAGTTAAATGCAAATGTTTCTATTCGGTATATAAAGCCTTTTATGACTTGACTCCAGTCCACTTTTCAATAACATTGCCGTCTTCGCCCATGAACTCTATGGCCCCCCTCTACACTCTTCCACTTGCTCTTCTCTTTCTTTTTTCATTCTATCTCATGCAAAGATCCTGTGTTTGAAATTCTATCCTTCCTCACTTCTGCCTCTTGTCGCCACCAAGTTCCCTTTAAGGAGTGATGTGGCCACAACACTGAGGGACATTCCATGCTGAGATTATCTGAAGGAATGTTTAGCTTGGAGAAGAGATTAGGACTGGGCAGTCGGGGTGGAGATGAGAGCCATCTTCAAGTGTCTGAAGGCTTGTAAAGTAGGAGGCAGTTGGGTTCTGCTTGACCCCAATGATCAGAACCAATCCTAATGGGTTGCAGGGAAGCACATTGAGTTTCAATGGAAGGAAACGCTTCCAAACCATTGAAACGGATCCAAATGAAATGGGTTGCATTGGGAAAGAGTGAATTCTTTATTACTGGGGTTTTCATTTGTAAGTTGGGTGGTCTGTTTTGGGAAATATGAAGAGGGGATTCTTCAGAAAGGGGTGCAATTAGGTGGTCTCCAAGGTCCCTCCCATCTCTAAAGCTGTGATTCGGTAAAGCTCCTTTGCCAAGATCTCAGAAGTCTATGGGTCTCGGACCACTCACTTTTCAGATTTCACTTCTAGAATCCCTCTTCTGGGGGAAGAGGGATGAGCAAGGACCCTCTGTTTTGCAGAGATGTTCTCTGTTCCAGGAGATTCTGCTGTCTGGAGAGATGGTGTGGAGGCGGTGGGAGCAGCTGTTCTCAAAGACTTAGAAAACCAGTTGGAGTTTTTTTGGGCCTCTGCTTGGGGGAGTTACTAAAACCCACCTTCCTTCCAGACTCCCAGAAGCCTGACTGCTTCATGAACAGGCCTGCTGGGGAGAAGTCCTTGTTCTTGGCAGGAAGTACAAGGAGATAAACCTCCCCCACAACCATTTCTGAGTCCTTGCAGCTTCTGGGCCATCAATGCAACACTCACCACCAAACAATGCCATGTCTGTTGTACTGAAAAAATGGTTGGAAATAGTGGGCATATTGGCTTTGGAATCAGAGGACCAGGTTCCTATTCTACACTACCTGGTGTGATCAAAGTCACTTGACTACTTTGGGCCTCGGTTTCTTCATCTGTAAAGTAAGGGGAGGAGTAGTTTGTTAAAATACCTTCCAGTTCTTGATCTATAAATTAGGCCTCTGACACTTGGTACAAACCTCTTCATCTCACTGATGAACCTCAGTTTCTTTATCTGCAATATGAGGAAGCTGAGCCAGATGACCTCTGAAATCTTTTTTCATCTCTAGATCCACCAATTCTTAGTTTCCTCATTTGTATAATGAAGGAGGGATATTTGACTCAGTGACCTCTGAGGTTCCTTCCATTAATAAATCTATGATCCATGATGCTATAATTCCTGTGACTCATTTGAAAATGTCAAATGAGAGGAGAACATTCATGACAATTATTCACATTTCTAGCTCTCGTTTTATGAACTCATATTGGTGTTGAACTCACATCCGTCACCTGGCTTAACTCATTTGCTGGGCAGTTCTTCCTAACCCCCCGGGGACCAGAGAAATATGGCGGAAAGTACATTGAGCTGCTGGTCAAGCAATCCACCAACAAATATTTATTAGGCATTGATGGTGTATCAAACAGGAAGAAGGAGGTCTGAATCTTTTATTCACTTCTGCTACAAATCCATTATGTTCTTTGGGTCTTAAGTTCCTTAGTTGTTCCAGTCTATTATGGTAGGACTTGAGCAAGATGATGATGATGATGATGATGATGATGATGATAGCAGCTGCCATTTATTTAGAGCTTCAAGGTTTACAAAATAATTTTCATATAACTCATTTGACCTGCAACTATGAAAAGGAAGTACAGTTTTCAAAACCTTTTTATGGATGGGGAAACTAAGACTGAACATTGTGAGGTATCTCTCCTAGGGTCACATAGCTAATAAATATTTTGAACTCAGGTCTTCCTGACTCCTAGGCTAATACTCCTTTTATTTCATCACTTAGTTGCTCACTGCCCACTTCTTGTCTACTAAAGAACCCAGCCAGGCTAGTGATGCACAATGCAATGTCTTCCTTTTGAAGAGTTTCAAAATATGGTTTAAGAGTCAACTTGGGACTCCTAAGGTGGGGCAAACAGAGGGAGGAGCTGGAGAAACAAAGGGAGGAGATGGCTGGGAAGGTGGTCTTCCAATCACACCAAGAGGATGAAGGGGTCAAGGATGGTCCCATGGAGAGGCTGTTCTTGTGACTTGGCACAGCCAGCTTCATGCTCTCTCCTTCACGTCTCATTTATATTGGAGGAGGGAGGAAATGACTTGTATTCTCAGTATTGGGCAACTTATCCTGTTAATAGCAACTCCCAGGAAGCAGTACATGGAAATAACCACGTCAAGGGTAGCTCTAGTCTAAATGAATAGATATGTGGTTCATAGGGAGATGGATGTGTCTGGGATCATACTCACCTCAATTAAAAAATTCCTTCTTAGGGGAAGAAGAAGAAATCCATCTCTTCTGCTGATCACAAGTCTGGAATGTGCTCCCTCCTCAACTCCACCTGCTGATCTCTTTGGCTTCCAGCTCAAATCCCACCTTCTACAGGAAACCTTCCCTACCCCCTCTTAATCCCAGTATCTTCCCTCAGATAATTATTTCCTATTTACTATGTATATATTTGCATGTCATCTCCCCTATTAGACTTGTAAGCTCCTTGAAGGCAGCGACTATCTTTTGCCTCCTTTTTTTTTTTAAATCTCCAGTGCCTAGAAAGTGACTCAGTAAGTAGGTGCTTAATACATGTTTATCAATTGATTGAGGTAGGATTTGAATTTAGGTCCTCCAGAACCTCAACTGTAACAAATGACCTTCACAGTTGAAAGAGTCCTTGATACCATTTGGTCCAACCGGCATTTGAACATGAATCTTCTCTATAATAGACATAATTAATTAGCGCACAGCTCAAGCAAACACAAGCTTTTTCTCATTTTCTCAGCTGCCACCCCTCCCCCACAATTACCTTGCATTTATTTAGTATCAATTTTTATATAAGCCTACATATGTTTCTATTGTCTGCTCTGGTTTGATTGTGAGCCCTTTGAGGGCTTAATTTTTATCTTTAGATTTCCAAGGCCTGGTGCAAGGCACTTAATAAATCCTTATCGATTAATGACATATTTTTTGGCTATTAGACTTTTATCAGAGATGTTTGGATGACTGAATTGTCTAGATTGTTCCTCAGACACTTAGTAGCTGTGTGATCCTGTGCAAGTCACTTAATTTCTGTTTGCCTCAGTTTCCTCATCTATAGAAGAGGGATGATAATAATAGACACATAATAGCTGTGTGACCCTATTCAAATCACTTAACTTCTGTTTTCTCATTTCCTCATCTGTAACAGGGATGATAATAATAGACACTTACTGTGTGACCCTGTTCAAATCTCTCCTATTTGTATCCGTGTCCTCATCTGTAAAAGGAGGGTAACAATAATATACACTTACTTTCTGGATGACCCTATGCAAGCTGATTAAACCTGTTTGCCTCAGTTTCCTCATTTGTAAAATGGGGATAATCATAGGTATTTACTCATTGTGTGACCCTATGCAAATCGTTTAATTTCTATTTGTCTCAGTTTCCTCATTTGCAATAGAGGGGATAGTAATAACAGACACTAACAGTGTAACCCTGTGAAAAATCACTTAAAAAAAAACCTCTCTTTGCCTCAGTTTCCTCATTTTGTAAAATGGGGACAATAATAAACATTTACAAGCTGTGTGACCCTGTACAAGTCACTTAACTTCTTCCTCAGTTTCCTAACCTATAAAATGGGGGACAATAATGGCACCTACCTCCTAGGGTTATTGTATGGATCAAATGAAATAATTATAAAATTCCTAGAACATGGTAAGCCATTTTTATTATTGTTGTTAATTATTCCATTACTATGGCTGTGTGAAAGTAGCAGACAGTGGAGCATTTTAGGAAGAGGTGTTAGATCCCTTCCACTTTCTGGTCTTCTTTCTTTCCTCTAACATGTCAGTCTTCCTTCCTTCTCCAAGTCTTCTCATTGCCCATCTGCCATGCCTACTGAACTTTCCCTCCTTGCCTCGCTTAACATCCCTGGCTTCTCTCAAAATTCACCTCAAGCATCACTTCTATCAAGGGCCTTCCTGGTTCTTTCTATCACTTGAGTTTCCCTTCCTAAGATTCCTTTACTTATACTTTTTATCTATGATCTATCTATGGAGTTATTCTCTTGTCCCTCCCATTAGAATGGGAGCTCTTGAGAGCAGTATCTGTTTTCCTTCTTCTTTGTATCTCTAGTTTTTTCCACAGCCTGATATACAGTCAGCACTTAATAAATGCTTCTTAACTGATTGGTTGGTTGGTTGGGTTTGGTTGAGTTCCAGTCAAGTTCACTCTACTTGTGTTCCTCAGCTTAGAAAGCATAATATACAGTCAGCACTTAATAAATGCTGATAATTGGTTGGTTGGTTGGTTGGGTTTGGTTGAGTTCCAGTCAAGTTCACTCTACAGGTGTTCCTCAGCTTAGAAAGCATAATATACAGTCAGCACTTAATAAATGCTGATAATTGGTTGGTTGGTTGGTTGGGTTTGGTTGAGTTCCAGTCAAGTTCACTCTACAGGTGTTCCTCAGCTTAGAAAGCATAATATGCAGTCAGCACTTAATAAATGCTTGTTAACTGATTGGTTGGTTGGTTGGGTTTGGTTGAGTTCCAGTCAAGTTCACTCTACTTGTGTTCCTCAGCTTAGAAAGCATAATATACAGTCAGCACTTAATAAATGCTGATAATTGGTTGGTTGGTTGGTTGGGTTTGGTTGAGTTCCAGTCAAGTTCACTCTACAGGTGTTCCTCAGCTTAGAAAGCCTGTTGAAGCAACAGATCCCTCTAAGAAGGCAGATCTCTTGTCCGGATCAGAATTCTCAGTCTGTGTAAAGTTGATTTTCTACACTGATCGCTAGGAAGGGGCAGCATACTCAAGTAGAAGGAGTTTTCTACGTTCCTGGGCTTGGGGACTGGGGCAGGAAATTATACAAAAGTAGCAATGACAATTTAAACCTACCTGGAGCCCGCCCCCCAGTATTTCCATGTAATCCTTCAGTTGATTAAAAAATCTTGTATTAATGATAACTATGGAGATAAGTTTAACATAGTCATACCAGTACAACCTATATCAGATTACTCACTGTCAAGGGAAGAGGGGAGGGAGAAAAATGAGGCACTCAAAATCTTACCAAAAAACAAAGATGGAAAATTATCTTTGCATGTAGTTGGAATAGCAAAAAAAAAGGGGGGGGGGATTGGGATCCATTGATCTTTAAGATCCCGCCAGCTCTGACATTCTATGATTTAATGATCATAACAATATCTCATCTGGAGTTTGAGGACATTCCAGTGTCCTGAATGTCCGGGCAGCTCATCTTTTTCTGAACTGTTTCGGGTTTTGAATACTTCCATATGCATATGGAGAAGGGACCTGAGGAGGACCCCCAGATTCTTTCCAGCCTTTTGCCCCTTGTGAAGCTTCATCATAAATCTGCTTCTGGTGAGGCTCCTAGTCTAATTGCAATTACCCGCTTGCCATCCAAAGCCAGAGTATGTCACAAATTAGGAAAAAAATCAAAGCCAGCTACTTCAGACGGTGCTTTGGCAGCAGGAAGCCCAGTAGTGACAGAACCACTCACCAAAGCCGAAATTAACAAGCTTCTTGGGTTGGAGGTTTTAATTTAAAATGCTCCAGAATTATTTCCTTAATTTGTCTACTTAGTAATTATTCTCTCCCCTTCCTCCCTCCCTCCCACCCTCATCCACTCTGCTCCCATCTATCTGTGCTGAGACTTAATCTACAGCGGCTTTACTACATAGATTCAGCAGTTTAGACCTGAGGTTGGGGGGATCTGAGGGAAAATATTGACTGAAGGATGTTGAAGCCCACGTCATTGCCCAATTACTCTGAGTACATTGAAGAGATTAGGAGATTGCCCATCCTGGCGGTTGAAGGGAGAGGATAACCGGGTAAACAGAAGCTAGCCAGATTGTACACTCTTGGAGGGCAGAGACTCATTTCGTTTTTCTCTTTGTATCCCCAGTACCAAGAGTGTTTGTTGGTTATTCACTTGCATGCTATTGATTACTGGATTTAATGGATGGATGAATAAAAACAAGTCCATATAAAGTATTTATTTAGGGGTGGCTAGGTGGCGCAGTGGATAGAGCAGTGGCCCTGGAGTCAGGAGGACCTGAGTTCAAATCCCACCTCAGACACTTAATAATTCCCTAGCTGTGTGGCCTTGGGCAAGCCACTTAACCCCACTGCCCTGGCAAAAAAAATAAAACTAAAAAAAAAGGAAAGTTATAAAGTATTTATTTGGGGACAGTAGATGATGCTGTTGATAGAACACAGGCCTGGGGTCAGGTAGATCTCAGTTCAAATCCAACTTCAGACATTTATTAGCTGTGTGCCCTTGGGCAAGTCCCTTAAACTCTAAGGCTTTTTCCTAGCTCAAATATTTCCTATTCTAAAATTCCTCCTTTTCTGAGTTCCAAGTTCTAACATTATCTAAGGTTCCTTCCAGGGCCAACAGCCTGTGTTCTGGGACTCCCTTTGCTTCTAATATTCTATGTTCTAAGGGTTTTTCCAGTGCTAATATCCTGTGGTCTAAGGTCACTTCCAAATGACAGTTTATGCTCCAAGTTCCTTTCTAACTTTGAACTGCCTCAGTTTTCTCATCAGTAAAATAGAGCTACAGGAGGATGGGAATTCAACTTTTTTTTATTTAGGTTTTTTGCAAGGCAAATGGGGTTAAGTGGCTTGCCCAAGGCCACACAGCTAGGGAATCATTAAGTGTCTGAGGCCGGATTTGAACTCAGGCCTTCCTGACTCCAGGGCCAGTGCTCTAGCCACTGCACCACCTAGCTGCCCCAAGGATGGGAATTCAAATCCAGTCTCAGACACTTGACACTTATTAGCTGTATGAACTTGGACAAGTCACTTAACCCTGACTGTCTCACATCCAAGGCTATCTTCAGTCATCCTGATTTATAGCTGGCCACTGGATCCAGATGTCTCTGGAGGAGAAAGTGAGGCTGGTGACTTAGCATAACACATTCTCACTCAAATCTAATTCATGTGCTTGTCATGGTATCACCTGATGTCATGATCTTCTGTCCTGCAGTCAGGAGGACCTGAGTTCAACTCTAACCTCAGACACTTAATAATTACCTAGCTGTGTGATCCTGAGCAATCTCTTGTCTTCCAAAAGAAAGAAAAAAAAATAAAATGAAGGACAAACATTTAAATGGAAATAACAATAGCATCTGCTTCTCAGGATTGTTGTCAGGATTAAGTGAGATAATATTCATAAAATGCTAAGCAAAGTATCTGGCACATAATAGTCATCATATAAATGTGAGGGATGATGATGATCCACCAGACACCGTCCTAAGTCTCGAATGAAATAACATATATAATGCTAGTCAGGGAGTAATGTTTCGGAGACAAAAGTCAGAAAGAATGGGGATTGGAGTAATATGATAACAGGTTGAGCCTGGAAAAAGGATCAATTATTGCTTTTGTTTTTCTCTGCATGGCCTAGCACAATGTTCAGCACATAGTAAGCACTTACTGAATACTTGTTACGTAGATTAGTGTGAATGATTTCTATCTCTCCTTTTAGTGGGAGAGACATAGAATGGGCCAGCCTGCCCATAGCCACAGTCCTTTAGATAAAAAGAAGCTAAATGGATGGGGGTCCTTCTTTAAAAGTGTCCAGATGGCATTTTATTTCCTTGTTGAACTCAAGTTCTCATAGGCTCATATATCTAGAACCGAAAAGGATCGGAAAGGCCATAGAGTACAATCATATCACTTTATAACTGTAGAAATAGCTCCAAATTTCTCACCTCCATTGGACCCTGTTTCCAAGATTCTTGGAAGGTCATGGGTCTAAAGTTAGAGAGGACCTTATGAACCATACAATCCATTTCACTCATTTTACACATTAGAAGCTGAGGCCTACAACAATTAAGTGACTTGTTCAAGGTCAACAGAGATAGTAAATAGAAAAGGTAGGAATTGAATCCAGGTCCTCAGATCATTTCTGTTCTCCAGGACATGCTACCTCTTTTCCTTCTTCTAAACCAGGATGACTTAATTCATCTGTCATTGTTCATAACTGTTGACTTCCTATGAGAATTTGAACAAGTGACATGGACACAGTGTCCTCACCTATAAAATAGGTTTATTTAATACTTAATTTACTAAGCCCTGCCTCCAACAAGGATCATATGGATCACATGATAAAATATGGAGGAAAGACTTAATAAATCAGCTATTATTAATTTTAGTAATTTAGAGACAACCTTACACCTCCTCCTCCTCCTCCCCCTCCTCCTCCTCCTCCTTCTTCTTGGCAGTAGGATTAAGTGACTTGCCCAAGGATCCACGGCTAGTAAGTATCAAGTGCTTGAAGCTGGATTTGAATTCAGGTACTCCTGACTTCAGGATCAGTGCTCTATCCACTGTGCCACATAGCTGCCCAACCTCACATTTTTAATATTTGTTTTTGGTTTTTATTTTTGCAAGGTATTGGGGTTAAGCGATTTGCCCAAGGTCACATGGCTAGGGAATTATTAAGTGTCTGAGGTTGGATTTGAACCCAGGTCCTCCTGACTCCAGGGCTGGTGCTCTATCTACTGCACCACTCAGTTGCCCCTGTCACATTTTATTGTGAATAAAATCATTAACCCACCCTTCTTGTGGATTTCCTGTCATCAGCCATCTTTGGAGGCAATTGGAGTTAAATGACTTGTCAAATGCTACATAGTTAATAAATATCTGAAGTTAGATTTGAATCCAGGTCCTCATGACTCCAAGCTTGGTGCTCTGTATACTGAACCATGGAGCTGTCCCAAATATTAATTTTTCTTAAGATTCTGCTACTGTTTGTATTAAAATATTATTATATTATATTTCAATATAATATAAGATTTACCATGTAACATTATAACATTGGTATATTGAAATTAAATTATAATGATAAAATAGTAATAATATTCTATAAAAATGTGCAAGAGATCTCATGATAGGAAGTGGAAAGGATGCTGCCCAGAGGCCAAAGGTCTAGTTTTAACTCAGTAGCTGATGAATTAAGAGATCATGGACTGTTTCTTCTCTATAAAATAATAGGAGAGAGTAGGAGAGGATAGATGAAATGATTTCTAAGGTCCTCAGTTCTAATAGTCTATGATATAAGATTCCTTTCAGCTCTAACATTCTAAACTCTAAGATTTTTTCCTAGCTCAAATATTCCCTATTCTAAAATCCCTTATTTACTGAGTTCCAAGTTCTAACATTATCTAAGGTTCCTTCCAGGACCAACATCCTGTGTTCTAGGACCCACTTTGCTTCTAATAGTCTATGTTCTAAGGACTTTTTCAGTTCTGATATCCTGTGGTCTTAAGGTCACTTCCAGCAGACAGTTTATGCTCCAAGTTCCTTTCTATCTTTGAACCAACATTCAGTGTTCTAGGTTCTAATATTCTTCATTCAAATATTCCTTCAGTTATGGCATCTTGGGATTTCCAGGTCTTATGAGAGGAGAGAAAACCTTTGGAAACAATCCCAGCTTCTAGAATCTGGCTCTGGTTTGCTCACTGCAGGGTGACTGGTAGTTTCTGTCAGAATCTAAGAACCCAGTATTAAAATATGCCTCATTAGCAGGGCCCCCCATAGCTTCAGGGATGGAATGACCGTTGCTCAGTTAGATGAATCACCTCCAGGCAGCCTGTGCTGTGGTTCATAGGCCCATTTGACCGACTCAGTTTTTGGCTGGGGGGGGGGGGGGGCGAGATAAACACATTCTGGACCCAGAATCCCTTGATATAACCAGGACTGTGATTCTAAGGTCTATGGAAAGAATCGCTCTTGTTCCGGTTTAAGACTACTTGTCTCACCTGCAAGATGAATCTGAAGCATAATGGGTGATGAATGGGAGTTATTTCTAAAGAATTAGAAAATATTGGGCTCCCACCCCACGGCAGATTCACACCTTCTGGCTAAAAGATCCATCTTGTACCAGCTCCCAGCTTCCATCCATCTCTCCTTCTAAGCCAGGTGCCCACTGCAGGGGGACCATAAATCTTACCATCCATGCCCACTTTCTCACCCTGAGACCCTTGCCATTGATGTGTTTTTGTGGTGTAATGATAGCAGAACAGCCAAGGGGGATCAGGAGGATAGCTGTGGAATGCTGAGGGAAGAAGACTGAAAATTAAATCTTTTACATCCCATTAACATTCAGGTGATGGCAGGAGCATCTGTCCCTAGCATCTTCTGGCTTCCATGAAAAACAGGCAGTGGGTGTGAATGGAAAGGCTCATGAACTTGGAGTCAGGAGATTAGGAGTTTCAGAGCCTGAAGTTCTGGGTTCTGATCCTATCTTTGGTTGTGTGAACCTGGGCAAGTTTAATGACTCTAAGACTATTGCTGATTTGGAGGAGTGGAGTCTGAGGAGCAAATTTCCTAATTCTATCAAAGGAAAACAATGTGGTAGTGTGAGCAAGACCACTGGACCTGGTAGGAAATCTGGGTTCAAATCCCACCACTGATACTTGTTTGGATTTGTAGGGAAATCCTTGTATTTAGTTTCCTGTGATGAGAATAAAATCTGTGGCACCTACACACCATAGGATCTTGATGAGGTTCCACAGTGAGATAATGTATGGAGAGGGCATTATGAACATGGGCTGTTATTTAGTTTGAAACTTTTGCCTTTGCTTTTTAGGAGTCATATCAAAGTAGCCCATGTATTAGTGGAGCTCAGTGGAAAATTAGAAGATTTCGGTTTAAATCTTGGATCTCTCAAGTAATAGTTGTGTTGCTGTTGCTATTCAGTCATTTTTTCTCATTGTGTCAGGTTCTTCATGGCCCCATTTGGAATTTTCTTGCAAAGATACTGGACCAATTTGTCATTTCCTTCTCCGGTTCATTTTATATATGAGGAAACCGAGGCAAATAGGGTAAAATGACGTGCCCAGGGTCATATAGCTAGTCAGTGTCTGAGACTGGGTTTTGAATTCTGAGAGATGAGGCTCCTGAATTCAAGCCAGGTGCTCTAGGCATTGTACCACCCAGGTGTCCCAATAAGTTGTACAAGCTTGGATGAATCACTTAATGCCTTGGAATCTGTTTGCCGGTTTGTAAGAGGAAGGAGCTGTTCTGGATGACCTTTGAGGATTTCTCCAGCCCTATGAGGCCCAGAGAAAGAAAAAGACTGCCCCACATCTTGCCCCATCCTTCAATCTCTTCCTATCATCCTTTTCTTTATGTTTTGCTCATCTTTGTGCTTTAAACAAAAAAATCAAACAAGGCAACCCTACCTTCACTTGACCCAACAAACCCCACATGATATTGTCCTTTTTCTCTTCTTTCTTGGCCAAAACTCCTAGCAAAAGCTATCTTCACTCATTGTTTCCACTTCCTTACCCCCCACTCTCATCTTACCTCCTTAGGATCTGGTTTCCATTACTTAAGTTTCTCTCCCCAAGATCACTGAGACTCTTAATAGGAAATAAGACTTTATAAAGCACCTTCTATATGTCTTTACAAACATTATGTCATTTGTTGAGTCAAAGGGTCTCATCTTCTTTGATGTAACTTTTTGTCATAATTGACCCCTGGGATGTTCTGGGTTTTTTGGGAATTGGATGTCTCTACTATCTCTTGGTTCTCTTTCTATCTGTGTGGTTTCCTTTCACCTTCCTTTTCAGGATCAGAAGCCACATCTGACCAGCTAGGGATGGGCATTCTCCAAAGCTCTGTCCTGATCTCTATTCTCTCTTGGTAATTTTCTTTTTTTTTTCTTTATTTAAGGCAATGGGGTTAAGTGACTTGCCCAGGGTCACACAGCTAGGTAATTATTAAGTGTCTGAGGATGGGTATGAACTCAGGTCCTACTGACTCCAGGGCTGGTGCTCTATCCACTGCACCACCTAGCTGCCCCTCTTGATGATTTTCAAAAGATAATAGAAATCATAAATCTAAATCTGGAAGTAGCCTCCAAAGTCATCTAGTTCAACCTCTTCATTTTACATGAGGTACATGGAAGTCGAGGCACAGGAAAATTGATTTATTATCTTATTATACACATTTTCAAAGTGACCTTAGAGGTATGGAATGGGTGAAGTCACTTAGATTTGATATCCATCCCTCCCAAAGGATAGTCTAGAATAGTCTGCCAGGATGAAGTGAGAGGTTTGGAAGGGTGAAGGGGTCCTAAGTACTGTGAGACTTGTGGAATATGATAGATGTAGAAAATTATTGTTCTATGATTAAATACTTATTTATGGGCCCTTGTTAGTCTTTTATATTTTAAATCTGTCTTAGATGTGGAAGAAATTAATAGTAGCCTTATCATGATACTTGTTATGTACATTGGATTCTTTTTCTAGAAGAGATACTGTTAATCCCATTTGGAAAAACCCTAGATGTGAACAATAGTTTAGTTTTGTTGTAGAAATCCCCCCCCCCCCCAGAAGTCTTCTCCAAGATGGTAGCAGAATGAATCAGAGAGTGCAAGAAAATTCACTTTTTCTCTTTGTTGTCAGGCTAGCCCAGGATTGTTAGATGGTGCAGTGGATAGAGCACAGGCCCTGGAGTCAGGAAGACTTGAGTTCAAATCTGGCCTCAGATGCTTACTAGTTGTGTGACCCTGAGCAAGTCACTTAACCCTCCTTGCCTCAGTTTTCTCATCTATAAAATGAACCGGAAAAGGAAATGGAAAACTACTCCACTGTCTTTGCCAAGAAAACCTTAAATGGGATCCCCCAAAATAGAACATGACTCAAAGGAGTAAACAACCATCACCCTAGAATTGAATCTGGGCTCCATATGAGTCCAGAATCAGGGACAGAATCCTTCGTGGGAGAATTCCTTTCCTTCCCTGACTACAAGTGATATATTTGAGCTTGGAGTCTGGAGAATTTGTGGCATTCCCATCCTGCCACAGGTTCCAACATTGAGAAGCTGGCTGATCAGATTTTGCTTAATACAAATGGTCTGAATAGGCACTTGTGTTCAACTCAGGCTCCTATTTCAGAAAGACAGAACAAGGTAGAGAGAGGGAGAAACTTGGTTAGTCTAATGTTTGTTAGTATAACATCATGGGAAAAGGCTAGGAATTTGGAATGAAAGAGACAAAATGTTCACTTTGAATGTTCACTTTTAACAGTTTGGTGACAGGTAGGGTGGCTAGAGCACTGACCCTAGAGTCAGAAGGACCTGAGTTCAAATTTGACCCCAGACACATACCAACTGTGTGACCCTGGGCAAGTCAGTTAACTTGAATTGCCAGCAAAACAAGAAAGAAAACTAACAATTTTGATTTGCAAAGACTATGCAAAAGCATAGCAGTGACTTCAGCTCCAGCTGGCTGGGGATTGGGAGGAATGATTGCTAGCCCCAGGGAGCCAGTCAGTTCTTTTTCTTTTCCTTTCCTAGAGAAATGAGAGAGGTTGCCAGATATTCTTCCTCTGAAGATTCCTAGGGTAGGCAGCAGGAGTGAGGAAACACATCTTTTTATCAGAGGATGCAAGGAAGACTGGTGGCATGGGCTGTGATATCCCCTTCTCGGGGTCTTTTCAGAATAGGGTGAATACATGTAGGGTGTGATGAAGAGGCGCCATGCAGAGTGAGTACTCTGGACTCTTGACGTGGGCAGGTTTAAATGTGATGCTTACTAACTCTGAGATCAAAGCCTCAGTTTCCTTCTTTGTAAAATGGGAATGATAATACCTATGGTACTTACTTCTCGGTGCTCTTGTGAGACATGGTTGTTGAATTGCACTGGCCTGCTTCATAGATAGGAGGTAGAGCAGGAAGAGATTTTGGAGATATCTTCTCCAATTCCTTGGATTTAGAGAAAAAAATGCTGATGTCCAGAGGGGGAGGTGATACCCAAGGTCATACAGAGATTTTTGGAGGAGCTGGTAAAGAACCCAATTCCTCTGAATGTCAGCTATGTTGATTGTCCCTTTATAATAATTATTCCCATTAATTCATTCATGTATCTATCTGTCCATTTGTTAATGAACAGATATTAATAAATTTATTAATAATGATAACTTATTAATAAATTTATTAAGCCGCTCATTTATTTGGAAACTTTGAAGTACCACAAAAATGCCAGTTAGCATATCTCTGATAGATCTGATTTGAAGGGAGGGCAGGGGGAGATCGCTCAGCTGATCCCAAGAGTCACATTCATTTAGTCTGGCATTTAGGATCCTTCAATTTAGTCTCAACTTACCATTCTAGTCTTATTGCCTACTCTTCCACAATATAAATTTCCTGCTCTGGTTCAATGTAATGAATTTTCCCTACTAATGTATGATTAAATCTCCCAATGATTGAAGCTCATAGATAGTAATGATGACTTTTTCTTGCCTGAAATGATCTTGTTCCTCATCCTTAACTTTGTTTTGGTCTCTCATGAATCTTCCCATCCTTCAATTTTATCTCACTTTCTTCAAGAGATATTCCTTGACCTTTTCAGCTTACGGTAATCTTGTCTTTCTTTGAGCTTACCATATACTGGCAGATAGAACGTAAGTCCCTTAAGGGTAAGAACTGCTTCACTTTTGCCATTTCCTACCTCGAACTGAGAGCAGTACCCTTCTGACCTCTACCTCCTGTCTTTCCTGGCTTCTTTCAACACTCAACTCTGATTTCATCTTCTGTGAGAGGCCTTTCTAGATTCTGCCCTTGCTCTCATCCTCCCCCAAAGCTAGTGTCTTATTGCAATTGCTTCCCATTGACACTCTTTGTTTTTATATTGGAAAAGTCTTGTATTTACATAATTCTTTGCAGGTTTTCTTCTTTATTGGAATCCGAGTTTCTTAAGAATTCTTTGAATCTGGGGGCAGCTAGGTGGTGTAGTGGATAAAGCACTGGCCCTGGAGTCAGGAATACCTGGGTTCAAATCTGGTCTCAGACACTTAATAATTACCTAGCTGTGTGGCCTTGAGCAAGCCACTTAACCCCATTTGCCTTGCAAAAACCTAAAAAAAATTAAAAAAAAGAATTCTTTGAATCTACAGTGCTTAGCATGGTGTCTGGGATACAGAAATCACTTAATAAATTGCATGTTGATAGCTGGATGGATGGATTGCAGCTAGATAGAAAGATAAATGTATAGGTGACTGATTAGATAGATAGATGGATAGATAGATAGATAGATGAATAGATACGTATTATTTTATTCTTTGCTTTTGAAGAGGATCCATGACATCATGGCATGATATCTTGACCCATGCATGTAGTGGATTTAAGTGAGACAGAGTCACACAAAGTTGCCAAGCTCTCTCTTTCTCTTCCATACTCCTCAAAGTTCAAGACAAAGTTCAGGATGATTGGCAATGGCCCAGGATGTAGTGGATGACCTTGGCCTTTTCATGACATGCCCCACAGCTCCAATATCATCTGCCTTTATGACCATTGTAATATATTGTTGTCATCAGTCCATTCCACTGGGAGCAGTCTTCACATGCTTGGGGTAGACACCCCCCTAATTCATCAATGGTTTTAAGGTCCATCAGTTATCCATAACCTGGGTTAGTGCATCTGTAAAAATAATTTAAATGGGGAATGGCTACTGTGCATACTATAGTTTCTTGAAGCCACCAGTGAGAGTTAAATACCAGTAGACAACAAAGGAGTCTGAAAAGGACTCAGCAAGCCCCCATGCCAGTGATATTAGTCTTCCTTGCATAGTCCATATGCCTCAGATAGATAGACAGATAGAGAGATAGAGAGATGATGGAGACTGATGAAAAATGTAAAGATGGATGGATGGATAGATGTATAGACAGATGAAAGCTGTTTAGATGGTTAGATAGATGATAGATATGGCATTTATCCAACTCTTATGTGGCTAGCACTATGCTAGTCACTGGGGATACAAATGCAAGCAAGAAAACCAGAGGATAAACTCTACCCCCCAAGAAAATTGGAGGAGTTGGTTGGAGAAGACAACACATAGAATAGAGTTAAAAGGCAGGACATGGGATGGGAAGAGTTCAGAGAACCAGGAGTGTCAGGAGTGCAAAGAGCATGGATGGCCCAGATGGTTCTTTGAATGGTGGTGATGGGAACTCACTAATCAGAAAGCAAAGAAAATGAGACACTCAAAAATGCTTATTAATTGGAAAAATTAAAAATAAAGACAATAAAGGAAGGAAATAAAGCTTTGCTGATTAATGAATCTCAAGGTCCTTCCTAGCTCTAAGATGATGAGTGCATGAGTCCCTATCTGACACTTCTTGCTTAAGTGACTGAGCAAGTCACTTTCTCTTTCCTGGTCTCAGTTTCCTTCAGTGTAAAATGAGGGGGTTGGATCAGATGATACGCCAGGAAGGTCACTTTCCAATTTAAAATCTCTGGCCCTATGAATATTTGGTTACCTGAATGGATGGAAGGAGGGAGGTTCTTTCCAGGTCAAGGATTCTGTCAAGGTGTTCAGAGCTGGCCAGCTGTTCCCTGATGGATCCAGGCACCAGGCTTAAGCATACAAAAGCATCAGTGTAAATAGCCTACCTTGATTATCCAGCAGTGAGGAGCCCAGGCAGAAAGGACATTGAAATATGATCACCCCAGACCAACAAAAAATGTTGGTCAAGCTACTATGACCAATTGCCTTTATTAACTGGAGCTGTAGGTTATTCTGGGATATTATTGACAAATTCTGTATCGATTGTCTTAGCAGCAGGGCGGGCAAGGCCTGATGGGGAGGGAAGTACCAGGTAGGGGTCACCATCAGACAGGCGCCAATGGCAGAAACAAATTAATTAAGTCTAGGGGGCCATCTGGCAGGAAGGTCATAAAACACTGGGAGGATCTGTCTGCTTGGGTATGGTGGCATTGCGGTGGATGGCGTGCTAGACCTGTCATCTCATTTTCCCAAGTTCAAATCCAGACTCAGACACTGTGTGACCCTGGGAAAGTCAATTAACTATTTTTGCTCATTTCCCTCATCAGGAAATGAGCTAGAGAAGGAAATGGCAAAACATTCTAAGATATTTACCAGGAAAACCCTAAAGGGGACCCGGACTGAAACAACTAAACAACAGCAAATTGCCCAAGCTCACATGGGTAGTAAATGGCAAAACTAGAATACACTGATCTCTAAGATCATTTTCAGGTTTAAATTCTCTGCATGCCAGCCACCTCTGCTACTTATTAGCTTGTATGATTGTGGGAATGCTAGGACACTTTGTGAACCTCAATTTCTTACCTGTAAAATGAGGATAATACCTAGGGGTCTAAATATAGGCCATGCTTTCCTTGAAAATCTGGATTGCATAATAGCAGATTGTGATTTGTAACTTGAGGGTTTTTATGCATTTTTTCTATTGAAAGTTATCTCATTTTGGGGGTACAACTCATACTTAGATCAATATGGTAATATTTGCCATTACCTATATGCCTCAAAAGGATATTGTAAAAATCAAGTTAAGAGAGAATAGAGAAGGCCCCAAAGTCTTACTGTGGTTTTAAACTTTAATAGCTTGGTACCTTTAAACTTCAGTATCTTCAAACTACAGTAAGATGTTCAGGATAAAACATACTGTATAAAACATGTTTTATGTTAGTGTAACTTCAGTGCTGGAAAGGAGCCTTAAGTTCTTTTGGTCCATTCTCTCATTCAAAGAGGATGAGACTGAAGGCAAGAGAGATGAAATGACTTGCCCAAGGTCACAGAGTAGTAGCAGAGCTGAGATTCTAACCCAGGTTCCCTACTTCTGGGAAGAAAACAGCAGAATCATGAGTCCTAGATGAAGCTGTGTCTTGCAATTCAGTCTAAGGTCACATGGACATCCTTAATTCCCATATTAAACTATTGATTCATATTATGTTTGCATTCCACTAAGACCCCTAGATCTTCTTTATGAAACCACTGTGTAGTCACATATCTTCCATCCCACATTTGCTTCTTAAAGCCAAATGTTAAGACTTTACATTTATTCCTATTAAATTTAATTTATTATTTTTCACCTAGGAGTCCAGCCTGTTGAGATGCTGCTGAATCTTGACTCTGTCATCAAGGGGACCCTCTGAGCTTTGGGTCATCTGTTGATATTATAATCATTCAATTGGTTTTTTTATGCTTCCTCTTCCCTAGGCTATTATGCTTTTATTAAATTTGACCTTTCTCACTCTACAACTGGTTTGCTAATAACAAGAGTCCGGTGTCCAGCATTCTCCCTAACTTTCTTAGTATCCCCATGGTTTAGCAGGAACCTCATAATGCCAGTTGGCCGAAAGACCATGTTTTTTATTCAAGTCCCAAACTCAGGTCCAAGTACAAATACCAGGAGCATTCCACTGGAAATCTCCTTCCAAAAGGATCTAGAAGTATCCTGACTACTCTGTACTTTCTCTCAGTTCATTATCTCCAAGTTACCCTGCATATAGCCCGTTTGGACGCATGCTGTTTTTGCCATTAGATTGCGAGTTCTCTGAAGGCAGAGACTACCTTTCTCATAAATTGTTTATTGATTGACTAACTGCCTGGTCATTCATTTGACCTTTTCAGAATCCATCTCAGTATCCTAGTACACAATTCTCTATCATTTCCACCAGAATAGTTTAAGATACGTCATCAAATCGTTTTGCATTTTATATTCCCCTGATTCACTAATTTAACAACCTTGTCATAAAAGAAAAATGGGATTAATCTGGCATGATCTACTGTATTTCCCTATGTATAAGACGCACCCTTTTTCAAATAATTTGGGGTTTAAAAACTGGGATACTGGTTCTTTGTGATCACTGCTTCCTTCTCACTAACCATCCCTTTATTATTACTTTCAGGAATTTCAAGAGGGACCAAAGTCAAAGATTAAAGACATGAGTCTATAGTGTGCAGATTTCATTCTTTCTCACCTTTCTTGAAATTGTGTTTGCATCTGTGCTTTATTGTTCACCATGGGTAATACAGTCTATCAGTTCTCTCCATGGCAGAGAATGAGGCTTTATCAGGGCAAGGTGAGTTGATGAAAGACATCTAAGGGCTTTCTTACTCCCTCTTTTGGACAGTGCTGATATGAATACAATGCAGGCAAGGCTTGGGTTCAAATTTTACCTCTCACACTTATTATTTGGCTGATCTTGAGCAAGTCACAGCTCTTCTGTGGATCTCAGTTTCTTTTTCTATAAAATGAGAGTATGGAACTGGATAATCTCAAAAGTCCTTTCCTGCTCTAAATTTCTTTTTTAAACCTCAATTCCACGCTGGCATTGTAGAGGTTAACCAGTCCTGGAGGCTCCTTCTTGCTGATGCCTTCCTCTTCCCTAGGCTATTATGCATTTGTTTAAAGTGCATTTGATCATTCTTGCCCTACAAATGGCTTGAAAATAACAAGAGACCAGTGTCCAGGATTTTTCCCTTGCTCTTCACGCTCCAAATTGAATTACATCCATCAGCCACAGCTCTCAGCACTCTTGTTCCTAGGGCCTCCCTGCCTTTAATTAGAATCTCCTTCCTTTCCCTGGGAGACAGAGGGAAGACTGAAGATCTTGACTTCTTTCACCTTGCCCGGGGACAGAGCCCATGACTGTGTGGCAGACGCATGGGTTGGCTGAGTTGGGCAGCAGCAACAGCAGAAATAGGAGAGGGAGAGATGCCATTAGCATATGGATTCTATAGTCACAGGGATCCAGGCTGCCCCCACCCAGCTTTGGATAACAGTATTCATTGTTGAGAGAAGTGATGAAAGAAGGTACTTGACAAGCCCCATCCCTACCTACAGGCACAGAAACTCCATGGAAACCTTCACATGTAGGCACACAGACACATAGAGGACTACATACCTCTCCTTCTCCTTCTCTCCCTAAAATTTCATAAGAAAAGAAAGGGAAAGGAAAAGGAGAAAGGTGAAAAGATAGAAGGGGGAGGGGAAAGAAAGGAAAGAGAAAGGTAAGGGGAAGGGGGAAAGGAGAAGGAAAAGAGAGAGAGAAGAAAAGGGGAAGGGAGAGGAAGGAGAGGAATTAAAAGGGAAAAGAAGGAAGGGGAAGGGAGAGAAAGGGAAGGGTATAGGAGAGGACATGAAGGAGAAGATTGTCAAATGGGGATGAGAAGGAGCAAAGCATTATTGGAGCTGAGCTCTAAGGGGCTTCCTTTTCAATCACCCATACTTTACTGAAAATTCCCAAGTCCAGTCCAAAAAATATTTACTAGGAATTGAGGCAACAGTGACACTGGGGCTCTCAAGACTACAAAACCCCCTCCACCCCACTCCTCTATACTTGCTCCCTCTGTCTTCAAGGAGTTAACACCCCTCTTTCCCCTACTTTTCTCTTCTTTCCTTTCAATCCCCTTCCCTGAATCACGTTCTCCCTTCTTTGATTTCTTACCTCCTGACCCCCTCCCTCAGTTCCCCTTCCCCATCTCTTTTCCCTTTTCTCCTTGTATAAGACTCAGTACTACTTCTTCTCTGCATCTACCTCTCCCCCCATCCCCTAGCCTGGCTGGAACGAAGGGAAGACCAGCTCTGACTTGCCTGCCTGATGCCTTCAGAGAAATTCTATGCAAGGGTGATAATTTGCACAGCTGGGTGGAAGATATCAGCACCTGTTGGGGCTCCTCTGTAGGGGATGTAAGGAGCTCCCAAGCACCCAAAGCTGCAGGCTTGTGAGAATCACTGCAGTTTCACTCCACTGTTATTTAGAGATGGGAGGCAGATCTATAAGACTAGGCCTCCAGAGTTCCAAAACCAATAATCTCCTGTTCTCTCCTCTCCACTTTCCATCCTCAGAATCAAAAATTTCCTCTAGGGGAGTGTGGGTACAGTAAGAGACCTAGAATTAAAAGTGGGCAGATGTGCTTTGAAGTGTCTCTGTTACTCAATAGCTATGTTGCCTTAGGCAAGTAACTCTTATCTCTCTGGATCTCCATGGCCCTTAGAGACCTTTTGGAGATGCCCATCATATTAGTCTAAGATAACTAGTGATTCCTACCTTAATTTAATTATTAAATTTGCATGTGATAAAATTTCCAAGTCAGATGAAGAATAGCAATGGGTTCTACACTTACACTTTCAACCCTTATTGCCATCAGAAAGTTGAGTCTCTAGAGCATGACTAGCTACTTCCATAGAAATCAACCCCGCCCCCAGGGTTCTAGGTTACTGAGGGAGTTGTTCTCTGATATGATCACTCTTAAACCTCTGTCTAAACTCCCAATATCAATTGGCAAGTTACTATCTCCTCAATGTCATCCAACTGGTGATTTCTGCTATTGCCCAGGTATCATTTTGGCCACTGATCTCTTCAACATAATTGACAACTGGCTATATCTCTGCAATATTAATTAACCAATCAATATGTCTGTTTTTAACAAAGAAGTGTTTGCTGAGAAGATAATAGGAACCAAGTACTTATGTATTCCCAAACAAAAGACCATCCTCTTTGACTATTTAGTACCAGAATCAGACTTGAACTTGTGACCATCAGCAGTATAATTGATGGTTGTGTTGATAAGTTTTCCCCTTGCTTACAAGACATGATATCTTGGCTGCTAGGTCCAGTTACTGCTGAACAGGACACTCAGCAGATCTGAGCCCTCAGGGCTCCTGCAGCTACCAGAAACCTCATTCATGGACTTTAGCTGTTGGTGGGAATTAAATCTGGTCAATCCAGTGCTACTGCTCATTCACCTAAGAGCAGGAAGGAATAAATATAATGAAGATGAAATGAAATCTAGCCATCATGCATTCATGACCACATGATAGCCCAGGTCCCACTTCATTAGTGGCTTACAGAGCACCTAACTATCTGGTACAAAGAGAGGAACCCTACCCCCCGAGCTAAAAAAAAAATCCAACCCTCCCCTACAATCTTTACTCAAGCCTGAAATGATTCCATACTTTAAATTAAGGGTTTATAATAAATTAAAAATATTATTTGGGAGAAGCAACTTGAGACATAATAGAGAGAGATCATGGTACAGGACACAGCTCAGCCATTATGTAGAGTTGAGATCTTACACAAGTCATATTTACTCTGCACCTCCATTTTCTCCCTTGGAAAATGGAGGGCAGAGGCAAACTGGGTGGCCTTTCAAGAATACCATTCTAAATTTTAACTTCTCTTCCAGTTCTGACATTCTGTGTTCTAAAGGCCCTCCCCCAAAGGAAGGAAATGTACATTTATTATCTACTATGTAGAAAAATATTCTCTTATAATAATTGTATAAAATAGTGTTATTTTTATGGTTGAGGAAATTACATACAGAGATTAAGGGACTCACCAGGGTTATGGCTAGTAAGTATATAAGGCCTTATATTAGGTCTTCCTGCCTCCAGATCCATCTATCTGGCTACTGGGTTATCTAGATGCCTCTAGGACCCAGTGTTGACAATCCCTATTCTAAGACCCTTCCCAGTTTTGACAGTCTCTAAGACTAAGGACCCCTCCCATTCCCCCCAGCTCTCATATCCTCTGTTCTCTCAGCTCTTTCTTTATTTTTCCTACTTTATTTTGTTATTGATGAAGTTTTAGTCCTGTTTTCAATTGTGCCAACTCTTCATTTGGGACTTTCTTTGCCAATTCCTTCTCTAACTTGTATTATAGATAGGGAAACTGGGGCAAACAGGGCAAACAGCCTTGCCCAAAGTCACTCAGTAAATGTCTGAGGTTAGATTTGAATTCAGGAAGAGTTTAACTGACTCTAGGCCAGGCACTCTGTCCTCTTCACCACCTAACTGCCCCTTTATTTTAGGTTCATTTTTTTTTCTTTGAACTATTGCAATAGCCTCTTAAATGGTCTCTGCCTGCTTCCTTTCCCCTCTGTGTGCAAGACCAAATCAATATTTAATTTTACCAAATTAATATTCTAGAGATAGAGATTAATCATGCATTCCTCCCTTCTCTAGACCCCAGTACATATACTCAAAAGTATTCAGTGGTTCCCTATTGCCTCTAGGATGATATGATAGGCTCCCTGGCCTGATATTTAAAGCCTCTTATTTTCCTTTCTAGACCTGTTTCCCTTTATTCCCTTCATGTAGTCTCTCTTCCTGGCTTTAACATGACCCTTTCCATGGCTATGCTTTTGTATGGACCTAAAATATATTCCATCCTCCTTTTTTTACTCTTTCTTTTGTTAAGGTTCAGGTCAGGGAATTCTTTCTTCAGGAAGATGTTCCTCTTTCTTATCCTTGTTAATTCTTTCACTCTCCAGAAATTATTTTAAATTTCCCTTTATGCTCACTTGTTGCAGATTTTTCTCCTCAACTTTGAATATAAGCACCTCGAGGGTAGACTCTGTTTCCTTATCTTTTAACTCCTCCAGCACCTAGGACAGCACCTTCTTTCTAGTAAGCATTTATTTGTATGAGTAAATTTGTAAATGAGTTTATTAATTGCCTCAACTTGCTTGAAGTTCCCAATTATCCAGGTAACCAAGAAGACCTGTAGGCTGGCTGAATTAATTAAGACATAGAGTGGCTAGACATACCAACAATCCTTTGCGGTGACTAAGAGTAAACTCAACTCTAGGGCATGCAGAAAATCAGTAACGCTGAAGTCAATTAAGCTCATACCAGCTTTGAAGTAGACTTTGGGACATTTGATTATTTTGGATCTTCAAAAGACATTCTTATCTTGACAGACTCCCCTAACTGTTGGTTATGGGGCTCTTAGAAAATCCTGTTTTTATAATTTTTGGAGACTTCCCCTTATCTTATGGTCTGTGCTCAAGTCTTGAACTGTCCGACCTACTTATCACCAAGAATATCTTTTGATTTGTGAATCAAAGGGCCACAACTTTGACACCTGAAATTCCTCACTTTGCCATTTCCTTAGTCTCCTCTTCTCTTTGGGAATGAGATCCCCGCCTCATTCCTTTCTGGGACCAATTCAATTGATGACTTTCTCCCCAATTACCTTGCCTTCTGTTGTTTGAAAAGTATGCATACTCTCCACATCAATTCCTTAGGTGAGCTGCTCAACCTTAGAGTTACTATTTCCATGTATGTCTTATTTTCTTTCTTATTTTCATAGGCATCCTCTTCCTCTATAGGGAAAAGGAGCATTTGAATCTTGAAAACTGGCCTTAATATTTTCCAGATAGCATTTCCCTTGGGGAAAAGAGAGATTCAAATTCTCAAAAGAGAATGCCAACCTCAGGTTACCCCACTTTATGAATATTTGTTCAATAGAGGTGCATTGGAGTCTGATTTTTTTTAAACTGAACATGGAATTCTATAATAAGGATTTGGAGATTTGGGAACAAAGGACCCAATGCTCCACCCTGTTATATTCACCGCTCCCTTCATCTTACAGCCCCATCACTTTTCACATATGGGAGCATTTCTGATTCTATTGCTCATCTTAAAGTGTTCAAAGGCAGACAATGGGGGAGGGGATGTCAACAACTTCAAATTTCTTGTTTCCTTGCTGAAAACATGGCTGTGATAATGGACTATGGAGGCAGGATAAGGACCCCAGTTTCACTCAAACATCTCTCCCCTGATGTTATCTGACCCAGTTGCTGGTAGGCTATGGTACAAAATCATGCTGCATCATGATGGAAACTAGATATTAATAAAGGATGTCTGAGGGTGCCTTTATCAGTTCACGAAGAGGAACATTGACTTAGAGACATAGAACAGAGAATGTCCAAGCTGGGTGGGACCTTAGAACAGGGAAGGTCAGGGATGGGAGGGATTTTAGAACACAGACTGTCAGAGTTGGAAGGGGTCTGAGAACATGGGAAATCAGAGAGGGGAGGGGCCTTAGAACAGGGGGTGTCAGAGCTGGGAGGGACCTTAGAAAACTGATGCTCAAGGACATTCTATGACTTGCCCAGTTTGCTGATTCCTCAGGCTTTTCCCTTTGGGTTCTGAAGTTGAGTCCATTCATTATACAGTTGGAGAAACTGAGGCCCAGATAGGAGGAATGAGGGCTGCTTAGCAGTTGTCAGACTGGTGATTGTATAGACAGTCAAGATCATGCTGGCTTAGTAATTAATAAAGGTTAAACCAAGACCTGATCTCACCTCTCAGGGGTCCATCTCCAGGTACTTTCTCTGGCTCCTATTTAGTAGGCTGGCCTTCATTTCCTCTTCACTCAGAGAAAAATTACAAAGCCCCAGAATGCCTTAGGTCCTTTTTTTTTTTTTATAACTAAATGGAACTAAAACCATAAGCATCTAATGCAAAACATACCCACTAAGACCTTTCAAAGAGGCCATTTCCCTATTGCTGCAGACTTTTCCTGAAGACCCCCATTTTTGGGGTTAACTTCAATGGGAGTGGGGTGACCCACTCCCTGAGCTCCTGCTTCCTGGGTCCTTGGGCTCCCAGACTCCTCAGACTGGCCTAATGAAAGCTTTGTCAGAGCTGTCTGTTCCATGAGGCGATTTCCTGGGGATTTGGGATCCAATTGTCAAAATTCACTAGGATTTTGAAACTTTGAATGCAAATCTCCAGCCCCAGGAGCCTGTGTATGGGGAAGGGCTGGGGGAAGATTAATCCCCTTCTGTGATGCTTCCTGCCTGTCTTGGCTTTGAAAGCCCAGCCAGAAGGTTGAGCTTTAGAGACCTCATTGTTCAATTGTTCCATTGTTTCGGAGCTCCCCGATGGGTTATTGTTGATGTAGTTTGAGTCTGGGCTGCTTCTCTCAGAAACATTCTTTCCTTCTTCCTTCATTTTTCTTCTGCATTTCTAGTGAATTGGGATGAAGCCTACACCTCAAAGAAGCTACTAGGTGCTTGGGGGTGAATACTGGGGGACCTACAGAGAGCTCCCCCAGACAAAATTGGTCCCTAGTGACTAATCATTGCATTCATGCATCACTTGTAAATTATTCAATCCAATCAAAAGATCATTTATTAAGCACATACCAAGTCCAAGGGTCTGTAACAGATAGTGAGGAGTCCAGAAAGAGGGGAGAGGGAAGGGAAACAAATTTCAGAATGTATTTTATTAAGTATGTGCTTTTTAAGCTTGTGTGTCAGACACACTGATCAAAAATACTTTAAAATATTATCTCATTTAACCCTGTTAACCATAATTTTCTTTGGCTAAAAATGAAATGAAGTTAGCTTTATAGAAGAAGTTTTATTCTGTAGGCTCTTAGCAAAAACCCACTAATGGATGACATCTTTATTAATGACAGCCCTGATACAAAATTCTGGGGGCATTTTATATGGAAGGGACAAAGAATAATAAAAACTGAATTAAATAACCAATGAGATTTCACATAGATGACATAGTTTTACAATATGATCCTCTCATATCATATAATGTTTGTTTAAAATATTCCTATTGACATGTATGCCACTGGAGAGTAAATGTTTACAAATAACAATAGAATTGCTCCCTCCTCATGCAAGGTATCTCTTATCTTGAGGTTTGTTGATCAGGGAAAGGAATTTATTGGTGCTATCCCTGAGATGACCAGATAGTATTGCCACAGGCCAAGTCGACATTTGGGATGTATTGACACAGGCCTCACATAGCAGATTGACATTTTTTAAACACTGAAATTTATAAGTATTAGTTAAAGGTTAAGAGACTAATTTTTTGATCAGAAATTTATAGATCAGAAATATTCATTCTAAATGAAAGAATATCAGATTAGATAAATCTCACAACAATTCTGGGAGGTAGATGCATGCTATTATAATCCCCCCCGCCTTTTAAGTTGTTTTGTAAGGCAATGGGGTTAAGTGGCTTGCCCAAGTTCACACAGCCAGGTAATTATTAAGTGTCTGAGGTTGGATTTGAACTCAGGTCATCCTGACTTCAGGGCCGGTGCTCTATCCACTGTGCCACCTGGCCGTCCCACAATTCCCTTTTAAAGGTGAGAAAAGAGAAGTGGTCAAATTAATTGAATTGCTCAGGGTCACATAGTAATTAACTGAGGTTGAATTTGAAGTCAGGTTTCCTTGACTTCAGGCCCAGAGTTTTATCCACTGCTGTCTCAGTATTGAAATAATTAGAAACCGGAACAGCTAGATACTGCAGTGGATAGGGCACTGAGCTTGGAGTCAGGAGGACTCGAGTTCAAATCCAGTATCATATATTCAATGTTTGCTTCACTGTTTGACCTTGGGCATGTCACTTTACCCCACTGCCTTGCAAAAATCCCAAAAGAAAAAAAGATAATTAGACATAGATCCTGCAACATAACAGGCAAATGTAGATTAGACATGGAGCTTTATTCTCTGAGATTTACCAAAACAAAACCTTTAGGTAATGGAGACACCATGAAAATGAATAGATTCTTATATCATCTGGGAAATGGGGAAAATCTTTAACATCCTTAATGGCCTTTGCAAAGGAATTTGCACAATATTTCTAACTGAAACTGATCTACAAAGATGATCATTTTTGTATCTTTTCCTGAATTCTTATCTTGTCTCTTCCTAGGTGGTTGGTCTCCTTATATTCTGAGCTTTGTTCTCCTATATTTTGTGATACACACAGGGAGCTTAATTTCTAACTAATAAGGCAAGGTGACCTAAAATGAAGCTTAGCATTCTCTAAAGGAAATGAATTTTCTGTCACAATATAGTTTTGAGAGATTATTATTCCTTACACACTAATGTATATATGTGTGTGTAAATTTATATATATATATATATAGTTAAGTATAATAATTTCTCAAATCTATAATCCTGATTTAAGATTGAATTTCTTTTTTTTTTTTAGTTTTTTTTTGTAAGGCAATGGGGTTAAGTGGCTTGCCCAAGGCCGCACAGCTAGGTCATTATTAAATGTCTGAGACCGGATTTGAACCCAGGTACTCCTGACTCCAGGGTCGGTGCTTTATCCACTGCACCACCTAGCCACCCCAAGATTGAATTTCTTTAGAGTACTCACTAAGTTAGAAATTAAGACTCCAAGGAATGTCTCCTTATGCTAATTATAAAATTAGAAGGATAATAAGCAGGATTTTGGGATTGTCCTGCCAGGAAGAGACAAGACATCTGATAATATTGTATAAGAATGATAATCTTTGAAGAGCAGTTTTGGGAAGAGATATTGTGCAACCTATTCGTGGGTATGTCACCAAGATGAATGAGTTTCCCTTTTCTCTGTTTTTACTTAAAAGTCCAACTAATTCCCAGCCCAAATATGGTCATTTCTTGGAAATGGCCTCCACGTTAAGGTTTAGAGGTAAGATCTTAGAGGATAAAACTTAAAAATGTCTAACCTACATTTTTGCCATTAAAATAAATAACCCTATATTTTAAGGCTCTTACGGTTTGGGGGCTGACAATGTAAGGATAAATACAGATGCCTTTTTTAATATCACCTTCATTTTCAAATATGCTACACCTCTATCTAGAAGCTATCCCTTATTTAAAAAAATAAGAAAAATAAAATAAACTCAACAAAACTAATCAACAGGAATTTCATCTGATAGCGTTCCTCCCAAATCCTCCAATTCTGTGATGCAGGTGGGGAAAGCATTTTCTCAACTTCTTTCCAAAGGACTAAGTTGAGTTACTATAATTAACATCGAGTGCACTTTTCAGGATGGGCTATTTTTCTTTTTTACTTATATTGTTGGAGTTATTTTTTCTTTGGATATGAATATGTTGTTTTCCTGGTTCTGCTCACTTCCCTCTACATCAGTTAACTGATTTTTCTGTGCCTCTCAGAATCCCTCATAATCTTTCTTACAACATAGAAATAATCCATCTGGTTAGCTGCTCCCTAACTGATGGACATGTTATGTAATTTCCAGATCTTTGTGACCATGAAAAATTTTATAAATATTTCACTGAATTGGAACCTTTGTTTTTGTCCTTGACCTGCCTAGAGATATATACCTAGTATGATATTCCTGAATCAAGGCTAATCATTTTTAAAACCTAATTCCAAATTGCTTTCCCGGATGGTTGGACCAATTTGTAGTACTGCCAATAGTGTCAGTCTTCTCATAGCCCATTCCCCATTTTTTGCCATCTTTGTTGATTTGCTATGAGGTGAATTCTTATTGTCTTAATTTTTTTTATTAATAATAGTTTACATTCTGCTGGGGAGATAGAACAATTATATATCATATAAATAGTAGCAAGTAAGTCCCTTAAGGGTAAAAAAAACATTTCTTTTTTGTCTTTGTATCCTGAGGATTCAATAGAGTGCTGACACATAATAGGATTTCTGGTTGAATTAAATTGGATGGAATAGACATATCTATCTATCTATCTATGTCTCTATCTATCTAGATGTGTGTTTATTTGTATGTATATATGTTTACCATTTGAGTGTGAACTCACAAACCACTTCAGCTCCCAAGGCACCAGTTTCCTCATTCCTTTAGCGTGGAAGCCCTTTAGAGGGCAGGGATTTTTCCCTTTCTTTGTATCTCCAACTCCTAACACAGTGCTTAGTACAGTATGAGTATCTAATAAATGATGTTTTACCAACTGCAAAATTGATCCCCTTCTCATTGAACCAGGTGGTCAGTCTCATCTCCTGGATTATCCATCATCCTTGGCCACATCCTCCCACAGAGACCCCTCCTTTCTCTGGATGAGATCCCAAAGCTCTCACTTTCTGGATGGAACCACTAATCAGGGCATCAGCTTCTTTTTTATTTTCACTTTAATGTGAATGAACTGTACATATTTCATTTCTCAACAGAGGATCACTTTTTTAAAAAACCCTATCATTTTGTTTATATCACAATTTATGTCTCAGGATAGTTTTTTTTTTAAAAATAGCTCGACTACCTAGTTGTATCTCTTTTTTTATGAAATATTATACCTCAGTTTTATGGAGTACAAAGCTTGTTTCTAAGGGAGTTTCTATTAAATAATGTTGTCAATGGAAGTTTTTTTTTTTTTTATTGGAGGTAGTCTCACAGGAAAATAGAACCACAAGGATACGCAGAAAAAAGAATGTCTGAGTGTGGAGGGACCCTAGGATTTAAAATGTCAATTAGAGGGGCTGTAGAACAAGGGATATCAAGGCTGGGGGCATCTTAGAACAGGGGATGTCAGGGCTGGGGGGGACCTTAGAACAGAGAATGTCAGAGCTGAAAGGGGTCTTAGATTTTAATATGGTCAAAGTATCAAAGTACAATAATTTCTCAAAATTCGATTTTCTGGTAAAAGATTGATTTTTTTAGAGAATACTTTACGCTTCACATATCAGTAAGTAAGAAATTAAGACTCCAAGGTATCCCTCCTTATGTTAATTATAAATACAGGAGGACAATGATCAGGATGTTGAGAGGCTTGTCCTTCCAGGAAGGTCAAATAGTATTGTCCAACGATGATTGTCTTTGGAGAGCAGTTTGGGGCAGAGATATTCTGCGACTTTCATGGTTAGACCTCAAAGGAGATTAATGATTTCTCAGTTCTCTATTTCTGTTTAAAAATCAACTCTATCCCAGTTGAAAGTATGGTCATTTTTAGAAATAACTTCCACCTTAAAATTTAGAGGTACGATCCCAGAGAAGAAAACTGAAAAATGTTGATCCTATATTTTCTGTCATTTTATTTTAGGCCTATGTTTTTACAGTTTGATGATTGACAAGGGTTAGAAAGGGACATAAGGATCATCTAGTTCCATTAGCTCGTTTTTTAGCTATTTTTTTTGTTAAGGCAATGGGGTTGTGATTTGCCCAAGGTCACTCAACTAAGTAAGAAACTGATTTGAGCCCAGGTCCTCCTGATTCTAGGGTCAGAGCTCTATCCACTGCACCACCTAGCTGCCCTCATCATCTCATATTTTTAAAGACGCAAACAATACCTAGTTAAAGATTACCTGTTTCCTTCACTCCATGAGAGGTCTGTCAACCAGTACTGGGTAAGTAGGACTTATAAAGAATTCTGGCACACCTCCCAAGTGCCAGAGACTGTGTTCATTGCTGGGGATATAATGGAAAAAAATGAAGCAGTCCTTACTCTCCAGGAGTGGACTGTTCATGGTCAGGAGCCAATGGGGTGAGCTGGCTTCTGAGGATGCTACAGGCTCTGAGATCCTCCAAAACAACTGTGGCTGAGCTACGGCTCTTGATTCCCTCACTCACACACGTTCAACTACACATCTGGTAATCTTATTTTTTAGGTGGTAGGGAAAAAAAAAAACCTAACCCTAATATCTAATGAAGGGTCTTACTAGGGAAAGCAGGAACTATTACAAAATCACATTTTGAAGAAAATGGTGTCGGAAACAAAGTTGCATGTGGGAGTGGAAACATGCTCTCATGCTATCAAATATTCTCTCTTATGAAGGCTCATAAAACCATAGATTTAGAGCTGGAAAGGGCTTTAGAAGTTCTATAGTTCAACTCCCTTATATTATAAAGAAATCGAAGCCCTGATAGAAATTGCTTTTCTAAGGATGTCACAGCCAGGAACAGAGCATCTTTTTTATATACAAAAATATTCATACTAGAAGTTTCTTCTTGCCAAATATGTCACAGAATAACAGAGATGGAAAGAAATTGAGGGGCTAAGTAGTCTGACCTGTCTCTGGACAAAAATACCTTCTATAACATCCCTAAGCAATAGTCATTCAGCTTCTAACTGAATACCTCCTTTGTTGGGGAGCTTACTACCCATAGAAGCAGACCACTCCACCCTTAAACACTTCCCATAAATGAAAGAAGAAGATGGTTTATGCTTTTCGGAAGTAATCTATGATGTCAATTCTTTAATTTGGTCAAGAAAAGAGTGGGAAGCTAAACAAAAAATCTATCCTGCTCCTGAGATTTTAAAAAGTGTAATTTCAGAAGCAAATCAATTCAAACAGTACATGACTACAGATTTGGGAGTACCTTGAAGGATACCCTTTCACCTTTATTGGAAGGCAATGGAGGTACTATGAAGTGCATACTTTCTTTTTGACCATATTTTTTTTTAAAGAGCAGACCAGTTGAAAAAGCAATATATCCAGCTAGAACCATAAAAAGACACATTGAAGGAAAAAAAGCTCTCAATATGTATACAGATGGATACACAAAGATAACTATCTGTGGAAAGATCATCAGCCCTTACACAAAATAGATGAATGACAGTTATGGACTAAGAAACAAGATTTCCAATAACCAGGTGTTGTGAGTTTGCCCTCTGGCCACAAATACTCTCTCCAGTTAAAGTCTACTCTTTCCACAGATGTATTGTGTTTATAGGTAAGCATGCTGCTTTTAGGGGGAAGAAGCAATAGTTTTGTTATTATTATTTTTATTATGCCAATCCCCTTTGCTAAAAAGCTATTTGATGTCTACTGTCTTATTGAAATGGGAAGCACACTAGTGGGGGCTTAAAATTTAGTAGTCATTCTTCTTGAAGAAGACCAACTTCAACTTCCTTTAATTGGACCTCACTTGAATAAAGAAATAAACTGCAAAGGTGTATCCAGAGACCTTAGGGTAACATTTGTACTATTTTCATTTCAACAAAAAATAAATTGTGAAAAAATATGTCTATTTTAGAATGGATCACTATGTCAGGATGTAGAGACAGTCTGTTGACTGTGGCTGATCAGACCAGTTTGACCTTGGAAAGCTCTATCACAGGTCAGCCACAAATAGTCCATATGCCTGGCATTTCTTCTTGAGTTTTGGGGCAGTAAATATTGTACTGACTATTTCTCAGTCCTTTCTGAAGTCACACTGATTCTCAGATAGATGTCAGTGCTTCACTGCACCTGCTTCAGTTGCCTTTATAGTAGGTGACTAATAAATGTTTATTGATTGATTGAAGGAATTCAGGTCCAGAAAAATTACATGCCTGGGTAGAAATGACACAGAGAAATGCCAAAGATATGATTTGGAACCCAGGATTTGCTGACATTAAGTCTAGCTCTCTTTCTGTTCTGCAACACTAAGTCTGAGAGTCTTATTGTATCTTTTGTACAAACAGCAATTACCTAAAGGGTGACCAAAAGAACCAATATATAAATCTTCACCTTCCTTTAATTGGACCTCATTTGAATAAAGAAATAAACTGCAAAGGTGTATCCAGAGACTGTAGGGTAACATTTGTACTATTTTCATCTCAACAAAAAAAAAGTTGTGAAAAAATATTTCTATTTTTGAATGGATAGAGTGATAAGGACAAAGTTAATAAATAACAAGAAAATAGCTAAAATTTCCAGGACAACATTGCCTCTGTCTTTGTACGTTTGAAGGATCATAATAATGAAAAGGAAATTGTCTTTATTTGCTTGCCCCAAAAGGCAGAGTAGAAATAACACAGAAGCAGAATTTTAGCTAAGCAATCATATAAACATGCTCTCTAACAATGGAACATATGGCCTTATAGAGTAGTGACCTTCCAGACGCAGGAGGTGTTCAAGAAAAGGATGGACAACTCTTTGTCCCCCAAGCCCAGAATGTAGTCCATCCTCACCTCTGCCTTTTGAAATCCTTAGTCTCAGTGATTGTTTATGGTGGACAGAACTTGTTACTGGAGAGGTTGAGCCTGGTAGATCTCTTGAGCTCAGGAATTCTGAGAGGCAGCTGGTATAATCAGATGTGGCAATAATGGAGTGAACTATGAGGTGCTGGGGGGAGAGAGAGAGAGAGAGAGAGAGAGAGAGAGAGAGAGAGAGAGAGAGAGAGAGAGAGAGAGAGAGAGAGAGAGAGACAGAGAGGCAAAGAGAGACAGAGACAGAGAGAGGGCTAGGTGGTGCAGTGGATAGAGCATTGGCCTTGAGTTGGGAGGACCTGAGTTCAAATTTGACCTCAGACACTTAATTACTTAGCTGTGTGGCCTCGGGCAAGCCACTTAACCCCATTGCCTAGCAAAAACTAAAAAAAAAAAAATGTATCTCTAGAACAAGACTATTATAACATCCTATTATAATAAATAGATGTAATAATTAAAACAATTATAAAATTATGGCCTCTACATGATTCCTTCCTTTTTGCTTATTGGGGACAAATAATTATGAATTGTCACAATGGCTTCAACCTCCCCAGTTATGAACATTACTAATAATTAGGCAGAAGTTGGGTTCTCTGTTTAACTTATAATTATATTTACCTTTTGCTCCTGGTCTCTTTGTGTCAAAAATTCAATTTATGGGAAACATTTTAATGAGATGGTGGATTATATTACAGTGTTTGTGGATGGACAGGTTCCAGGAAGGAAACTGGGGAAGAGCCAAATGTTAGGACTTTCCTCAGTCCAATAGCCTTCCTTGATATCTCTGTTAACCTTCACAGATCAGCTTCTCAGAAATAAGGTCAACATGACATACATGCTTAAACCACTCTACTTTCAGACCCTAATAATCTCGTTGTCTCTCTGTGTCTCCCTCTCTTTCTCTGAGTCTTTTCACCTCTCTCTGTCTCCTATCTCTATTTCTCTCCCCCCCCTTCTCTGTCTCTGTTCCTGTCTGTCTCTCAGTCTCTTTCTCTTTCTCTCTCCTTTTTCCTCCCCCTTCCTCTTTCATTCTTTTATACTAATCTTTTAGTCCTGACTGAATCCCTCACACAATGGCTTTGATTGACTCTAAGAGGTGTAGGGCTCCAATTCTCACAGGGTTCTGATTAATTGATTCAGTCAAAAAGAGTATTTGCCAAACAAAAAAGGTAATTACTTTTAGGTAGGTAAGATAATCAATGGAGTCCCATTCTTAGACTCCTTTGAACTCTTCAATTGCTAGCATCTCCCTTGAGAAATTACTTTGGAATTGTTGTGAGGACCAAATGAGACAACATATGTATAGCTTTACAAACTTTAGAGAGCTATGGAAATGCTAATTGTCATTATTTTGTTGTGGCCAACCCTTTGTGACCCTATGTACCATACTGTCTAGGAGAAGTTTTTTTTGTTTCTTTGTTTTTTTAGGTTTTTGCAAGGCAGTGGGGTTAAGTGGCTTGCCCAAGGCCACACAGCTAGGTCATTATGAAGTGTCTGACACCGGATTTGAACCCAGGCACTCCTGACTCCAGGGCCGGTGCTTTATCCACTACGCCACCTAGCTGCCCCTAGGGGAAGTTTTCTTGACAAAGATATGGAAGTTATTTGTCATTTCCTTCTCTAGTTCATTTTGCAGAGGAGGAAACTGAGGCAAAAGTTAAGTGACTCGCTCAGGGTCACAGTGTTAGCAGGTGCCTGAGGCTGGATGAATCAAGTGTTCCCGACTTCAGGTCTATATCCACTAAGCCATCTAACTGCCTCTGATTATTATTATTTATCCTTATTTGTTGAATTCTTTCTGCTCCCATAATAATGATATTAGTTGGCATTTCTAAAATGCTTGTAGATTGTCCAACAACTCGGGGAAGTAAGTTCAAACAGAATTTAAATGACTTCTCCACACCATACAAAACAAGTGTCCTAGACTAGATCTGATCTCAAATTTCCCTGACTCCAAGGGTCGATTTTCCGACCATTGAACCATCCAGCTTCTGTTTCTCTCAACAAAAAGTAAGCTTCTTGAGGGAAATGACGGGGATTTTTGTCTTGAATCTCAGGGCGATTTTGAATCTATGAAAGTGAGATTAGATGATTTTGAGAAACTCCTTTGACTTGAGTCTGTGAATTTCCCATACTATTTACTATCACAACTATATGAATATCACAACAATTTTATTAAAAGTTAGGTTTCTTTAGATCCATTAAACAAGCAATAAATTCAAAGGTGCTAATTTAAAGCAGGTTTTATTAAAATAAATCAAATAGCCTAATGCTTCCTCTTACTCCATGACCTTGCATTTCCTCTCCAACCTCTCCCTGTGTGGGGTAGTGCTGGCCCCATCCCTGGGCATGGCCCACTTTGCCTCTGCCTCCAGTTAGAATGACCTTCCATCCTCCTCCCTCTGCTATGGACTTCTTCCCAGCTTTGCTCCAGGTCCACCTGTTGAAATTAGGCAGCTGGGTGGGCAGGAGAATGGGTTCCAGCCATGGAGAGTCCTTGGAGAGCACTTGTGTAGGTTGGATGACTGGACATGGGGCATGTCGGGCTCTGTATCATGCACTGTGAAGATGGCAGGTACACACAAGAGTCTGGGGGTGTGAGTAGATGCATGAGGGCACCTATGTGAATCTGTGTGAGTGTGCATATAGTGCTTGTCTGTGGATGAGTGTGTGTGCATATGAATGTCTCTGAGCGAGTGTAAGTATGAGTGTCTCTGAGTGTGAGTGTATGTAAGTATGAGGGTGTCTGTGAGTGCATGGATGGTGTGTGCCTGTGTATGAGTGTGTATGTGTAAGTATGAGTGTTTCCGTGTGTGTGAGTGTCCACATGGTATGTGTCTGTGTGTGATTGTGTGTGTGAGTGTAACCATGTATGTTTGGGTGAGTGTGTGCATATGGTGCATGCCTGTGTAACTGTGAATGTGTCTCTCTGTGTTTGTGTGAGTGTGTAATTATGGTTGTCCTTTGTTCTCAAAGAAGACCATGACATCAGGGAGGTGATACCATGACAAGCACATGAATTGGACCTGAGTGAGGAGGAGCCAGCCTCACTTTCTCCTCCAGAGCCATCTGGGTCCAGTGGCCAGATGTGGATCAGGACCACTGGAGATGGCCCTGGATGGGAGGCAATCAGGGATAAGTGACTTACCCAAGGTCACACAGCTAGTAAGAGTCAAGTGTCTGAGGTTGGATTCAAACTCCCATCCTCCTGACTCCAAGGTCAGTGCTCTATTCACTGACCACTTAGCTACCCCATGTGAGTGTGTATGTTGTGTCTGTGTATGAATGTGTATGAGTAACCATGTGTGTCTGTGTGAATATAAATATGGTGTGTGTCTGTGCATATGAGTGTTTTTGGTGTGTATAGGTGCATGTGAGTATGTCTATTGTGTTTGTGTAAGTATGAATATGGTGTGTGTCCATGATGGTGTTTGAATGAGTGTGTGTGTATGTATGAGTGTAATCATCTATATTTGTGTGAATGTGCATGTGATGTGTGTGTCTGCATGTGACAGTGTATGTGTCTATGAGTGTCTGTTTATGAGTATGAGTGTGTATGGGAAGATGAATCTGGGTTTGTGTCCATTTATGGTGTGTGTCTGCATTTATGTAGGAGTCCCTGTGTGGATAAGTGTGTGTATATGTTCATGGGTAGGTGTGCCTGTGTGTGGGTCAGTGTATGTATGATGTGGGTGACTGTATGTCTCTGTGGCCGACAGGGTGAGCATGTGATTGATGTGTGTCCCTGTGCTATACAATAGGGTTGGACCACTCTGTTTAAGGTCCCTTCCAGCCCTCACATATTCTGTGGGAAGACCCTTCCCAGCTCTGACATTGTTTTGCTGATGGAAGATTGTTAGCCTCTCTAAATACAGCTGTGGCTGACAAAATAAGACAAAAGGGTCTCATTCTCCTACACAGACACAGATGAATCAAAAATCATTTTCCTTGTCTTCATGAATGCCAGCATATAGAATCTGCCAAAAACGAAGGCTGACCCGAATTCTCAGAAGTTCAAAGACTCCTTTTTCCAGCCCCAGTGTTGGAAGGAATCCCTCTTGGTCTTTGTCAGTTAACAAATATCTCGAGAAAGCTTCGTTGTTTCAATGACTATGACAGCTGATCATCAAGTATCTAACCTGTGCCTGCACCCCTAAGTGGAGAGAGAGATGGAGAAACTAGGAAGTGTGTGTGTGTGTGTGTGTGTGTGTGTGTGTGTTGGGGGACGGAGCAGGGGAGTGAATATGTGGGAAAGGAAGCACAGGAAGCAGTTTTGCCTTCTAAGAATTTACAGTTTTCTTAGTTGCTGGACCTCAGTTTCAACCAATAAAATTTAATAAATTAATTATTTTAACAATAGAATTTCACCATTGGAAGCGCCATGGAATTGCCAGTCCATAGAATCATAGATTTCCAGCTAGAAGGGACTTTACTGTCTAACCAACTTATTTTACAAATGAGGAAGCTGAGGCTCCGGGAGTTTCAGTGAACCACCCAGGTCATCCAGCCCCACTTTCTCTCTGCCAAACCACTGTCTCAAGAGCACAAAATAAAATAAAGACATGGAGACCTGGATTCTGGAGAATTCACTTTCTGTCTGTATATTGGGTAGGTTGGTCTGGAGTATGAGATTTTATACCAATCTCTGTTTCATTTCATCTCATTTCATTTGGCCCCCAAATAGGAGACAGCATTGTATAATGCAAAGTCTATTGGGTCTGCTACTTATTACCTGTGGAATCTTGCCCAAGTTAAGTTCTTTGGGTTTCAGCTTTCTTCTCTGAAAAAAATGGAGAGTCTGTCTACAGGCAAGATGGCCTCTGGGGTTCCTTCCAGTTCTAAAGTAATAATAATAATAATGATAATGATAATGATAATAATGATATTCTAACCTGTCAGATTCTTTCTGGATCCTGACTATATCTCATTGCATTTTTTATCTCTCCCAGCTTTGTGTCATCTGTAAATTTGATAGGAATGCCATTTATGTCTTTGTATGTCATTGATCAAAATGCTAATAGCCAGGAGCCAGACAGATACAGATCCCTGGGGCCCTCTACTAAATACAGCCAGAGTGATGTCAAAAATCTGGCATCAAAAAGAATCTTCCTATCCCATTCTCAACTTACCTGCCTTCAATTCATTAGTTCAAAAGTCCAATTATTAGTCTAATAACCATAAACTCGAAACCAAACACACTCAAAGAAATGAACTGGTTAAGGGTGAGCATGGTAGGGAAGCAGGATGTTAAAGAGTAAAAAATGGTTATGAATCTATGGAACATAATCCCTAACTTTCAGGGCTTTACAATCTACCTAGAGAAGCAAGTGCCTATATAAAAAACTACAGTTTGTGGAACAACAGGACAAGAGAATCCCTAGAACAGAGAATGTCAGAGCTGGGAGGAATCTTAGAACAAAGAATATCATAAGTGGGAAATGCCATAGATCAGGAAATGTCAGAACTGGGAGAGGTCTCGAAACAGAGAATGTTATAGGTGGGAAGGGCCATAGAATAGGGAATGTCATGGGTAGGAATCTCAGAGGAATCTCAGAGGTGGGAGGGTCATTAGAACAGAGAATATCAGAGCTGGGAGGGGTTTTAGAATATAATATCAGAATTTGAAGAAACTCTGGCTTCCTTCAATTGCATTCTTCAGCAGGCCCCTTTCTAGATTCTCCCTGCTGCTAAATGTCATTCCAACAAAGGATATTTTCTCTTTACTCCATATGTATCTCAGATGCATATATTTATGCATAGGTGGCCTATCCTTTTGACTGTAAGACTCCTTGAGGACAGACTCTGTGCTTTTCCTTTGAATCCTCATTGGCTAACACAGAGTTAATAGTAAGTTAACAGATAATTGTTGATCTCAGCTAGAAGGGACTTTACTGATTGATTGAACTCAGAATAGAGAATGTAAGAGTTGGAAGGGACTGTCGATCAGACCCTTTAAATGTAATGCAAAGTTACATTGAGAGTGCTAGTTTCCAAGAATAGTCCCATTGTTTTCTGACCTGGGCATACGACATCTGGAGTTCAGTTCTGGACACCCCAATTTAATTAAATAAATTTTTTATTACAAAAGCATCCAATTATTACCAAAGCATGCAATAAGTATAAATAAAATTTAGGTCCATCCATATTGCTTTCAAAGCTCAGTCATTATGGCAACTAAAATTAGGATACAAAAAACTATTTTAAAAAAATCACATTTAAGATAATAACAGTACATTGGTTAAAGCATTTAATTTCTCTGAGACAATCATAATTGCATAACATTTGCCCAAAAGCTCAGAGAATTTTTCATGGTCTGTACGCCAAGAGGAACATTCCTGGGGTGTTAGTTCTTTGGAATAGATCCAGTGGAGAAGGGTGACTCTTACTGTGTCTTCACAGAGAGAGGGGGGGAAGAGAAGGCAGGGAACTAAGTTGAAAAGAAAGGCAGAAACAGTTTGGCTGCCAATAAACACCTTAGCACCCCCTGAAATGAAGACAAGAATCTCATCCACCATTGGGTCCAGAGTGAGGACACACCTATAAGTAAAGCACCCTAGATTAATAAATTCCCTGGTAAAATGGAGAGCTTCCAGATATGGGCAGCCTGGAGGGTGAAAGGGTATCTAGCACATGGTATATGAAGACCAGTTGATGGAACTGGGGAAGTTTAGCTCAGAGAAGATTCAGTAGTATTGTTGGGGGTATTCAAGTATATTAAGTCTGATCTTGCAGAGTGTGCTTAGATTTGTTCTATTCGGCTCTAGAAGGTTAAACTAGGACCACTGCGTGGCAAGAGCAAAGAGGATAATTTAGTTTTGATGTTAGGGGAGCTCTGTTTAAAATGAGAACTAAAATAAGAATTCCAAGCTGCCTTTGACAGGTGCAATTTCCTCTTCAGTTGAGGCTGGTAAGCAGACACTATTAGCCGACTACACATTGATGAAGAGGTCCTGATATTCTGTGTGCCCATTGTTCTGTGAGTAATGACATTTCTGTGATTATTTGAGTTCTTGGTTTGGAATTCTGACTCTCCCTTACTAGTATTTTTTATGTTTATTGTACTCAATTAGATTCTGTTAGCATAATTAATTTTTCCTGTAAAGGAAGGAGTTGTATTAGCTCATAGGACCACACATTAAGAGCTGGAAGTGAGTGACCTTAAAGACCAACCCTTGTCATTTGACAGATGAAGAAATTGAGACCTAGAGACATAAAGAGACTTTCCCAAGGTCACAAAAAAGTAGTAAATACTCTTTATCCCAAATGATACCTGGGACTTGAAATCTCCATGACTTCTCAGTTCTAAATCCTACATTTCTCCATTCCATTGTAGAGAGAAAAGCATTTCAAGTGCAAGAGTGGTGCTGCCTTTGACTTAATTTAATTGAGGGCATCTAGGTGGTACAGTGGATAGTGGTGGGATTGCATTTGGTAACTTAACTGGTTTAAGGCATCCAGGTGGTACAGTGGATAGAGCACCAGCCCTGGAGACAGGAGGACTTGAGTTCAAACCCAACCTCAGTCACTAAACACTTACTAATTGTGTGACCTTGTACAAGTCATTTATCCCTGATTGCCTCACATCCAGGGCCAGATTCAGTCATCTTGATTCATATCTGACCACTGGACCCAGATGGTTCTAGAGGAGAAAGTGAGGTTGGTGACTTAGCACAGCACCCCCTCATTCAAATCCAATTCACTTGTTTGTCATGGTTTCACCTCCCTAATGTCATGGTCTTTGAGATTAACAAAAAAACAGATGAGAACAAGTCTCAGTCAAGCATCTATGAACCTTATTTTGCATAAACATCCTGTTCATAGAGTTCAAGAAAACCTGGCCACCACTTGGAGGTCATCTATAAATTAGCAGGTGAATTCAGAAGGTTAGCTTTCTGAAATTATTTTGTTTTACTTTCCAGTACAGCCCTGAGAAGGAACTGTCTGAGAGTGAAGGGGTGAGAAGAGGAAAGAAAAGTCTTAGTTTGGCATCAGCCCTAGTCTGGTCTCCAGATTCCATCTCATCTCCTGATCCATATCACCTTTGACCAGAGTAGATCCTCTGTAGCTTCTGAGGATCTAGAGAAGACTAGATTTCCCATCATCCCAATGATGTTCTAATTATATCTTCTGATAAGCTGGCAAGAGGGTCTGAACTGGGGGCCAATGATAGATGGAAGCATATTCATCATGTTGAAAAGAGACTTCCAAACCCTCAGGGGCATCCCTGAGAGATATACATATGTATGTGTATGTGTGCATGTATGTGCATTAATATATTTAAATATATGTGCACATGCATATATTCATATTTTTGTATTCAGCCTTGGAGGGTGAGGCCATATTAGTTGGATTATGGCAAAGTCTCTTTTACTTCAAATAATGAATTTCTCCTATGATGGTCAAAGCATCATTTGTATTCTAGTTCTCACTATTAGAAGTTATAAATAGTAGATTATCACCAGTAGTTTCAACACATTGGAAATTTGAAAAGAAAATTTGAATAATACAGCCAATATAGGGGGATTCGTTATTCGCACTAATGGGGACCTGATTTTACTCACTATATTAGTATTAGGAATAGCCAAAGGTCAAGAGATGGGAAAAGGCAAGAGGGCTTGTTGGGAGATGAGGCTAGAAAAGGGATAATGAGGTCATCTTATGTGATTTGTGCTATTTCCTGTCTTACTATGCAGCTGCTGCCTCACAGCCCAGCATGAGGATTGCTTCCTCATTAGAATACAAGGAGATACAAGGGAACATGTTTTCCACAGATGTTGGAGGGCATTTGCATAATCTCTCTTCAGCCTGCTTCCTCCTCCACCCCATATTTGGGGGAAGGTGAGTCTAGTGCTTGTCACCATGCTGAGGGCCCTCTTGCTGTGAACAGACTGTATCATTATCTTGAAAGAGGAAAGAGTTGTAAGTGTGACAGTTTTATATTTCCATAGACCATCACATCTGGAAACTTCTGGCTCTGCAATATCTAGGAGTTCAAAGATGCTGTAAACAACCTCATATATGTCACTCTTAGAAAACAAGAAAAAAAGGAGTCTAGTTGGGACCCATGTGATGTGGGGAGGATCTGAAGCAGAAATCTCCAGTGCTCTTCTCTAACCTGCCAATGATAGGGTTTAGGATCTTGAGTGACTTTCCTCCATGCAAAGCCAAGGCTGCCCAATGTCCAATAGAGGGGATCATAGATTTAGAGTAGGAAGACCCAACCAACTAACTTCTTTTTTTAGATAACGAAGTTGAGATCTCAAGAAGTTAATGTGACAAGATGATGGACTATCATATTTAGAGCTAGAAGGAATCATAGAGGTCACCTAGTTCCATCCCCATTTGGAGACTTGAATTTGGGGGCTTTGATTTTATTCTCTGTAAAATGGGGGAGGAGGGAAATTATATCTCAGAATGACAGAGTTGGAAGGAAACTGAAGCCACCTGTTCAACCAGATATGAATAAGAATGTGCTCTCCAAGGTCCTGGAGAAGAGCTAACCAGCGTTTTCTGGAAGAGCCTTTAGTTAGCAGGAGCCTACCACCTCCAAAAGTCCAAAGGTCCCTTCTAGGCTGATTCACCTCTCACTATTAGCAAGTTTTTCCTATGTCAAGTCGTCCTTTGTCTTTGTGACTTCTGTGGCAGGTCAAAGATGAAACGATGAAGGCTTTAATCTTCCAAGCAGATTGATTTTTTTAATCAGCGTATGCTAATTGCTCAACAAATTGGGACCAGATGCCTTCTTCAGTTTAGGAATACAAGGGGGGGATAGAATTTTATACATTAAAACTGATTAATCATAGTCATATGAAAAAATGTTCTAAATCATTATTCATTAGAACAATGAAAATTAAAACAATTCTGAGGGATCAAATCAGATAAGCCAATATTAGAGAGGTCAATATGACAAAAATGAGAATGATTAATGCTGATGGAGTTGTGAACTGATCCAACCATTTTGGAGAGCAATTTGGAACTATGCCCAATGGACAATAAAATGGTGCACACCTTTTGATCCAACAATACCACTACTAGATCTGTATCCCAAGGTCATTAAAAGGTGAAAAGAGCTACATATTAAAAATATTTACAGTGACTTTTTTTAGTGACAAAGAATTGGAAATGGAGAGATGCCCATTAGGGAATGACTGAACAAATTGTGGTATATGAATGTGATGGAAGGCTAGTATTCTGAAAGAAATCATGAGCAGCTGAACTTTAGAAAAACCTGGAAAGACACATGAACTAATATTCTGATATTATTAGCAACGTTATAAACTCAGGTCTTCCTGATTCTACGTCCCAGGGCTCTTTTCACTGAACCTCCTAAGAAGACAGATAGTCTATACTCCATCTCAAGTCTTTTTTAATCCTGGCTAAACATTTGAACTTTCTTCAGCAGACCATCATATAGCATGGTTTTGGGATCCTTTATCATTCTGTTTGCCTTCAACTGGAAGCCATCCAACTTTTCAAGATTCCTCTTAAGATGACAGATCTGGAATTATCCCTTATCCCACTTCAGAAATATCATGGTTGGGGGTAGCTAGGTGATACAGTGCATAGAGTACTGGCTTGGAGTCAGGAGTACCTGAGTTCAAATCTGGTCTCAGACACTTAATGATTACCTAGCTGGGTGGTCTTGGGCAAGCCACTTAACCCCATTTGCCTTGCAAAAAAAAAAACCCTAAAAAAAAAAGAAATAGTATGGTTGGCCAGCAAACGCTCTAAGACTAAACTGCAGAGAAGGTGTTGACCTGTTATAGAGGAAGGAACTTTTTCACCTGGGAGTTTCCTATGAAAAGAATTTATTGGTCTAGTACCCATCCTCTTATTAGCTTCAACCAAGGTCCAAAGTCCAATAATTTGCTTTGAGCTGTCTTTTATTCCTTTTTGTAAAACAATGAGAATGTGTAAGATGAACTTTGAAATCCTCCCCAGGTCTAGATCCTATACTTCTTTGATCCTTTAGGTGAGGAAGGATATTCCAAGAATTATGTGTCATGAACCTAGGTCCAGTTCTCAATTCTATGATATTATGATTTGGCTGTCTGCTAGTAAGAGAAACTAATATTTATATATTACTTAATGGCTGACAAAGGTTTTTTACATCTATTACCTCCTTGGATTCTCTCAACAACTTTGGGCAGAAGGTGCTAATGCTATTATTGCCTACATACACAAATGAGGGAACTGAAGCTCCAATAAATGGAATCACTTAGCCAAGGTCATCCGCTATATCAGTCCATACATCCCCTTATTTTACAGAGGAGAAAAATGAAGCATAGTCACGACATAGGATCATAGGTTTAAAACTGAAAGGACCTTGTACCAAGATAAGATTGAAAGGGTGATGCTATAACCCAGTTAGGAGAAAAAGGAATAGTTTATCAGTCAGATTTATGGAGAGGGGAGGAGTTTATGACCAAACAAGAGACAGAGAACATTATAAATGCAAATTGGCTAATTTTGACTACATTAAATTGGAAAGGTTTTGTACAAATAAAACCAATGTAATGAAGATTAGAAGGATGCAGAAAGCTGGGAAACAATTTTCACAGTTAGGGGTTCTGACGGACTCATTTTCTAAAATACATAGAAAATCGAGTTAACTTTACAAGAATACAAGTCATTCTCCAATTGATAAATGGTCAAAGGATATAAACAGGCAGTTTTCAGATAAAGAAATTAAAGCTATTTATAGTCATATGCAAAGAATCCTTCAAATCATTATTGATTAGGGAAGTCCCAATTAAAATAACTCTGAGATACTACCTCACACCTATTAGATTGACTAAAATTACAAAAAAAAAAAAGAAAAATGATCAATGTGGGAGAGAATGTGGGAAAATGGGAACAGTTTTACAACATATACTGTTGGTGGAGTTGTGGACTGATCCAACTATTCTGAAGAGCAATTGAGAACTATGTCCAAAGGGCAGTAAAACTGTGCATACCTTTTGATCCAGCAATTCTACTACTAGGTCTGTATCCCAAAGAGATCATAAAAAAGGAGAAAAGACCTACATGTACAAAAACATTTATAGCAGTTCTTTTTGTAGTGACAAAGAATTAGAAATCAAGGAAACCCAACAATTGGGGAATAGTTAAACAAATTAAGATATACAAATATGATGTTCTATAAGAAATCATTAGTAGCTGGACTTCAGAAAAAACTAGAAAGACTTCGGTGAACTGATGCTGGGTGAAGTGAGCAGAACCAGGAGGACACTGTACACATTGCCAGCAACATTGTGAGATGATCAACTATGGTAGACTTAGCTTCTCTCAGCAGTAAAGCAAGCAAAGACATTTTTTTTAGTTTTTTTTTTTTTGCAAGGCAAATGGGGTTAAGTGGCTTGCCCAAGGCCGCACAGCTAGGTAATTATTAAGTGTCTGAGACCAGATTTGAACCCAGGTACTCCTGACTCCAGGGCTTGGTGCGCCACCTAGCCGCCCCCAAGCATAGACAATTCTAAAAGATTTAAGATGGAAAATGTCATCCACATCCATAGAAAGAACTATGGAATCTGGATGCAGAGCAAAGCAGACTATGTTCATTTCATTTATTTCTTTTCTTTCTTTCTCATGTTTTTCTCCCTTAATTCTAATGTTTCTTTCACAAAAGGACTAATATGGAAATATTTTAAATATGATTGTATATATGCAACTTATATTAGGGTACTGTGGGGAGTGGGGAGGGAAGGGAGGGTGGTAGAAGGAAATCAAAAGCTTGCAAAAGGTTGAATGTTGAAAACTATCATTGCATTCAAGTGGGAAAAAAATCAGCTGATAACCTAGCTATGTGACCTTGGGCAAGTCACTTAACCCCACTCACTGCCTTAAATAAAATTTTTAAAAATCAGCTGATAATTCATCAATGAGCCAATTAATCAATAAATATTTATTAAGTGGTTCCTATGTTCCAGGTCCTCTGACACTCAAATTCAACATTCTTTCTATTATAGCATACTTTCATACCATACTGAAATTGTGCCTTAGGGTCTTACAAAGCTCTTTCCTCAAGATAGCATTATCTCTCTTTTAAAGTTCTAGCATTATTGTTTCACTTTTTAAAGATGAAGAAACAGAGAGGTAAGGCAACTTGCTTGAGGTCACAGGGCCAGAAAACATCAGAGGAAATCCTCCAACCTAGGATTTTTGTTTCCCAAATATCCCCACCAGAGCTATCACTATCAATTCTAGTACCTGGGACAAAAATTCTTCCCTCAATCTTTCCCTCCCCCAAGCAGCAAGACTAAATGTGTCCTCAAATCAACTTTGTAACTCATGATTTGAAAATAATACAATGATTATTTAAGAGAAATTCAATTAGTAGAATGGAGGATTAGCTAACCAAAATGTTTTTCTTTTCTTTTTCTTTTCTTTTCTAACACTTAATGTGTTAAATTTGTGTACTCTCTAAATTTCATTGCCCTAGGGAAGAGCCTCAATGTCCAGACCTCAGTTACAGCTCTGACCACTGCCAGAATATCCCGAACATGCCAGCAATTCGTTCTGAAATGCATGTAAACTTTGTTCCAAATAAACTTTTTAGAGTCCCCCTGGGGTCAATGTAATATTTTTCTTCTGTCTCCAGATCATGGGGTAAGAACCAACTTTCAAATGATTCCGTACCATCCAAGTGTTTCAGGAATGCTCTCTGAGAGTAAAATATTTATCATGCAATCTCGCCTCGGATAGTTCTAAGTGCAATGTACAAAGGGAAGATGTGTATGCTGAGACGCCATGTACTAGGGACATGAATAAAATATATTTCTTAAAGGCCAAATCTTCAGTTGAACACAACCCGGCCTGCTAACATGAAGGACCTTGTTTTCCCAACCTGGGTTAAAAAGAAGAGAAAAATATTCTTTGTTGGCCTAGCTCTGCTTCCTCTGTTTGAGGTGTCATCAGAAAAGGCAGAGAGAAGATCCTTACCTATTTTGGAGTGTGGTACATCAGGGATTGGGTAAGATTTTATTTGAAAAGGAAGAGGACCTGGGGGAAGGGATTTGTCTGCATCTTAATGGAGTTGCTTTTTTTTTTTAAGTGCCAAAACCCTAAATCTTACTTATTCTACTGACAATGTTTCAAGGACTGACTTTCCAGGCCAATGGACTTGTAGTTGGTATATGCATGGTCTAAAAATGTTCTCTTAACAGTCAGTTCATGTGGGGGTGGGGGAGGGAAGTAAGATTAGGGGAAAAATTGTAAAACTCAATATAAATAAAATCTTTAAGTATGAAAAACCCCATTCAATTCATCAATAAGTCAATCAATCAGTCAATAAACATCAATTAAATTCCTTTACTGATTGGGCAGTAAATACCTACTGTGTGCCCATCACTTAGGATACAAAGACAAAAATGAAGCAATCTCTACCTTAAATGAGCTTACATTCTTCAATCAATCAATAGTTTGATTTGAGTGTGTGGGGGTGGGCTGTACTAAGTCACCACCCTCAATTTTTTCCTCCAGAACCATTGGGGTCCAGTGGTCAGATATGGATCAGAATGACTGGAGATGGCCCTGAATTGAAGGCAATCAGGGTTAAATGACTCACCCACGGTCACACAGTAAGTGTCAAGTGTCAAGTTGGATTTGAACTCAGGTCCTCCTGACTCCAAGGCCAATGCTCTATCCACTATATCATCACCTAGCCACCCTCCATCAATAGTTAGGCATTGATTTATTTATTAAGTACCAACTTTGTGCCAGACATTGTGCTGGTCACTGAGCATTCTAGGACAAAAATGAAATAATTGTCAATGAGTTTACATTTGAATGAGGGATCTCTCTCTCTCTTTTTCTCTCTCTCTTTCTCTCTCTCTCTCTCTCTCTCTCTCTCTCTCTCTCTTTCTCTCACACACACACACACACACACACACAGATAAAGAAATACAAAGTCTGTTAAACATTAATTGCCTACTAGATGTTGGCACTTGGGGGATATATAATGACAAAAAATGAAACAATCCCAACTCTCACAGAATTTTCAATTCTCTTTTCAAAAATTCTTTTTGTGGATCCCCTCAAGTTCTTCTCCTGTCCTAAAACTGCAAAAGAGTAAAAACTCTTAATTCTCCAAAGCTATGAGAGTCTGGGCTACTTTCCCCACCTATAAGGAATAGAAATTGGTCTCACTATTCCACTTACCAGTTGTGTGACCCTGCTCAAGTCACTTAACCCTGGTTACCTCAGCTTTCTCATCCATAAAATGAACTGATGAAAAAGAATGACAAACCGCTTCAGTATTTTTGCTAAGAAAACCCCAAATGGGGTCACAAGAGTCAGACATGACTGAAATAATTCAACAATAAAAATGTCATAAGCTAGCAGTCCTCTGCCTTTGAAACTAAAAGATTGCTGTTTTATTGGTGATTTTATTTTTATTTTTAACACATGCCAGGTCATGAGAAAAAAGACATTTCAATTGTGTATTCAGATGGGAACATTTCAGTCAATCTGTGCCTGTATGTTCAATTTACTAATCTTCTGGGGAAGATGTTACCAGGGGAAGCCGTGTCTTTCGTTTACATAAACCGTGTAATCTTTCCATTTACTCATCAAAGTCAACACTGAGATAGGCATGGCATGGGCGCCCAGTTTACACCATGTCTTGGCACAGGGAGGCATAATTCTTGTAGCCCTAAGGACACCCACAATGATGAGCAGAAGTGAAATGTTTACATGCCTGAGACAAATTATGTAGCAGGTGGGAACTCACTCTGTTGCTACTGATTTCACTCAGGGTTTCAGCTAAAATTTATCTCCTGATTATTGCCATCAAAGAATGATAGAGAAATATAATTGTAAGGAATATTCTAAAGAGACCAATACAGGCCTGTTTGGGTAGGAAAAATAAATGGTTTTAGAGTTAGAGGATCTGAGTTCAGATCCCATCTCTGTGACCTTAAGCACTTGGCCTCAGTTGCCTTATCTGTAAAATGGGGAACTAGAATTCTGAGGGGTTTTCAATCTCCAGATCTAGGAACTCATGACCATTACTGAACCTTAGTTTACTCATCTGTCAAGTAGTGATAATTTACATAAAGATTGAATGGGGCAGCTAGGTGACACAATGGATAGAGCGCTGGTCCTGGAGTCAGGAGGACCTGAGTTCAAATAAAACCTGAGATATTACCTAGCTATGTGACCTTGGGCAAGTCACTTAACCCCATTGCCTTACCAAAAAAAAGTGCATGAGAAGATTGAATGATTCAGTGGAGAAAACAATGAACTTAGAGTTCTGAACACATATAGAAATTGAATTTGAATCCCAACTCAGTCGCTTGTATTGCCTTGGGCAAGTTATCACACCTCTCTGCCTCCTCCTCAATGTTCATTAATCAGTTCTCTAGTGTTGATCTTATGACCTAAGGATGATGAAGACTTTGATTTCCTCTGGCTGAAGGTCTGGTCTCACTGTGAACAGCCCCATCACCTGTAGACTGATTTTTTAAATAGACAATCAGGGTTAAGTGACTTGCCCAGGTCACACAAATAGTTAGATGTCTGAGGCTGGATTTGAACTCAGATTTTCCTGACTTTAGGTCTGATACTCTATGCACTGTGTCACCTAGCTAAGGAAAGCTTAGAATAGTTGAGTGACTTGCCCAGACACAACTAATAGGTGTCTGAATGGGATTTGAACTAAATTCTTCCTTATGCCAGGTGCTCTATCCTCCACCCTACCATGGAGGAAGAATGGGAACCTATCAGAAGAGGTTGATGTGGACGCACAAGGACCTCTCTAATCAATTTAGATTTTAAGATGTGCTCCAAAATAGGAAGTAAGGATGGGTAAGGGAAGTGTATTCCTAAAAATTTACTTGTGAGTGCTAAAATTAAGAATAAACTGAATAAAATTCTAAATTAAGTAACACTTAAGTACTAAAATTAAGAATAAATGCTATATTCAGAGGAATAAAAGGATTGAAAATGGACTAGATTGCTGCTCAAAATGGGTGGGAAGATGGAAACTTGACAAAAGGGAGAACAGGTAGGAGTCCTATTTAAATTGTATTTTGCTTCTGTTTATTCTGCCAAAGAGAATGACCTTTGGACTGAGAGCAGAACTATAGCAGCTAAGAGAGAGCTGATACACAAGGTAGGAAGAGACCACATAACTGCCCTTAATGTATTCAATTCACCGGGGCCAGACACCTATTTCCCTAGATACTGAGAGAATTGTAGGATTGTTTGCTAAGCCATTGTATGTGATATTTGAATGATAGTGGGAAATGGGAGACATGATGAAAGACCAGAGAAAAGTAAATATTGTTCTAGTTTAAAAAAAGAAAGACAACAGACCAACTAATGGTCAGTGACTTCAATCTGCAAAATTCTAGAATGGATTTTTTTTTTAGGTTTTTGCAAAGCAATGGGGTTAAGTGACTTGCCAAAGGCCACACAGCTAGGTCATTATTAAGTGTCTGAGGTCGGATTTGAACTCAAGTACTCCTGACTCCAGGGCCAGTGTTCTATCCACCGCGCCACCTAGCCGCCACCTAGCTGCCACCTAGCCGCCCCCTAGAATGGATCTTTTTAAATTGGTTTTTGAAGATCTGGAAAAGAAAACAGTTCTTACAATGAGGCAGTATGTCTACCAAAATTGGGTCATGATGGACTAAAGCTCATTTCTTTTTTCAACGGGGTTTTTAAACTGGTCTATCAGGGGAATGGTGGAGACAGTTTGCTTAGAATTTAGCATGCTTCTGATTAAGTCTGTTAAAAGTCTTGTGTAAACGATGGAGAAGTGTGGCCTGAATGACAGGACGATGAGATGGTTTGGGAAACTGTTGAACAGCCACAGTTAAAAAATTGTCAAGAATGCTTTGGTGTCATTTTGCAAGGAAGGATTTAGGGAGCATGCCCAATGGGTCTGTGCCTGGACTTGTGGTGCTGCATAACAATAATAATTTGTTGGTGAGTTGTTTTAATCATTTCCAATTCTTTGTGACTCTTTTTGGGGGTTTTCTTGGCAAAGATATCAAAATAGTTTGCCATTTCCTTCTCCGGCTCATTTTACAGATGAGGAAACTGAGGCAAACATGATTAAGTGACATGCCTAGGGTCATTCATCTAATAAGTGTTCCGAGGCCAGATCTGAACTCAGAAGAGTCTTCTTGCTTCCAAGTCCAGAGCATTTATGTTTTGCAAAGGACTTTATATACTTTACTTTGTTCACAAGGTAGGCGCTAGTAAGCCCATTTTTAAAGTCAAGTAAACTGAGAGTAAGCAACTTTCCTAGGGTCTCATGGTGGCAAGTGTTTAAGGCAGGTCTTATTGACAATCAAAGGTCTATCCACTAGACCACCCAGATACTTCCTTATCCATGATTTGGATTACATGCTCATAGAATCTGTGGATGACACAAAGCCAAGAGGAATACTTAAAACCCTGGATACTGGAATCTATTGGCAAAAATAGAAAATCGGACTTTAGTTAATCAAATGAAATATAATTGGGATAAAGGGAAAGTCTTGTTCTTGGGTTTAAAAAATGCAAGGTAAATTCAAGTAGAAAGCAGTCTTAGCAGTTTGTTAGAAAAGGATCTGGGAAAAAAAGAAGAAAGGAACAAAAGAAAAGGATCCAGGGGTCTAAGTTGAGTGAAAACTCTTTATGAAGCAGTGATCATGATGGAGTAGCCAAAACACCTGAGGACTACATCTCGACAGATGAAACTTACAGGTATAAGGAAGCAATGGTTCTTTGGCCAACAGTCAGTTTTAATCAGAACACCTCTAGAATTTCATGTCCAGTTCTGGACATTGGTAAGGTAGAGTATGTTCAGAGGAGGGCAGTCAGGATGTTAGTGCAAAACCTTATGGGTATTGGTTGAAGGAATGAGGGTATTTATCCTTGAGAAGGTTTGAGGATGACAATAGACATCTTCAAGTTCCTATGGAAGAGAAAAGATTTGTTCTGCTTGGTCTCTGATGATAGAAACCAGACCAATAGAGGCTTGTCTTAGGGGAAAAATATCTCTGGACTCAAATCTTTAATTTACCACTTACCACATGTGTGACTTTGGGTAAATATTATTTCTCCTCTGTTCCCTGCCCTATATAATCTCTAAAATTCATTCCACTCTGAATCTATAATTCTGTGAGGAAAAAATAAGGTTTGATAAAGCAGATACTCCCTATTAATGAGGGCTGCACCAGAGTTGGATGACTTTCTGAGGAAGTGGTGGATTTCTCCTGGATGGGGGGAATTATTTTTATAAATCAACTACCACGTGCCAGCAAGTATTATCTTCTTAGATTCTCACAATTATTCTGGGAGATACATGCTATTATTATCCTCATTTATGGTTGAGGAAACTGAGGCAGATGGGGTTAGGTGACTCGCCCAGGGTCGCATGACTAGAAAGTGTCTGAGGCTGGATTTAACTCCCATTTTCCTGACTCCAGGCTCAAGGTCTCTGAGCAAAAACTTTCGATGATAGGATTCTCTGTCAGGAGTATCATATGGGGAATCCTTTTTCCAGGGGGAGGGAAGTATGAGTTCATCTTTGAAAGTGGGGGTTCCTCTCAAACCTGAAATGATGTCGTTTCCATAAGCTGAGTTGGAGGCTCAGTTTTCTACTCCTTGCTATTTGTGTGACCCTGGACCTTGTTCCTAACAATGTTTCCTCTGGGATCTCATAAAAACATTCTTTTTTGGGCTTTTCTAAAGGTCTTATCATAGAATCACAGGTTTTGACAGCTGGAAGGGACCTCAAGCTTCATGTAGTCTAAAGTCTTCTCTTTACAGATGAGGAAACAGAAGGTCAGAGAAGTTAAGTGAATTGCATATGGTTGCATAGAGCTAATTGGAAACAGAGGTGGGGATTTGAACCCTGGTCTTCCTGACTCCATGTCTCAAGTTCACTCTGCTACACCATGTGGCCTCTCTAATAGGTCCTTAATGAATGAAATGGGGAATGAAAAGATGAGTAAATGCATCATTTCATTTAAAGGAGGCATCATGTTATAATGGAAAGAGCACTGAACTTGAGGTCCCTGGCCTGAGTTTGAATCTCAGCCATGTTTGACCTTGGGCAGCTCATTTCTGTGGACTTTAGATTCATCTTTTATTAAATGAGGGGGAGGGGGTCTAGATTAGAGGTTCTAATAGCCCAGAGTCCATGAACTTGTTGAAATTTTTTTGATTACCATATTTCAATTAGATAATTCTTTTGTAATCCTGTGTATTTTAATATATATTTGTGTATACACACATACACACACATATATATGTATACATATATATATATATATATGCATATAGACCTGGTGTTGAGATAGGGTCCACAGCATTGGTCAGACTGCCAAAGGTGGGGCTGTCACAGAAAATGTTACTCAATAACATGTCACAGAAAATGTTATTCAGTAATCTCTAAGGTCCCTTTGAGTTTTAGATCTATGATCTTATTCTTTATATTCTAACTTTGTTAGGGACCATAAGGCACTTTCACTCTCTCTGGGTCTCAGTTTCCTCATCTGTCAAATGACTAGGTTGGATTTAGAAGATCTCCAAGGTCTGTAGCAGTCAGTGTTCAGTCTTATGAAAAGATACACGCTTCCTTCCGTCTCTCCTGAGTCTCCTTTCATCCTGGATCATTGTCTAAGGCAGAGCCCAGGCATGATCAGACTGCTGATGATATAGGAGATGCTCCAGGGTCTTCAGCCCTGACCCTGTGATTTATTCTGGAAGCCTCTTGTGACTCCCAGGGCTGAGATGACGGGCATGCCTTTCTTTTGAGGAAGGCTTTTATCCACAGGTTCCTCCGCCTGTAGCCAAGCCCTGGAAGGGGCAGGTCTAGCCTCTCTGCCGCTACTGCAGGGACCAGAAAAGGCTTAGTCCCTTTCTAGTGTATATGCATGTGTTGGGGGGGGGGGGGGTCCAAAGCCTATGACTTCCTAGCCATCACATGCAAGGCAGCCCTACCCCACCCAAGACCAGTCCTTTCCTTTCCTCCATCCTTGGACTCCCTGGCTGCTGCCTCTCCGTGGATCTTGTTGCTAGACTTTGGCCTCCAAGTCCCCAGCAAACCTCTCTGTGCAGGCTCCAGTGCTAGGTAGGACCCAGGGCCCTCTCCAGGCTGCCCCTGTGATGAGTGACTGGGCCAGGCCCCCAAGTCTCCCTCTGGGGGGGAGGGACATGAGGAGGTCACCCAAGACTTTGCCGACAGCAGCAGAATGGGTTCTCTGGAGGGCTGCCTGGGATAAATGTAATTGGCGGGGGTGGGGCGGCTTCACAATCTTGGGTCATATATTATCATAATTCAATAAAGATGCTGTGAATCCTGGAGCTGGGAAAGGGAGCTGTTGAAGACTAGAATGCCCAAGAAGCTTCGAGATCTGAGCGGGGACACGGCCACCAGGGGCTGTTCTGTATGATGCAGAGACTCAGCCCTGCGTGGGAAAGAAGAGAAGAACAGAAGGGAAGAAAGCCAGAGGGGAGGAATTTGGGGCGGGGGGAGAGAGGAGGGGAGGGGAAAGCAGGAGAGGAGAGGAAGGGAGAGCAAGGGAGGAGAGAGAAGAGCAGGAGAAAAGAAAGCAGATGAGGGAAGGGAGAGGAGAGGAGAGGAGGGAGGGAGGGAGGGAAGGAAGGACAAAGAAAGGGAGAGAGGAGAGGAGAGGACGGGAGGAGAGAGAGGTAAGAGGGAAGGGGAGGGGAGAGAAGGGGAAGAGAGAAAAGAGGAGGGCAAAAGAGAGAAGGAGCAAGAAGAAAAGGGGAGGGAAAGGAAGAGAAGCCTTAAGATTAAGTTTCTCTTCCAGCAAACTGTTTCCAGTTTCTGACTCGCCTCTGTTTCATCAGCTTCCCTTTGAAAGCTCCCCACGAACCCTCACACATTCTCCAGTGTCCATCCAGTTCCATTTCAGTAGGTTGCCCATTCTGGCCCTGTAAAACCCTGATGGTAATGGCTCAGCCTTCGTCTATTTTCTAGAAGTGTCTTGTAGCTAAAATGAGAGGGTAAGAACAGAAAAGAGAAGGGGGGGAAGAAGAGAGGAGAGTAGGGAATAAAAGAAGAGGGGAAGAAAAGTGGAGAGGCAAATAGAGAGAAGAGAGGAGGGAAGCGGAGGGGGAGAGTAGAGAAAGGAAAGGGAAGAAAGAGGGCAGGAAAGGAAAGTAGGGAGAAAAGAAGCAAAAGAGAGGGGAGCTAGGGGCGGCTAGGTGGCGCAGTGGATAAAGCACTGGCCCTGGAGTCAGGAGTACCTGGGTTCAAATCCGGTCTCAGACACTTAGTAATTACCTAACTGTGTGGCCTTGGGCAAGCCGCTTAACCCCATTTGCCTTGCAAAAGCCTAAAAAAAAAAAAAAAAAAAAAAAAGAAAGAGAAGGGGAGATGATGCAATAGGAGGGAAGTAGAGAAGAGAAGATGGGGAACAAGGGAGAGGTGATTAATGAAGAGAGGAGAGGAATAAGCAGAGGAGAGAATAAAAAGCTAGGAGGGGAGAGAAAAGGAATTAGGAGAGATTAGGTAAATGTCTCCAAATCAACAGAACAAGAAAGTCAAAAGAGACCCTAGGAGTTAACTCATTTGTCTATTCATGGAAAGGAACCCCACCCCACCCCAGTGTTAGAGAACCCCTCCCTCCCTCCTCCACTTGGCATAGCTCTCATTGCAATTCAGTTTTCCCTTGGATCTAGCTGGAATCCACCTCTCTACTGCTTTTGCCTACTGGTTCTAGTTCTGTCACTGGCATCAAACAGAACTGATCTTCCACTTAGCTTCTCTTCAAATGTTTAAACCTCATTTGGATGTTCCTCCTCCTTGCCCACCCAGAGTCCTCTTTTTTTCCCAGTCTAGGAATTCCCAGTTGCTCTGACTCCTCAGCTCATGGTCCTCTGATTTTGGTTGCATTCTGGCTAGATGTTGTAAGCCCTGCTGCCCCTTAGAGGTATCTATGGAACATTGGACATCACCCATAAATAAAAACAAAACCATTAATCATCATAATAGTTAAATTAATTCACATTTGCACAATACTTCAAGGTTTGTAAGAACTTTCCTAATAAATATCTCTGTGAAGTGGGCTAGGCAAGTCTCATCACATGTAGAAAACCCTTCATATTTTTTCTCCTTGTTTCCCATTGTCTTGGATCCATTCCTCTTTTTTTGTAAAGTTTTTTTGCAAGGCAATGGGGTTAAGTGGCTTGCCCAAGGCCACACAGCTTGGTAATTATTAAGTGTCTGAGGCCAGATTTGAACTCAGGTACTTCTGACTCCAGGGCTGGTGCTCTATCCACTGCGCCACCTAGCTGCCCTGATCCACTCCTCTTTATTGAGGCATTTGGGTCAAATCCCTTTGCAAAAAGGGAAAATTTTCTTAATTTAACCTCTGTCTGCCTCAATTTCCCCATCTGTAAAATGGGCACACATGCAATGAATAAACAGAGCACCAGAATCTGATACATTTATTAAATAGATTATTGGATTGTTTGTATATGTGTATGTGTATGTGAGAGAGTATGTATGTTTGTTTGGTGGAGGGGGGCATCAGAACTCCAGAGAGGAAGATCTCTTCCAGAGATCAACCCTCCACCCACCTTTTTAATCTTTCCCAATCCTCTTGTTTTCATGCTTTAATCCATACTTTGTTTTATTCTCCTGTCCCTCCTCCCTCTCTCCTTTCTGATAATCAGGGATAACCATATCCATGACCAGATGTCTCTCCAGCATCATGAGGGGGAGGGTATTGGACAGCTGCTGCCCAGCTCACTCCTGGGCCTTTTGAACCAAATGACCCATCTGTTCTTCTTGCTCTGCCCACATGTTTTCCCTTGGGAACAGTTAAACATAATTCTCTTAGGTTGAAAATGAAACAAACAAAAAGTTAGTTTTTTTCCATGAAGTTTTATTCTCTAGGAGAGGACTGGATAGTATCACTAAAAATATCAACCCTAATACAAAAATTGGGGGCGTCTTATGTCAAAAGAACAAAGGATCGTAAAACTGAGTTAGGCAACCAATGACATTTCATGTAGATGACATGGTTCTGCGTGATGATCTTCTCATAGGTTATCATATCTGCTTCAAATTCTTACTGATAAGAATCTCACTTAGGCAGGAGAGGGCATGTTTACAAACAAATACAGGATTCCTGTCTCCTCATCCAAGAGTTCTCTTATCTTATGATTTGTCGACCCAAGTAAAAGAATTTATTGGTGCTATTACAAAGCTGACCAGTTAGTACTGACACAGACCAAGTCAACATTCAGATGAATAAGATCAGACCTTGACATGGCAAACTGACATTTTTACAATGAGAGACAACATTTAGATTTATAACTCTTAGTTGGAGTCTGAAAAACCAATTTTTTAAATTAGAAATATAGAATAAGACTTAGAACCATCCTAAGGAAGATGGATCTGGTCCTTGCTTTCCAGTGAAGCAATGTCTTTTTGGAGGCCAGAGTGTTGATTCTGATTTAGGCCAGAAACTATCTACAAGTGTTTTTTTGTGGTAAGATGGGGAGGGGAGATTGATTCCATGTTATCCCCCAAGCAAAGAGATAGGTTTTTATTTTATTTTTAAAAAAAACAACCCAACTATACTCTTCTTGTTTCATGGGGCTCACCCTTGTCATACTACTCTTATCAACCAAGCCATCAACCAGCAAGCACAACTGCTGCCTACTGTATCCCAGTCATTGTGCCAGACAAAGAAGCACAGTATCTGTTCTACAATAAGTCAATAGAGAATAATATAAAGAGAAGAAAGGTGAAGAAATACAAGGTCGCAGGGCGGCTAGGTGGTGTAGTGGATAGAGCACCGGCCCTGGAGTCAGGAGTACCTGGGTTCAAATCCGGCCTCAGACACTTAATAATGACCTAGCTGTGTGGCCTTGGGCAAGCCACTTAACCAGGTTTGCCTTGCAAAAACCTGAAAAAAAAGAAAAAAGAAAAGAAAAGAAATATAAGGTCATTAAGGAAGGAGGATGACAGCACTGGAGAGAACTGGAAAAGACTTCACAGAGAAGATGGTACATGAACTAGACCCTGAAGCCAGACAGGGTATCAATGAGGTGGAGGTGAGGAAGGAATAACTTCCAGGATGGGAGTTGATGATGCACCTGCAGAGAGCATCCTCCTCTCAATGGGAGGATGTAGAGAGAAAATAGGGTGCCTCCTCCCCTGAGGCAAACCTCCAGAGGGCTGTCTCCTATAGATTTTCCATGGTTCATCTGCCTGGACCACGATTCTGAACTGAGATAGAATAGGGATGAACTGAATTGATTCTCCCCTCATTGTAAATGTTGACATGAACTTCAGAGTACTGGACCTGGAGTCTGGAAGGATGAAGTTCAAATCCCATTCCCAATATGTAGAGCCAAGAGAATCAATGAACTTGTCTGGGCCTCAGTTTCCTTATCTGTAAAATGAGGAATTTCAACTAATGAACTCCCTTCCAGTTCTAAATTTATGATTCTATGATTTATGATACTCTGAGGCAGTATCCACCAGTCATTGATAGATCCAGGGAGGAAGATCCTTAATAAAGGGTAAGGGAGAAGGGAGTCCCCCCTTTTCCATCACTTTCTCAAGTCTAAACAATCTAAATAAAAGTAATAAATCAAGTCCCAATTTGCAGAATTTGCTAATTTCTGAAAATTTAACAATTACCTCTGGGTCCAGCATATCCTTGGCTAAATCTAAACTAAAGAACAATAAAGCCATGGCAGTTAAGTGGTGAAGTGGATAGGGCACTGGCCCTGGAGTCAGGAGGCCCTGAGTTCAAATTTGACTTCAGACACTTAATACGTATTTAGCTGTGTGACTTTGGGCAAGTCACTTAACCCCATTACCTTACAAAAAAAAAGAATAATAAAGTTGCATGTTTATACATCCTCCACTATAAGAACTTTTCAAATTTTTATCTCATTTGATCCTCATAACAATGCTGGGAATTAGGTACTATTTTTATTATTATTCTTCCCATTTAAAATTGAGAAAACTGAGGGAAACAGAGTTTAAGTGATATATCCAGGGTTACAGAGCGAGTAAGAATCTTAGAGTTGGTTTGAACTCAGCTCTTCCTAACTCCTGGCTCCACTCTCTATTCACTATATCACCTAGCTATCTACATCCAGATTCCAAGTGCAGTAAGATTTAAAGGAAACAGATAAAGATCATCTGGCTTAATCCAGAGTGAACCAGGCAAACCCCAAGGGCCATGAATTAGCATAGTCATAGGTAGGGAAAAGCCTTGAATTGAGGATTAGAAACTCTGGAATACAGTCCCTGAGACACTCAGCTCCTACTGATCTGTAATGGGGATCTTGGGCAAGTGCTCCTCTTGGGACACTCATTTTCTTCCCTGTAAAATGAGGACGTTGGACTCAGTGATCCCTAAGGTTCATTCTGGTTCAGACATCCATGTTCTAAGGTTCTTTCTAGCTTTCCTCTTCTTGGTCCTAGCATCTTCCCCCTTCTCTTCATCTCTTAGGTCAGGTCCTCATCCCCATGATAATGACCTCTTGACTGGCTTCCCGCTCTCAGGTCTCTCCTCTCTATCATCATTTTTCCATATGACTGTTATTCCTTAAAAACATGACTGGCCAGGGTTTTCTTGTGCCTCATAAACTCCCATGACCCCCTTTGTCTCTAGGATTAGATATAAACTGGGTGGCATCAGAACCATTCACAACCTGGCTCCAACTGACTGTTCTGATTTTATTATACACTGCTTTTCTTCAAGCATTCTGGCTCAGTTATTGTCATTCCTTACATCCACCCTTTCATCTTCTGTCTGTACCTTTACATATAAGTTGTTACCCATCCTGAAAGGTTCTCCTTTCTCATTTCCTCCTTATAGAATCACTATTTTCCTTCAGAGCTCAACTTAAACACCACCCCTTGTCCACATCTCCTCAACTGCTTATGCCCCCTTCCAAAATTAGCAGGTAATTTTGTAACTGTTTTGCATGCTTTTATTTCATATACTTCAATCACTCACTCAATCTGTAAGCATTTGCTTAGTGCCTATTATTTGCCAGGAATTGTCTTTGCATATTAGGGGGAAGAGGAGAGAAGGAAAGAGGGAGAAATGGAAGGATGGAAGAAAGGAAGAAAGAAAGGAAGGAAAGAAGGAAGGAAGGAAACAAGGAAGGGTGAGAAGGAGAGAGGGAGGGGGAAAGAATGTACAAAGGAAGGGAGGGAGAGAGGAAGAAGGGAGAGAGGAAATGAAGGAGGGATGAGGGAGAAAGTAAGAAAAGAAGGGAGGAAGGAAGGGTGAGAAGAAGTGAGGGAGGGAAGAAAGGAAGGGAGGGAGGGAGAGGGAAGGAAGGAAAAGAGGGAGGGATGGAGAAAGAAAGGAGAAGGAAGGAAGAAAGGATGAGAAAAAGGGAGGGAGACAAGCAGGAAAGAAGAAAGGGAGGGAGGAAGGAAGAAAAGAAAGAAAGAAGGAAGGGCAAAAATGAAAGATGGAAAGAGTGAGGGAGGGAGAAGGGAAGGAATGAAAGAAAGAAGGGTGAAAAGGAGGGAAGGAGGGAAAGAAGGAGGGAGGTGGGAGGGAGGAAGGAAGAGGGAGGGAAGGAGAAAGAAAGAAAGGAAGGAAGAAAGGAAGAATGAGGAGGGAGGAAAGGAGAAAAGAAGGAAAGGAGGGAGGGAGGAAAAGAGGGAGAGATGGAGGGAGAAAGGAAGGAAAGAATCTCTGTTTTCAAGGATTTATGTATGACAATAGACATTTATTTCCTCAAATTTCTTTCTCCCTGGTGCCCAAACTAAACTGTATAAGTAAATCCTTGAGAGAGGGGATTGTTTCATTCTTTGGCTCTCTGTCCCACCCCAGAGCCTAGCACAACACATAAATGTTATAAGCTGTTGATCTTCAGTAATAGAGAGTTTTCCACCTCCGAAGTTTCCTATGTTGATGAAATTACAAGTCCGGATCCCTCCTTTAGACTCCCCTTCCTCCACAAAAATACCTAGAATAGTGTGTTTTCAAGGAGCTAAGGCCACACAGGCAAAAATAAAGTAGTACCTGCCCTCAAGGAGTTTATCCTCTACAGAGGAATACATGTGATTGGGATTGGTTCTTGTCCTTTATTCTTGGAGAAGACCAAAATGACATCACTATATTAGAGACCTCGTGTGTCCAACAGTGGACTGCTCAGACCAATATGAGTTCAGGTTACTCTACCCCAGGTCAGGCACAAATAATTCATACTGATATCTGGGGTAGAGACAGAGGAATACAATATGGCAGCTAACAAAGCATTTATTACATACTCCATATACCATTGTTGTGTTAAACTCTGGAGAGAGAAAGACAGGTAGACGAACAGAACAAAAACCCAACCCCTGCCCTCAAGGATCTTACAGTCTGATGAAGAAGAGAGTGCAAACTATTATGGATAAACAAGCTTATGATAGGATCGACTGGGATATTTGACAAAAATGATGTCATATTTGATTGGCACAGACCAAGGAAACCTTAAGGAAAATAGGGAAAAGCTTCCTGGAGAAGGTGAAGTCAGTGAGTAAATGCAAGATATAGAGATAAGGAGAATCCTAAGAATGGGGGCAGCCAGTGAAAATGTCAGGAATCCAGATAGACTGTCTTGTTTGAGGAATAGAAAGTTCAGTGCCACTGGATTGAAGAATACAATGTGTGTGTGGAGAGTTGTTGCTCAGCTGTGCAGATTGTGACCCCATTTCTTGGCAAAGATAACGAAGATAATGAAGTGGTTTTCTTCCCTAGCTCATTTTATAAGCAAATATAAGGAAACTGAGACAAATAGGATGAAGTGACTTGTCCAGGCTCACATAGCTAGTAAGTGTCTGGGGCCAGATTTGAATTTAAGAAGATGAGGAATAAGGTGTAAATAGATTAGAAAAATGGGAAGGGATCCAATCACTCAAACAAACAAAGATAAAATAAGTATTTTCTTTTCCCCTCTTCCCTTCAATCATGGACTCTCTAGAGGTAAGCTTCTTGAAAGTAGGAATTCTTCATTCTTTCTTTTTCTCCCTTAGAACCTAGCAAATATCCGACACACAGTAATCAATAAATCCTGCTGATCAACTGAGTAAGGAATATCAGGCTCTCCTGGGAAGGTCACATCCTATATACACTTTCTTATATTCTTCAGTCTTGTCTAAGACCTACCACAAGTCCTCCATAGCTGATCTGTCCATTGTGCTGAAGGTCTCCTTCCTATTCTTTTGACATTTCTTTAATGCCAGTGTCACAAATGGTGGCACAAGGTTAGAACATTGAGTTTGGCATTAGAAAGATCTGAATTCAAATCCAGACTAAAATCTTTACAGCTGTGTGACCCTGGGCAAGTCACTGAATCTCTAGGTCAGTTTTCCCAGTTGTAAAATGAGAAGAATAATAGATCTATCTCCCAGGGTTGTGAGAATAAAATGATAGTAATTGTAAAAATCACTCAGTATAGTAGCAGCTGGTTCATAGTAGGTGCAATATAGATGCTTATTCCTTTCTACTCCTACTTGTACTGTCCTTTGGTTTTCTTTCATTTTCCAGTACTGAATGTTTCAGAGCCACATCATCTGAGAGTTGGAAGGAACCTTCACACCACTGAGTCCAATCTATGGTTGAAAGGGCAATTAGATGGTACAGTAGATGAAGTTCTGAGCCTGGAGACAATAAGACTTGAGATCAGGTCTGGTCTCAAATACAAATTATAACAACTATGAAGTACTATCAGATTGGTGAAGATGATAAAAGAGAAAAAAGACTAGTGTTGGAGAGGATGTGAGAAAACTGGGCCAGTAATGAATTGTTGGTGGAGTTGTGAACTGAAACAGTCATTCTGGAGAGCAATCTGGAACTATGCCCAAAGAGCAATAAAACAGTGACCCAGCAATACCAATGCTAGGTCTATATCCAAAAGAGATCATAAAAACAGGGAAAGTCTCACACTTTCAAAAATATTTATAACAACTCCTTTCATAGTGGCAAAGAATTGGAAATGGAGGAGATGTCCATCAATTGCAGAATGGCTGGACAAATTATGGCATACAAATGTTATAGAGTACTGTTGTTCTATAAGAAATCATGAGTGGTCAGACTTTAGAGAAGCATGGAAAGAATTATATGATGATGCTGAGGAAAGGAAGAAGAACCAAGAGAACATTGTTCACATTAGCATTAATCAACTTAGATGGTTTCAGCTCCTCTCAGCAGTTCAGAGATCAAGGATAACCCTGAGAGATCTACTAAAGGCAACGTCATCCACATCCAGAGGGTAAAAAAAACTCACAGAATCTGAATGCATACTATGATTAAGTTTTTAAAAAACTTCTCTTAGTTTTGCCTTCCTATTTCATAGTTTTCTCTCTTTCCCCTGAGTTCTAATTCCTCTTTCACAAAAATGACTAATATGTAAATATGTTAAACACAAATATATATTGTACAGCTTGTAGGGGAGGGAAGGGAGGATGGTAGAAAAAATGAGTATTCATGAATTTGCAAATGAATGTTGAAAAACTACCACAGCATGTAACTGCAAAAATAAAATAAAATAAAATAAAATTTCAATGGAAAAAAGTCTGGTCTCATTGGGTAAGTCATTTAACTTTCTTGTACCTCAGTTTTACTCATTGTGAAATGGTGATAACAAAAGCATCTACTTCCCAAGTTATTGTGAGATTCAAATGAAATATTATTTGTAATGAGTTATATAAATTCTTCTTCCTCTTTTTCCTCCTCCTCCTCCTCCTTCTCCTCCTCTTCTTCTTCCTTCTTTTTGTCATTATTATTATTATCTTGCCCTCTACAACATACTTGACAAGTATTTGACCAACCTTTTCTTAAAGACTTCCAATGATCAGAAACCTACCACCCCCTAAAGTAATCCATTCAACTTTAAAGTCACTCTCATCTTTTTTTTAGGTTTTTTGCAAGGCAATGGGATTAAGTGGCTTGCCCAAGGTCACACAGCTAGGTCATTATTAAGTGTCTGAGGCTGGATTTGAACTCAGGTCCTCCTGACTCCAGGGCCAGCGCTCTATCCACTGTGCCACCTAGCTGCCCCTCATCTTTTTTTTTAAAGAAAGAATTTATTTATTTTGAGTTTTACAAATTTACCCCATTCTTGCTTCCCACCCCCCCACAGAAGGCATTCTGTCAGTCTTTACATTGTTTCCATGGTATTCATTGATCTCAGCTGAATGTGATGAGAGAGAAATCATATTCTTAAGGAAGAAAAATAAAGTACAAAAGAAAGCAAAATTACATAATAAGATAATTTTTTTTTCTAAATCGAAGGTAATAGTGTTTGGTCTTTGTTCAAACTCCACAATTCTTTCTCTGGATACAGATGGTATTCTCCATTGCAGACAATCCCAAATTATCCCTGATTGTTGCACTGTTGGAATGAGCAAGTCCATCAGGGTGGATCATCACCCCCATGTTGCTGTCAGGGTGTACAGTGTTTTTCTGGTTCTGCTCATCTCACTCAGCATCAGTTCATGCAAATCCCTCCAGGCTTCCCTGAATTCCCATCCCTCCTGGGTTCTAATAGAACAATAGCGTTCCATGACATACATAGACCACAGTTTGCTAAGCCATTGCCCAATTGAAGGACATTCACTCAATTTCCAGTTCTTTGTTACCATAAACAGGGCTGCTATGGATATTTTTGTACAAGTGATGTTTTTTTATCCCTTTTTCATCATCTCTTCAGGGTAGAGACCCAGTAGAGAGTCACTCTCATCTTAAGAAAGTTTTAGTGATACTAATCTAAAAGAGCCTCTTTGCCACTCTTCCCGATCCCTATCACTCCTAGTTCTGTCCCCTGGGGCCACGCTGAATAAGGTTAAGCCCTCTTCACCAAGACAAACCACCAAAGACTTGAGAACAACTTTCATGTTCCCCCTGGATCCTCTCCTTCCCAGGATAAACACATCAAATTCCTTCAACTGATGTCCTTGTAATGTCTTTTGTGTCAGTTCTGTCATGGGCCTCATCAATCAATCTCTCCCTCCCATCAACAAGCCCTTATGATGTACCTACAACATTCCAGGCACTGCAGCTGGCTGACAAATCCACCAGGCATCCCATCTTTCTAATGTCCTTGGCTTCCAACCAAGCCCCCCAACAGGATCACATTTCCAAAGTGACTGGAAAAGGTGAAAAGAAATGAAAGAGCCATGTCAGTTTTACGTCACATTATCAATATAAGCCAGACTGTTTGCCAAATGGAAGAGCTGCAGGATTTGTGGGGAAAGAATTTATTGGAGAGTGGGCTGGAAACGGCAGTCACTGTGGGTTGGGTGATTTACTCAGAGCCTGGGCATGGAGCACAAACTGGCAAATGGCCATTCAAAGGGAAAGGGCCCATTGGAGATGATGATTATCATAATACTTTGTAGTTATGTATCACCTGCTCAGAGAGGCCTTTGGAGCCATTTTCAGAGCTTGGTATATGATCACAAGTATTCCTTTGGTATTTTTTTTTTTTTGTGAATATTTTGGAGGCTGAGTTTGGTTGTTCTATTGGTTAGCATGTAAGCCAACCATGGTATAGTTTTATTTGGAGGTGGGATCTGAACCTGTGAGTTCATTTATGTGTGAACCTCCCAGGGTGGAAATTATCTCTGTGATTGAAGACAGTCAACTTATGTGTAATCAAGAATCAGAGACTTAAGAGTATGAGTCAAAAGCCAGAGATCTGCAGTAGTCAATGGATCTAACCTCCTTATTTTGCAAGTAAGGAATTTGAAGCCTAGAGAAATTAAATGACTTGTCCAAGGTCACCTAAGCTGGAAAATACCAGAATTCTGTCCTTTTCTTGTCCTTTTCTCCCCCATTTCCCCTATGAGATTACCTTCTGATCACTTCCCATGTACTATCATACTATTGTACTATCTATCCATCATCTATCTATTTATCTATCTATCATCTATCTATCTATCTATCTATCTAATCTATACCTATTTATATCTTTGTATCTACATATATATATTTCTTGTATGTATATATTTTGTCTACATGTTATTTTATTAATTAGACTGTGAAATCTTTTGTAGACAAAATTGTTTTGTTTTCTTTATATACACAGGGGTTAAGATTGTGTCTGTCACATAGTAGGTACTTTCATCCTAATGACAATATGGAATTTGAACCTAGGTCCTCTCAGTCAGCAATCTTTCTTGCCATCATTCTAAAGATAAAGAAACTGAAATCAAGATTCTCCCAGTCACATAAACAACTATGTCTAGACAAAATCTTTTTTAGAAGTAAAGGCAATTCAATGGAAAGGTGCTATCACTGCTGAGTACTAGGAAAGATCCCTTGCAGATGGTGAGATACCAAGTGAGACTTGAAGAAAGCTATGGAAGTCAGGAGATGGGGTAAGGATGGAGTGAACTCCAGGCATGGGGGAGAGCCCACAAAAAAAGACAATCAAGAGATGGAATGCCTTGTTCAAGAAGAGCAAAAGGGCTGTTGTTGATGGATTGAAGCATTCAGAAAGTGGAAGAAAATATAAGACTGCACACAATAGGTGTTTGATGACTTATTGGAGCATATATCCAGAGGTGGAAGGGATCTCAGAAATCATCTGGTTATAATCTCTCATTTTGAAAATGAGGAAACTGAGACCCAGGGAAGTGAAGAATCTTACCCAAGTCACATGGGTAATGAGCTTCTGAACTGATGGTCCTCTGATCCAGAGCCAATGTGTGCCTAGCAACATCCTCATATAACAGAGTTACTGTAAATAGAGCTCATGGCCATCACAGAGGAGGAGAGTCCCTGAACCTTGCACAAAATCAGAAATCAGCTCTCAATCGATCAATCAACAAATATTTACTGGTCATGCTTAATAAATACATATTGATCTAAGTGTTTTCTCTGTTCTAGATACTGAACTAGACCTGGGGATTATAAAAACAAAAATGAAGGAATTTCTATTCTCTAAAGGCTTACATTCCATTGGAGGAAATGACAGAAACATGTACATACATAAATCTATGTATGTGTGTGTATATATATATATATATATATATATATATATATAATTTACATATAACACAAAACTCAGTTCAAGGGCCAAATTCTCTCTTTTCATAATTTCTTCCAGTGACCTCCTAACCTTATCACATCTATTTATTTTGTATATCTTTTTTTTTGCAAGGCAATGGGGTTAAGTGGCTTGCCCAAGGCTACACAGCTAGGTAATTACTAAGGTGTCTGAGGCCAGATTTGAACTCAGGTACTCCTGACTCCAGGGCTGGTTCTCTATTCACTGCACCACCTAGCCACCCTTATTTTGTATATCTTGTATATACTTATCTATGTGTATATATTGTCCACCCTAAAAGAATGAAGGCAGGAACTATTTCACTAAGTTGGCTTTACATTTCTGTTGTTCAGTCATTTTCCAGTTGTATGTGACTCTTCATAACCCTGTTTTGGCTTTTCACTCGAGTGATTGGTCATTTCCTTCTCTAATTTATTTTACAGATGAGGAAACTGAGACAAACAGGATTAAGTGAGTTGTCCAGAATCACACAGCTAGTAAGTGTCTGAAACCCAATTTGAACTTGGGTCTTCTTGACCCTTACTCTCTCCACCTAGCTGCCTCCTGCCGCTTACTAGGTAATTCAAAAAAAATTGTTGAATAATGAATTGAGGCTCAGGTTAGGACTTACCCATGGTCCTATAGATAGAATAGAAAGTGACAACGTTGTAATATTGTTTTGTACCCATTTTACGGGGTAGTTGTGAGCCTGGATGAAATAAAGTTTTCACCAACTTTCAGATGCTATATAAATGTCTATTATCACCAGCATTGCTAGATATCATGGCTTTAGACATGCTCTCGTGGGCCTTTCTCTCCTTCCCCAGAGATTAGCAAGCTATATCACCATTATTTCTAATTTCCCCAGATTGAGAAACTAATAACTCTGGATCAACTAAGGGAAAATATGCTCCCCTCCCCCAACTCTGTCTTTTCAAACAAGTCTGTGGATGGCAGATTGCTAAACCTTGAACCTGGGTCTCCTTTCCACCTAGCCTGTTGCTCTTTGTTTGCTGTCTTTGAGGCTGTCCCTCAGTTAGTGTGCACATGTGCCCTGCTGGAAGGGTAATTTCTCAGTCAATTTACCCCCAAGGCAAGAAAACAGCCATTCCTTTCTCCTCTACCCCTTTCCCAGTCCCTTTCTTCTCTTGTTCCTTGCCCCCTTCGCATGCTCAGAGGAAATAACCCGAAAGAAGCAGCCTGGCCAATGGCCACTGAAATTCCAATTACCAACAGTCCAACGCATCCATTCATTTTCCCTTTACTGACATTTTTAATGGCCAGATGCCAGGGCCCAGCTGGCCATTCATTTTAGGGGCAGTTGGTCCTCATTAACCCAACAGAGTCTGGATGGCATCAAGGCACAGTGAGTTTCCAGATGGAGAGACTCATAATTAGCAAAACCGAGACAAGATTGGGTGTTATTTTTTTTTTTAGCTGTCAACTTGGGAGACAGTGTGGCACAGTGGAATCTGAATGGAACAAAGGATGTGAGCTCAAATCTTAGCTCTGCTCCAATCTGACTGTGCGACCTTGGGCAAATCACTTCTCTCTGGTCTCAGTTTCCTCCTCTTTAAAATGAAGGGGTTGGACCAAATGGCCTTGGAGGTTTTGCCAGCCCCAAATCTAGGAATCTATGAAGACATCAAGAAGATTCAATAAATATTTATTAATCACTCAACTATATTCCTGACATTCCTGCAGAGACAAAGAAAAGAAATCAAACCAGTTTTTGCCCTCAGAAACCTTTCTGCCCATTTTTCCCCCACTCTTTCATTCTAATTAAACTCACACGTCCCATTAATAATACAATGGAAAGTTCATAGTTATACCGCACATTAAAATGCACATCATACCCCGGTCACAACCACTCTGTGAGGTTGGGACCACCAAGTTTTATAGATTTTTTTATGGATAAAGAAACTGAAGCCACAGAAGGGAAATGTCAAACCCGGAGGTCAGAGATGGTCTTCCGATCACAAGTCCATTCTAATTCAATTCAGTATTTGTGACAGAGACCGTCCAATATGGACATTCTCTTCCCCAGCACAAATTAGTACCTTCTCTACAACTTAGAGTCTTACACTTGATTGGGGGGGACACAAAAATGAGGTGATTGACTCAGAGACACATGGTCAGCAGAATTCTTCCAGCTCCTCCCAACACATCAGCCTGCTATCAAAAACATTACACATGTAGATCATTCATATATAGCACCCAACACATACATGTAATCTATATATCTACATATGCATATATAACAAATGAATATCTCAAGCATATATATAACATAAATGTATCTAAACATTATATTTAACACATAAATATCTCTAAAACATACACACATAGCATAAATATATCTAAATATGCATATCAAATTTCTAAAATATATATTATATAAATATCTCTAAAACACATATATAGCATAACTATAACTAAACATACATATAAAATCTCTAAAATGTATTATCTAAATATGTCTAAAACATACAAATACACAAATATCTCTAAAACATGCATATAATATATAAATATATCTAAAACAACATATATATAATATAAATATCTCTAAATATAAAATATAAATATCTCTGAACATACATATATAACATAAATATCTCTAAAAATTATATGATATAAATATCACTAAAACATACAAATATATATCTCCAAACATTCATATAAAGTATGCATATAAAGTATATAACAAATATCTCTAAACACATATATAACATATAAGTATTTTAAAACACACATAAATATATTATAAACATTGCTAAAACATATGTATAGCATAAAATGTAAGTATAATGAGCATATAAATAAATCTAAAACATAGATATATACATGTAAACACACATGCACATATATTTCTATGTAACTTAAAGCTTTGAAACAAATACATGTTTACAAAAATCTACATCTCTATCACACCTTTATATTGCATGACTCTATAATAACACACATATCTAAAAACCTATAAATCACTTTAAAACATATATATAATAGAGATATCTCTAAAATAGCATAGATGATAGATAGATAGATAGATAGATAGATAGATAGATAGATAGATAGATAGATAGGGTCTAAAACAAATGCTTATTTATCAGTAAGGTGAATTTGGATTTGATGATCTTTGAAGACTTGCAGTTTTAGGTTCATGATCCCATGTCCTCTCTGGGACTCAACTTTCTACTTTGGAAGAGGTTTGGACTAGATGCCTTTCTAGTCCCTTCTGGATCCGGCTCTGGGATCCTAGAATTGTGTTATATTTTGGCATCTGAGGCAATGTGGTGCAGTGGAAGGGGTTGTGAACCAGGAATCAGAAGAGACATGGATCTGAAGCCTGTCTTTCCTGCTTACCAGCTGTACGACCATGAAGAATTTATTCTCAGTCTCAGTTTTTACATCTGTAAAATGAGGACAGGTCTTTTAATAAGATCTTTCTCAGGGAGACGGAGTGAGGAAATCCCCCATATCAATAGTTCTACATACCCATATGATCTGGGGAAAGTTACAACTTCCCTGTTCAAATTTTCAAATTCTCATCTGTAAGGTGGAATTGATAATAATAAATAATAACTTCATCAGTAAAGCAGGGTTAACTCACAAGGGATAACTAATAAGCAAGGACTCAATAAATCTACAAAGAGAAAGTGAAACAGATCCTGCCCTCAAGTAGCTTCCATTCTAATAAAGGAGATACCATGGAAATAGATAGTTTTATATACAGTACATATAAAGGAAGTACAAACTAAGGGTGGGGTGGCAACTGGATGCCATAGTGGAAAGAATGTTGGGTCTGGAGTTAGGAGGACCCAAATTCAAACCTAGTCTTAGATATTTACTAGCTGTGTGACCCTGGTCAAGTCCCTCAATCCTCTTTGCTTCAGTTTTCTCATTTGTCAAATGAGCTGGAGAAGGAAATGGCAAAACACTTCAGTGCCTTTACTGAGAAAGCCCAAATGGGGTCACGAAGACTTGGATACAACTGAAAACGTCGAACATCAACAACTTTAGAGTGGGCAGCATTGGCAGCTAGAAGATAAGAAAAAGTCTCCTTTGGAAGGTGATGCTCGAGATGACTCTTAAAGGAAGTCGTGAATACTAAGAGGTGGAGATGAGAAAGGAGAGGATTCAAGGTATTGGGGGGGTACCCCAATAGTACAGACTCAGAGATGGGAAATTGAATATCATGTCCCAAGAATACAAGTAGGGCTGGATTATAGAATGCATAATATATAAGAATATTGGCAAGATTGAAAGGGAGCAGGTGAGAAAAAGCTCTACAGGACAAATGGAGGATTTGAACCTAAAGGCAAAGGGAACTCCAGAAGGGGCTTGAGCAAGGGAGTGGTTCAGTTAGACCTGCGTTTTGGGAATGTCACTTGAGCAGCTCCTTGAATAATAGATTCCAGTAGGGAGAGACTTGAAGCAGAGAGACTTCAGGAAGCCATTGAAATAGTCTAGACAGAGGCAAAGAGAGGCTGGACTAGGATTGTGTATGTGTGAATAATCAAGAGGGAACATGTACAAAGGGCATTGTGGAGCTAGAAATGACAAGATTTCACATCTGATTGGATATAGAGATGAGTGGAAGTTGGGTATGACACCAAGGTTTTTAACCTGGGAGATTGGAAGGATAATAGTGACCTGAATAATACTAGAAGTTTTCAGAATAATAGAAAGTTTGATGGGGCGGATGCTGAGTTTGAGATGAGGGACAGGAGCTCAGAAGAAAGGCTAGCACTGGATGTATAAATCTGGGAATCATCTACCTAAAAATTATAATCGAATTCATGAGTATTAATGAATTTAGAAATGAAAGAAATAGAAGATGGGGATGGTGGTCAGGTAAAAGCTTCGGCATATACCTTCAATTAATGGTTGTGACATGGAAGAAGGTCCAGGAGAAGCTTGAGGAGTCATCAGACATAAGAGGTGCTCAGTTATGAAAACCCGGAGAGGAGAGAGTATTCAAGAGGAACTAGTGACTGGGTGACAATGGATGCAGAGGGATGGGAGGATTAGATCTTAGAAGAGGTCGTCAAATTTGATAACTGAGAGAATATTACTGCCTTTGTAGAGAAATGGAGAGATTTTGAATGATGAGACCAGAGGTCAGATGGCCAAGGGTTAAGAAGAGAATAAGAAGAGAAGTGAACATATCAACGAACAATGGTTTCTCAAGGTTTGGGGCTTAGAAAGGGTAGAGAACTATGGGACAATAGCTCCTAGGGATGTTGGAATCCAGCAAGAGACTGTTTTCTAAGAATATAGAGGAACTTGGGCATTGCTTATAGTAGAAACTAGGAGATGAGGAGTAAATAAATGGAAACTAGGGGGCGGCTAGGTCGCTTAGTGGATAAAGCACTGGCCTTGGAGTCAGGAGTACCTGGGTTCAAATCCGGCCTCAGACACTTAATAATGACCTAACTGTGTGGCCTTGGGCAAGCCACTTAACCGCATTTGCCTTGCAAAAACCTAAAAAAAAAAAAAGAAACTAGGACTGTCATAGAACCGAAAATGGGATCTGCTAGAATAATAAAGTTTGTCCTTCATTTTTGAAGAAGACCATGACATCAGGGAGATGATGTCTTGGCAAGCAAGTGAATTGGATTTGAATGAAGGGAACTACATTAACAGCAGTCTCAATTTCTCTTCCAGAGCCATTTGGGTCTAGTGGCCACATATGAATTAGGATGACTGGAGATAGCCCTGGATGTGAGGCAATCAAGATTAAGTGACTTGTCCAGCTAGTAAGTATCTGAGGTCAAATTTGAACTCAGGTCCTTCTGACTTCAGGACCAGAGCTCTACCCACTGTGTCATCTAACTACCCTATCTCATAGATAGGATTGATGGAGATACATGCAATAAACTCTGAAAATCTTGTAGCACTATGTAAATGTCATGATTAAGAATTTACTGTCTTATCAAGCTCAAACTGAGTGATAGAAATGGACTTGTTCATTTAGTCATTTATTTACTTTTTCATTTATTAATTCAGCAGTGAACACCATGCTTCCTGGTCCTCAAGAAAATACAAATGCTGGATCTGGAAAGTAGTACGGAACATAGAACAAAGAATCCAGTTCTGGAAGGAATTTAAGAGCATGGAAAGTCAGAGCTGGGAGGGTCCTTAGAATAGGGAGTGTCCATACAATCTTTCAGGAGACAATCTGGAATTATGCCCAAAAAGCAATAAAAATGTGCATCCCCTTTGATCCAGCAATGCCACTACTGGTCTATACCCTGAAAAGATCATGAAAAAAGGTAAAAACATCACTTGTACAAAAATATTCATGGCAGCCCTGTTTGCGGTGGCAAAGAATTGGAGACTGAGTGAATGTCCATCATTTGGGGAATGGCTGAACAAATTGTGGGATATGTGTGTTATGGAACACTATTGTTCTATTAGAAACAAGGAGGGATGGGAATTTAGAGAAGCCTGGAGGGATTTGCATGAACAGATGCTGAGCAATATGAGCAGAACCAGAAGAACATTGTCCAACATAACAACAACATGATGATCAATGATGTGATGATCAATCTTGATAGACTTGCTCGTTCCATCAGTACAACAATCAGGGACAATTTGGGGCTATCTGCAATGGAGAATACCATCTGTATCTAGAGAAAGAATTGTGGAGTTTAAAGAAAGACTGAAGACTATTTCCTTCATTTTGTTTTAAAAGTTTCTTATGTACTATATAATTTTTGCTATCTCTAAAATTTTATTTTCTCCTCAAGGATATGATTTCTCTCGCAACACATTCAATTTGGATCAATGTATAGCATGGACACAATATAAAGATTATCAGGCTGCCTTCTGTTGGAGGATGGGAGAGGGTGGGGGGAAAATTGTAAAATTCAAAACCTTACAAAAATGATAGGCAGAAACTTCTGTATATAATTGGAAAACAAATAAAATATTAACACAAAACAAATAGGGAGTGTCAGAACTGGGAGGGGGTCTTAGAACAGGGGATGCCAGGACTGAGAGGGGCCTTAGAAGAGGGGATGTCAGAATTGGGAAAGGTCTTAGGATGGGGGTGGTGTCAGGTTTAGGAGAGGCCTTGGGAGATTTGGGAGCTTCTTAGAAGAGATATCAGAGCAAGAGGAGGGGGAATTGGTTGGGGTCTATTGTATGGAACGTCAGAACTGGGAGGAATTTTGGGATGCAAAATGCCAGCCCTGGATGGGCTATAGTACATAGGATGTCAGAACTCTATGGGATTTTTAGAAAATGGAACATTAGGGGCAGAACAAAGCCAGTCCTGTCTACAGAAACACCTCTCGGCTTAGGAATTTGGAGTATGTTTATTTTTGTATGTGGTGTTTGTGGCTGTGGGGCCCAGGGAAGGCAGAGCCCCATCTTAGCCTGGATAGTCTTGAGCCTGGTAAAGTGAAACATTTGGTTTTCTGGTCGTAGTGAGAGCATGTTTGTGTGGTGAAGGTTGGAGCTCTTGGGCCAAAACCCAGCAGAAAATAGAGTTGGTTTTAAGGGGCCTCTGATGGATTATAAGATGGACTTTACAAGGCCTCTGTTTTTCACAACTTTGTATAGAGATGATGACAGCACTCTGGAGCTGGTGAGAGGGGAGTGGGCTCCATCTGATCACTCCCGAAGAAAGAGGCTAAGAGCCAGGGCTGCTCAGACACAGCCTGCACTGTCTAGATCATTCCTTGGGCCTGGCTGGGGTCGGCCCCATGATCTTCAAACCATATGTCAGTGAAGTCACTTTTTATTTTGGTTTCTTTTATTGATGCCTTTTGGGTTCTTTACTCCCCCAAGTTATTCCTCAGTCCATTCTCTCTCCAATCACCCCCCCCTTCATACCACCGCCAACGAATCTTCCATTACAAGGAAAAACAAGGAAGAGATTTGACCGATGGATCAAATGCCAGTATCTGATTTATTCTGCCACCTTGTCCCCCACTCCTCTACCAAGAGAAGCATCATTCTCTGTGATCTGAGGCCACAAGGGTCATATCTTGCTGCAGTTGTGCACATTTTTTTTTTTTTTTTGCCTGCTTTCTTTACAAACCAACTGTCCTTAGATTTTAGGGAGATGACATTTTCAAATGGTCTTGACAGAGTCCATTCAAAGCCAGGAGGTCAGTGAGGGAGAATGACTCACGCCCCCAGGAATGCTGTTCCCCTTCAATCTGGCTAGAATTTTTGTAATGCTGACAATGAACCAGACACTGTGCTAGGCATTTTTCAAATATGTTCTCATTTAGTCATCACAACAACCCTGGGAGATGAGTGCTAATTATCATCCCCATTTTACATTAGAGGAAACTGAAGCAAACAGAGGGTGAGTGACTTGCAACTGGTAAGTATCTGAGGCCAGATAGAAACTCCATCTTCCCAGCCTCATGCCCAATGCCCTATCTGCTATACCACCTACTTGCCCGAGTGAAGGCCAAAGATTCCCAGGTTATCTTGGGTGGCTATGACTCAAGCCTTCCCAGTCCCCATCTGGACTTGGTTTCCCATCCCTGGCTCCATTCACATTTGTCTTAGCATCTCTGATAAGCTGCCCTTTGGTCTCAAGAGTATTTCACTGATTATTTATGGTGACATAGCTCTGGACAAGCCACTTAACCATTCACCAAGCCACACAGTTCTCTAAAGTTATAATGACCAGAACTGAATTTGCATAGTGGAGGGAGTTTCCACCCCAGAAGTTTCTTATGCCAATGAAATCACAGGTTCAGATTCCAGCTCCACTGCTCCTTTTTGTTTTTACAAGGCAAATGACTTGCCCAAGGTCACACAGCTAAGTATTAAGTGCCTGAGGCCAAATTTGAACTCAGGTCCTCCTGACTCCAGGGTTGGTGCTCTATCTACTTCACCACTATCCACTTAGTTGTCCCAAGAAAATAATACTCAGCAGTCAAGTTACACTCAACTTTCATTCAATCAAGCTTCATTATCACCTATTAGACTGCGAAATCCATGAGGGGTCATTGGCTGCATCTTATCTAAATGCTCTCTCTCACCTTTGGTCTTGTAGGGTTGCTCTGCACGTAATCTGCATTTGTTTTGTAGTCTTTCTCATTGCCCGTCTTCATTCTTCACCAACAGCAGGGGTGAAGAGAGTGAGCCACAGAAGCAGTTCAGAAAACTGACAGGAATCTTCCCTGGATTCTGGGAGTTGGTCCACACATAGTCTTACACACACACACACACACATCGTACATATCCCACTAACTCAGAATTGGTGATAATTCCAAAGAAGGAACCCACACTCATATGGAATGCAACTCTGTGGTCAGATTCCCTTATTTAAAATGGACCTGAAGTTGAGAAAGAAGCTAAATATTCTTAAAAGTATAAGAGCAGGGCTACTGGGTGATGCAGTGAATAGAGAACCAGCCCTGGAGTCAGGAGGACCTGAGTTCAAATCCTGCCTCAGACACTTAATAATGACCTGTGTGGCCTTGGGTAAGCCACTTAACCCCATTACCTTGCAAAAAAAAAACCCCAAATTAAAAAAAAAGTATAAGAGCACATAAGGATATGATTCTCTCTCAACACATTCAACTTAGATCAAAATATACCATGGGAACAATATAGACTAAGAGACTGCCTTCTGTAGGGGGTGGGGACAGGGAATGGAGATTAGGGGAAAATTGTAAAATTCAAAAATAAATTAAAAGAGTGTAACAGCACAAAGCTCAGACATTTAAATTGAAATGGAGCCTTCGGGGCAGCTAGGTGGCGTAGTGGAGCCCTGGAGTCAGGAGTACCTGAGTTCAAATCCAGTCTCAGACACTTAATAATGACCTAGCTGTGTGGCCTTGGGCAAGCCACTTAACCCCGTTTGCCTTGTAAAAAAACTAAAAAAAAAGAAAAGAAAAAAAGAAAAAAGAAAGGGAGCCTTCGCAAGTCTTCACATAAAGTCTAGTTAATCATAATTGACAAAACTTTCTAATAAACCTAGTTAATTGTCTTCTTAGTCTACTCAGCAGATTTAGGGATCGCTATAGGGACTCCCAGTTGAGGAGGCTTCCATTACTAATAAAGATCAGCACTTTCTCCATATTCTATAGTCTTAAAAGAGTTTTCTGGGGAGCTCTGTGGGACGAATGACTTACCCGAGTTCACATAGCCAGTGTGTGTCAGAGAAACTTAAACCCAGATTTTTCTGACTGAGGCCAACTCTCTCTCTGTTATCTACTCAGCAGATTAGAAATGGACAATTAGAAAGGGAAATCCAAACAGTTGTGATCAGAAACATTGATAGCATGGTATATTTCAGAGAAAACTAGACCAGGCACTAGCAAGACTTGGGTAGGCATCTTGCCTCAGTTGCATAAAAACTCTGTGACCCTGAGAAAATCGCTTCCATTTGCTAAGTCTCAGTTTACTCCTTTGAAAAATAGAAATAATAATTCTGTTTACTTCACGGGGCTGCTAGGAGAATCGTATGGGACAGCATATGTTGAACACTTTGTAAACCTTCTAGTGCTTTTTAGGTGCCTCTTCCCAGAAGGTGGCTAAGTAAAGGCTATGTTCTAGTCCTGGGGTTTATGAGGATGTTCAGGGAGACCTGGAATCTATGATATAAAGGTTTGCCAAGTCTTTTCAGGGTTGCTCATCCACCTTTGGTGTCCACCTCCCTCCAACTCTCACTTGTGGTTCCAAGGAACTGTAGCATGTGCAACAGCCATTCCCTGGTAAAACTATCTAGGCAGATAGGTTAAATCAAGTTGAAGGTCACCAATAGCTCTCGAACCAATCAATGAGTTAGGGTAATATCTGCCCTAAGTATATGAAGACTTTTCCCAGTGGAATAGGTGCATAAAAATATTATTTTTCAACAGCAATGAGGGCACTATGGGCTGCTTAGAATCTGGTCAGACATTGAAGACACCAAGGCCTTCACTGTATCCTGTACCATCATCAATCATCTTGACTTTTGTCCTGTCACTGTTCAGTGACTCTTAAAAAATGAATAAGATGATGACTTTGTGCCACTCTACCACACTGAAATACAATTCAAGATTTCACTCCATGATGACATAGTCTTCTTCAAAAACAAAGGCTGAGCAACAACAATATCTTCTAGCACTAGTTCTGGAAATCCTTTGGAGTCTGGATCAGAATCGATAGCATTTAAATGTCCTTCCAAGTCTAGACTAAAGGTTCTATTGATGTAAGAAAATACAAAATATATTTTGGCGAGGGGGTTGATAATTACAAAAATTACAAAAGCAGTTATGTCTCTCCTAAGCCTTCTCTTCTGCAAGGCAAAAAGCTCAAGTGCTTCGGTCATCATTCTCCGAAAAGAGCGTTAATCTCTGGAGGCCATCATGGTTCTTGAAAACTATGGTGTCAATTAATGACATATTTAATATTTAAGATATTCCCTCTTCTCCTAGAATATTTAAAAGGTTTCCAGACCTGGGGCAGCTAGGTGGTGAAGTGGATAGAGCACTGATCCTGGAATCAAGAGGACCTGAGTTCAAATCTGACCTCAGATATTTAATAATTGCCTAGCTGTGTGACCTTGGGCAAGTCACTTAATGCCATTGCTTAAATTAAAAAAAATTAAAAAAATAAATTAAAAAAGGTTTCCAGATCCAAAGGAAAGAATTAGAAATGGTGAAAGCTCAAGCACTTGTATAGTCAGTTTTTTGTTCTTTTGTTAAGTGACTTTTCCTGGTTCTGCCTTCTAAGTAGAGTAAATCTAATCCTTTTGGCAGTCCTTTGAACACTTGAAGACAGCATGTTCTTCCTGTGTCTTCTTAGATCCAGACCAAAAACCGTAGGTCTTCAACTCATTATCACGTGATACTGATTCAAGACCCTCTGTCATTCTAACTGCCATCATCTGGGCTCCAATGGCCTTATCATACTGTGACCTCAAGGTTGTTTCCTGGTGATGCTAAAATCAGCTGACTATAGGATCGTAGATATTGAAAGTCTTTTCAAGCAAATTAGATACAACTTCCTCATTTGACAGAGAAGCAAACCAAGGAGCAGAGAGAAATGATTTCAGTGACTCACTCATTTCTCTTGCTTTCTAGTTTCCTCTTTTTTCTGTCAATGCAGATCCAGTAGATGGTCACCTATGAAGATATCCAAAGACAATATCCTGGAGTTAACTATAAGATTCCATCTTTTTTTGCAAGGCAATGGGGTTAAGTAACTTGCCAATGGTCACACAGCTAGGTAATTATTAAGTGTCTGAGGCCGGATTTAAACTCATGTCCTCCTGACTCCAGGACTGGTAATCTATCCACTGTGCCACCAAATTGCCCATAAGATTCCATTTTTTTAAAAAAAATGCATTACTAACTTATTTTAAACATTTTTTAATTAAATGGAACTCCAAATTCATTTCATCCCTTAACTCTTGAGAAGACAAGTAATATGATATCAATTAAACATGTGAAGACATAAAAAACCATACTAGACATGTTGCAAAAAAAGCAAGAAAATAAAGTTTAAAAATTATACTTCAATCTATATTCAGACTTCATCAGATAATCATTTTTCATCATGGGTCTTTTGAAATTGTCTTGGATCATTGTGTTGATTAGAGTAGCTTAGTCTTTCACAATTGATTTTTATTACAACATCTTCTATTTAATGATCTCCTGGTTCAGTTAAATTTGTATTAGTTCATATAAGTCTTCTCAGGTTTTTCTAAAACTACTCTTTCCATAATTTCATGTGGCACAATAGAATTTCATTTCATTCATAAACCATAACTTATTCAGGCATTCCCCAATTGAAAGGCATCCCTTCAATTTCCGATTCTTTGCCACCAGAAAAATGTTGCTATAAATATTCTTATACATATGGAATTTTTTCTTTTTGTTTTTTATCTCTTTGGAATACAGATTCAGTAGCAGTATTGTTGGGTCCAAGGTTATACTCAGTTTTATAGCCCTTTGGATATAGTTCCAAATTGTTCTCAAGAATGGTTGACCTATAACACTCCATTAAGTTTGTTTAAAAGAGGTTGCTCTCAGGGGAAAAATTCATTTAACCCTGAGTGTCAGGGCAGCTAGGTGGCATAGTGCACAGAATGCCAGCCCTGGAGTCAGGAGGACCGCAGTTCAAATCCAACCTCAGACACCTAATAATTGCCTATCAGTTTGGCTTTGGACAAGTCACTTAACTCCTTTGCCTTAAATAAAAAAAACAAAACCCTGAATGTCAGTACCTTGGAAGAGGTAAACAAAGACCATTCAGCTTCCTGGAAAGGGTGACTCTCAAACACTTGAAGGGTTATGTAACTGTGTCTTGCCCAGAAAAGTAATACCAAACTATCAAGCAGTCTAATGGTTTAATTAAGAAAAATTAGGTCAAAAGAAGCTTCCAGATCACTGGAAACTTATTTTCAGATTTGGATCGTAGTACAAAAAATCTTATTTTCCCACAAGGAACAATGGAAAGAAATTTTCATATGGTATCAAATGATAACTAGGAGTACCTAAGAAATTAGGTAAATGAATCAGACAGAATCGTAGGAAAGGTGTTCTAGGAACTTCTGGAAAAAACACAATTCCCTCTTTCTCTATCAGACTGGGTTGTGTTTCCTCAACCAGCTTTGATGGAGTCAAAGTCATAGAACTAATTATCTATCTATCTATCTATCTATCTATCTATCTATCTATCTATCCATTCATCTATCATTTATTTATTCATTCTTCCATCTATCCATCTATCAATTCATCCATTTATCCATCTGTACATCCTTCTGTCTACCCATCCATCTGTCAATCCCTCCATCTATCTATCTTTCCTATCTATCCATCTGTTCATTTACCTGATTCTATTTATCCATCTATTCATCCATCCATCTATCCATTCGCCCATCCATCCGATTTATCTATCAATCATATATCCATTTATCTGTCATCCATCCTTCCAACTATCACCCATCTATCTGTATATCCATCTATTATCCATCTATTCATCCTTCTATCCTATCTATTCATCTATTCATTTACCTAATTCCACCTAGCCATTTATCCTGTCCATTTATCTATCTATCCAGCCATCCAGTCTGTTTATCCATCAATCTATTCATTTATCTATATCCATCTTTCTGTATATCCATCTATTATCCATTCATCCATCAATCCATCATCCATCTGTCTGTCTGTCTATCTATCTATCTATCTATCTATCTTTTAGGATTTTTCAAGGCAAATGGGGTTAAGTGACTTGCCCAAGGCCACACAGCTAGGTCATTATTAAGAATTCAAGTCCTCCTGACTCCAGAGCTGGTGTTCTATCCACTGTGCCACCTAGCCACCCTATCTATCTATTTTTAACCTGTATATGGTATACTAGCAAAATATAAATCCCTTAATGGCAGGGAATATTTAGCATTTGTCTTTGTATCCTCAGTATCAAATATGATGCCAGAAACAGAGGCATTTAATAAATGCTTGTCAATTAATTGTTTGCTTGCTTGATGACAGATGCCATGGTGGTCATGGGTGATGCAGAGTGTAGCTGAGCTGACTGATGTCTGACCTCTTGGAACTCAGTCTAGGTGGTATCTAAGGCATAAATTTTAAAATAGAAATGAACAAAGCAAGCAAATTGTAATGAGTAAAAGGTAACTAGGACTTTATTTCTAGTTACTGAAAGTTGAAGGAGTACACTGTTTTTATTATCATTGCTGTTCCCAAGACATGCCCATGTTGCTGCCATAAAATACCAAAAAGCCACCAATAAACCTCTTTCCTTGGTCTTGTCTCCTCCCTGTCCAACAGTTATAGGATGGAAAAGTTTACTCCAGGGAAAAAGACAGTCTCTACTGGCATAGCTCTACTCAGCATTAGACTGTTGATTGCATTGCAAGATCCATTTCCGTCTACATTGCTTCAGATAAAAGAATTTCTCATTGCAATTCTGATGATAAATGCATTAAAATAAGGGAGGGCTGAGGGAGAAGGAAGACTAAAAGAGGAGACATTTGACTTGAACTTTAAAAAAGATGGGTGAAGGGAAAATAAGGGAGAGGACATTTCAAATAAGGAGAGAGGATATTTCAAGCATATGAGTTAACCTGAGCAAAGGAAGGTAGGACATCCCAGTGTATATCTGGGGTGAATAGTATTGCCAAGTTTCAGAAGTGAGTAGAGTAAGTGGAGGGACTAAATTTGAGATAAGATACAAAAACATGGTGGTACTAGGTTATGGCAGGTCTTCAATACCTAGCAAAGAAGACTGAGGTCTATTCAGTAAGTGTCTACTGAATATTTCTTTTAATTGAAGGAATAACATATCCAGATCTATGTCTAAGAAAAGTTAGTCTGGGGGGCAGCTAGGTGGCGCAGTGGATAGAGCGCCGGCCCTGGAGTCAGGAGTACCTGAGTTCAAATCTGACCTCAGACACTTAATAATTACCTAGCTGTGTGGCCTTGGGGAAGTCACTTAACCCCATTGCCTTTCAAAAACTTTAAAAAAAAGAAAAGTTAGTCTGATGGAGTACTGAATGAGTAATAATGGAGGGTTTAACTAAAATTGTCAACAAGGGAGTATAGAGAAATGGACAGAAATGGAGCTAATTGTAGCTCAATAGGACTTGATCCAAATAATTAATTAATGACATGTCATAGGACATTAGCTTTAGAACTGGAAGAGAGATCATTTGGTTCTACTTCCTCATTTTGGAAGAGAAAACAGAGACACAGAAAGTTTAGGTGAACTTAATCACATAGCTAATGAGTATCTGAGGTGGGATCCACATCTCTTCTCCCTCATACCACACCGATTTTGACTAAATCTGGAGAGACTAAATCTGACTTCCTTAATGAGAGAAGCAATGCCAAATCAATTCTCCTAGCCATCCACATGGGGGATGTTAAGTGGATGCAGAACGCATGGGACCCATATTTGGGCATACAGTTGACCGGGCAGCCCATGGGACTAGTTCATCATTGTGTGTGTCTTGGACAGGTGCCTTGGTCCCAATAATAAAGTAGGAGAAAGAAAATGAACTGGAATACCTTGGGGAAATTTTGTGCTTTTAATAATCCCAAGCTACTACAAGAACACATGATTTTAATGGCAATATATCCCCAATGGGGCTACATGTCCACAAACCATAGAAAACACTAAGTTCTAAGGATACTAATTAATTTCAGGGAATATTAAGGGCAATGAAAGGATGCCAAGTCGGGGTATGGAGACTGCTGCATTTAAACAATGATCACTGGTCACTGAGGGATGGTTTAAAGGACATTTGTAAAGATGTGTAATCATAATAGGAGATAGGTTGCTCACATATCAAGAACAATGAATAAAAACAGATGGGAAGCTGGAGGAAGTGACTAGTATGCAGGAAATATTTAGGGAATTGCTTAGACTGATTTATGTGACATTCATGACATTCATTTCCTGTCTTTGTCCTTTGGCACAGGAACATGTGATACTTAGAACATCCTCCCTTAAAACAGAGATGTTCAGAGGAGCCACATAACATAGAATATTAGAGTCTGAGGGCATCAGAACTGAGAAGGGTCTTTGAAAAAGTAATGGTGGTAGCAGCTGGGTGGCACAATGGATAGAGCACCAGCCCTGGAGTCAGGAGTACCTGGGTTCAAATCCGGCCTCAGACACTTCATAATTACCTAGCTGTGTGGCACTTAACCCCATTGCCTTGCAAGAAAGAAAGAAAGAAAGAAAGAAAGAAAGAAAGAAAGAAAGAAAGAAAGAAAGAAAGAAAGAAAGAAAGAAAGAAAGAAAGAGTGATGTCAGGGTCAGGAGGGGCCTTAGAATAGGGAATGTCAGAGTTAGAGGGTAACTAGAATACTGAAAACAGATTATATGAACTGGAAGGAACCTTACAACAAAGAATGATAGAAAATGTCAGAACTTGAAGCCATCTTAAAACAGAGAATGTCAGAACTGAGAGGAGCCTTAGAATAGAAAATGTCAGAACTTGGAATGTACAGAATATATGAACTTGGAGGAACCTTACAACAAAGAATGATAGATCTAGATTAGAAGAGTCTTAGAACAGAAAATGTCAGAGTTCAGAGAGTATCTAGAACATTGAAAACAGAATATAAGAACTCGAAGGAACCTTACAATGAAGAATGATAGATCTAGATTGGGAGTGTCCCTAGAACAGGAAATGGCAGAACTAGAAGTTATCTTAGAACATGGAATGCAAGAGATAAGAGGGACCTCAGAACAGAGGATGTCAGAGATGAGAAGACTCATAGAACATTGAACACAGACTATCTGTACTGGAAGGGAATAATGAATGTCAGAGCTAAGTTCAAATAGAGAATGTCAGAGCTGGAAGGAACTTTAGAATAAAAATAAAAGTAATAGTGTTTATATGTGATATCTAGATTGATCTTTACAACTGTCTGTTGAGGTGGTCCTGTTAGTTTCCTCATTTTCCAGATAGGATATTGAGGTTAAGAAGGCCATAGCATTACATGCCTACTAAGTGACTAAGACAAGATTTGAACCTGTCTCCCTGGAGGCAAATCTAGGACTTTGTTTTCTATGCTCACTACTTCCTTATCACGTAGTACAGTCTCTTCATTTTATAGAGAACTACTCCCTAGAAAGGACATATGACCAGCTAGAAGGAGAATCTGGTTTGAATCTGGGTTCCCTGACTCCCAGTTCAGCTCTCTTCCCACTATAGCACAATCTCCAACTCTCTGACCTGCAGAATGTGTCTTGCCAAATAGGAGCTCAACCAAGCTTATTTGACTGAATATATGCCCATGACAGGTCATGTACTGTGGTCAAGAAAGCTCCTTGGCTATTGGCGAAAAGAGATCAAAACAAATAACTCAGTGTCTAGCATTGGCAGGAGCGTCTGCAGATGAATCCCAGATGTTATGGAACCAGGAGTCGGGGGGAGATTAGATGAATGGGGAAACTGAATTCTGATTACTCATCAATGGATCACCATGGGACAGGTCTATCTCGGGGAGACAGCATGGCAGAGGACAAAGTCATAGAATCACATCAAGAGAATTGGATTTAAGTTCAATTTCTGCCATGTATGAGTTGTGTGACTTTGGGCAAGTCATTTAACCTCTAAGTGCCTCTGTTTCTGAATTGCAAAATGGGGATAATAGTCCCTACCTGCCTCATAAGGGATTTTTGTAGTGATCAAGTGAGGAAATGCCCATCAGAGGGCTTTGAAAAGTATAAAGCCCAGTACAAGCATTGTCATCGACAGCGGGGAAGCTCAGGATAGCGCTTTTTAACCATCACAGCAGCATCAGGACTTAGAAGGGAAGGGGGCCGCTGGCTGCCCTGAAAAGTACCAGTTCTAAAATTCTCCCCTTTCTGCAGCTCAAAGACTGCAGAGCTACTTCTGCCAAGGGTAAGACTATGGAACTAGCTGGTGGTGGTTCAATGCAGCTCCTCTCTGTGGCTCTTGCCAGGACTGGCTCTGAGTATGATGAAGATGCTGCAGATAACACTGGCAGTAGCAGTGGGCCCTATTCCCAGAAATCCTTCCCGGTCTCCCCCCACAATTCCTCTGGCCCATACAGCCTCTGGGTCTGGAGAACAGGAGGAAGAACTGAGGAATAATTGAGAATTTGTCCACCTCATAGTGCCCTGGGGTGACCCTGCAGCAAATCACTGAACCTATCTGAGCCTCAACTTTCTCATCTGTGAAGTGGGGCTAATAATATTTATGGTACTTAGCTCATAGAGTTCTGATGATAGAATGAGATAATCCCCAAAGAATTCTAGAATTGTGACTTAATTCTTCAAAACCCATATTTCCCTCCAATCCCAGGAACACAAAGAGTATTTACTGAAGAAAATTCATGGGATTTAGACTTCAGAGCTGGAAGGAACCATGGAACTCCTTATCTCTACAGATGGAGAACTTGAGGCTCTGAGATACAAAGCAGCTTCATAGGATCATATATTTAGTACCGGAGGAATTCAGCTTCCTCATTTTACAGTAAGGGAGACTGAGGTCCAAAGAGATCATAGGATTATACATTTAAAGCTGGTAGGAATCTTACAATCTTACATCTTAACTTCCTCATCTTTATTAAATTTGTTTTATTTTTTAATAAATAAAACTATTTTTCTCCCTTTCTTCATTGAAAGAAGAGAAATAAAATAAATATCTAACAAATAGGCATAGTCACATTCCCATTTTAATCACGTCCCCAAAATATGTCCAACCTCTGAACTAATTGTCCAATAATAGAAAGACCTGAGGTGGTGAGCTCCCCATTGCTGGAGGTATTCAAGCAATGGGCTGGTAGGTGGCATAGTTGGTGGAGTTCTGGGCCTGGAGTCAGGAAGACCTGACTTCAAATCTGACCTCACACTTACCCTGGCCAAATGATTTAACCTGTTTGCCTCAGTTTCCTTATCTGTAAAATGAACTGGAGAAACTTTAAATGCAGTCACAAAGAGTAAGACAGGACTAATTGACTATATTATCCTTTCTGTAGCTTGTTTGTACATAGCTATTTGTATGTTGGCTCTCCCATTAGAGTATGGGCTCCCAATGGTTTTTGTCATTCTTTGTATCTCTAGAACTTGGCATAGTGCCTCAAACATAGAAGTTGTTTAGTAAATGCTAATTAACTGGCTGGCTACCCCTGCTTCCCATTCTTTAAAAATAGTTCCCAAGAAATATATATATATATATATATATATATATATAATATACATATATGTATATATAAATATATATATATATACATATATATATATATATATGAGCTTTTTGCAAGGCAATGGGCTTAAGTGGCTTGCCCAAGGTCACACAGCTAGGTCATTATAAAGTGTCTGAGGATGGATTTGAACTCAGGGACTCCTGACTCCAGGGCTGGTGCTCTATCCACTGTGCCACCTAGCTCCCCCACCAAGAATATTTCTGTAGTGCTCCTTATTCCAAATCTCTTCCCTCACATTCTCTTTCCATCTTCTTCCTTCCCCCCATTTTAAACATCTTACTTTATTCAATTCACAAAGAACTAGTCTGAGGAGTCTCAATAATTGGCACCCTGCTCCAAAACACTATCCATGACCCCAGGTGTTTAATCTTACCTTGTTGGTTGACTAGTTTCATGCCTTTGTATCTCTGAGTCTCAGTTTCCCCATGTGAACCTGGCTCATGGCATCTCATTTTGGTGACTTTTGCAAGGATTTGGGCTATAAGAATATAGCAGCAAGGGGGGAAGGTGGGGGAGCTCGTCTCACTTCAGGTATTTTTTAATTACCCAGACTCTCAAGAGATACCAACTGGGGTGAGGCATAAAAATTGGGGATTTCAACATATAATGACAATCATAAAACCGACTGCAGAAAATCACTCAGAGGATTATCGAATGGCAGACCCCCAGCACTGTAACCAGGATGTTTGAAAAGGTCTCCAACATAAAGGTCATCATCTGCAATTTAAATTGATGGCTTGTTGCCTTTCTTTTTTTTTTTATTTCAGCTATGGTTGGATGCTATTAATTAGTTGAAATGTGTTTTTAAATAGGTTTTCACAGAAAGCTTCACTGGAGTCATCAGTGGAGTTCAATGTAGGTGGTGCCCTCTCAGCCCCCCAGTAGCTGACAAGCACTTGAAGGGGGTGGGTGGGGGTTGGGAGCCATTCTCCTTTCAGAAAGGGACTATTTTATTTGGATAGAGTGCTGGGTTGGTGGGGTCAGGAAGAACTGAATTCAGATTCAGATATTTGCTAGCTGTTGACCCTAGCCAAGTCACTTAACCTCTGTACCTTAGTTTCCTTGTGTATAAAATGAGAACCCAGAGTGGTTGTGAGGATCAAATGAGAGGATATATGTAAAATGATATCTATTATTATTTAGGTTTTCTTGACTCCAAAGTCACAAAATAAATACAAATTAAACATACAAATACAAGATAATTTAGGGAAAAGAAGACATTGAAAATTGTCTTTTGCCTCTTTTTGTATACCTAGTACTTAGCACAGTCAGACACATATTAGATATTTAATAAATGGTTCTGGATAGATTACATTAAGAAATGACTCCCATGGGACATCTAGGTGGTATATTGGATAGAGCACTGGTCCTGGAGTCAAGGGGATCTGAGTTTAAATCTGACCTCAGATGCTTCATACTTGTGACCCTGGGCAAGTCACTTAACCTCACAAAAAGAAAAAAGAAAGGACTCCCAAGAGTCCTTAAAGATTCTAAGAGGTAGAGGTTAGATAAGAAAGTGCTCCCAAAAGAATTGGAGATTCTAAGAGGTAGAGGTTGGGTTTTTGCCAAAGAGTTTATACAAAGGTACTAGAATAGGAGAAAAAATGTCACATCTAGTTATCTTAAGGACCCAGATACCCCAAATAAATTGAGGAAAAGGAAGACAGGGAGCTTGTTAGAGTCTGAGTGTGCTGAGTCCAAGTGCAGGTGAGCATAGGAACACCGCTGACCCCATCTTTCTTTCAGCCATGCTTCAAGTCCATCATATCTGAGACTCCAATAACTGATGCCTCCAGCTACTGAGAAGCTGTGCTATTACCCCTTCCAGTCACCAAGATCTGGTGGTACCCACTGCTTCTAGAAACCAATCCACTCCATCTAGTGAGGGAGATCCAATTATATCCTTCACCATCATCTGAGATCCAATAGTGATCTTTGCCCTGACTCCTTCTTCCCTGTTCCTTCATACCCCAACCCACTGGCATCTCATCAGCTCTTAAATCTTCCATTGTTTGACGCACTATAAAAAAATGACTAATTGTTTCTTTTTTAAAAAATTTCTTATTATGTATTAACCAATCATTGCTCAAAAAATTTCAAAATACAAAGAAATTAATATAAATTTATAAGTGTTTTTAACTATATGCAAAATTTGATAGGGCTGTTCTATTTGTATGTGTCCCCTTTTAATCATCATTATGTTTTCTTCTGTGTATTTTCAAATGGACCTGGGTCTTCATTCTTATTTTTTGTATTTCTTTTGACCCCTATTAACTAATCTTATCCCCTTTCCACCCCAATCAAACTCTACCATATGAGTTACTACCAGTCAAACAAAACAAATCAACACCTTAGTGATGTCTTTGCCTGATCCTTTATGAAAATGTACTAGTTGAAAAGCTGGAAGAAAGAGATGTGGTAGAGGGTTAGCATGGATTGCAAACTTGACAATGATGATCTGTGTGTGTATGTGTGTGTGTGTGTGTGTGTGTGTGTATGTGTGACAGGGGTGACAGTCATCCAAAGCAAAAGTTTAGTGTATATCCCCCTTTTAAGAGAAATGGGAGGGGTGGCTAGGTGGTGCAGTGGATAAAGCACCGGCCTTGGAGTCAGGAGTACCTGGGTTCAAATGGGGTCTCAGACACCTAATAATTGCCTAGCTGTGTGGTCTTGGGCAAGCCACTTAACCCCGTTTGCCTTGCAAAAAAAAAAATCTAAAAAAAAGAAGAGAAATGGGATCATTTAGTGATGAGAGGGAGAGAGAAAAAAGTGGATTTGTGTAAAGGAAAAATGCATATAAATTACTAAAATTTATTTTAAAATAATTATGTATTTATTACATAATTATAAATATATTTTAACAATGAAATTGATATTGCCCCTGTTGTGGATGAACATTTTGATAACTACTAAAAATAGAAAAATAATGTTGTTTTTAACAAACACCTCTAATACACACCTATACAACTTTCCGAAGGGATTTAGACAATGTTGAAGATAAAACAACCTGTGGCCCAGATGTGAAGATTCAGATTCCTCCATCAATGATATGGAGTGATGACTCACTTATGTGGAAAAAATTTAATTTTATAAACAAGCAGAGAAAGAGCTTCTATTTATTAAAAACCAGAGAAATATGAGTGTTAAAAACAGTTTCAAGGGCAACAATGAGCTGCAAAGTATGATGGGTACTTTATTTTTTTAGATTTTTGCAAGGCAGTGGAATTAAGGGGCTTGCTCAAGGCCACACAACTAGGTAATTATCAAGTGTCTGAGGCTGGATTTGAACTCAGGTACTCCTGACTCCAGGGCCGGTGCTCTATCCACTGTGCCACCTAGCTGCCCCTGATGAGAACTTTAGATAATTTCCATATGGTGTTTTATGATTTAAAAGGGCAGAATTTTTAAAATGAAAAACCACAAATACATTTGAAGACAACCATGACTTTAAAGGAACTATTAACTTCATAGGGGAAATTTGGGGTTTAAAGAGAAAGGTGAGTCACCAAGAGACAAGAGGTTGGCTCTCAAGTAAGCTATAGGAGTTGGAAACCTAAGAACATAGGAAGGGGACTAGAAAGATGCTCTAAGAGTAGACAGAAGGTTCAGAAAAAAGTCACAGAGAGTGACCCTGTGAGAGTGATTCTTCATTGGTCAGAGATTGGCTTCGTTGACATTGGCTTCATTGCTTCTAAGGATAGGGGATTGCTCTTCATTGTCACCCATCATTGTAAAGGGATGAAGCTTTTCATAAGAACCTGTTGCTTGCTTTTGCTCCCTCTAATTTGAAAAGAAAAAAAAAAAACAGAGGGGGGGGGTTGCAGCTGCTCTGGTGTCCTGGTGAGCTGGCTTAAAAGAATCCACCTGCACAGAACTGTTTTGCTGTGAATTCAATTTTGATTGGATGGCGCAGCATCCCTATCAATGACTGGTTGCATAATCAGAAACACTTAGTTGGATGAATTTTGCATTTCTCTGGTTTAAAGAGAACTGCTACCACATTAAGAACTAATGCTTTATTGTTTCTTTCAAAAATGTTTAATTCTTTTTAAAAAAATTTTATTTTGTTTCAAATTTTCTCCCTCCCTTCATCTTCCCCATCTCCATTGAGAAAGCAAGAAAAATAAAACTCATCCAAATATTGCATATTGTCATGGGAAACAAATTCCCACATTATCCATGTCCAATACACACACACACACACACACACACACACACACACACACACACACACACAGAGAGAGAGAGAAACAAAGACAGAACAAAGAAAGAAAATACAGAAATAAAGAAAAGAAGAGAAACAAAGGCAGAAAAGAAGGAAAGAGAAAAGAAAGAAAAGTCACTTAAATTTGTACTCTGGGTCTATCAGCTCCCTATTTGGAAAACATATTTCACCATGAGTCCTTTGAAATTGTGGTTGGTCATTCTATTGATCAGCCTTACTTAGTCTTTCAAAGTTAATAATCTTTATATTATTTTGCTAATCCTTTCTATGTAAACTCTTAAAGGTGTGGGTTAATGAAAGGGTTCTTAAAGGCTATGTCCCAACTGAAAAAATTTGAGGATCAACAGTCAATCAGTGAGCAGAGAAATAATTTTGTATGTCACAGATATTCCTGAATGGATCAATGACATTGAAGGCTGTAGTCGTTTTGACTTACTCTGAGATACTCCTCTCTCATATCCATCTCTTTCAAGTTCCTATAAGTATATATATTCACTATCCATCATATTCACTAAGTGCATTGGTGGGAAAGTGTGGTCTGGATTTACTATGTGTTCTGTGATGTAGTTTATTATTTGTATATTTGTTATAAAATATCGCCATCTATAACATTATTTTCATGCTTAAATTAATGGTCATGTTTGAGATTTAAGTGTCATTTTTATAAATGACTGTTTGGGGAAGATCATGTACTGTATGAGTTTGTTCTCACATTTGTGGTTTAGCACAGTGTCCGGCTCATAGTAGGCATTTCATAAATGTTTATTGATTGATTGGTTGTATGAATAAAAAATACATGAGATAGGGGCTTGAGCTAGAGTAATGAGTAGCGTAGACTTCAGAGCCATGGGATAATGGTCCATCTTTGAGAGTTTAAACTTGCTAATGTAAAAACAGATTGGACTAAACAAATCAAACAGAACTAAAGGAGAGGCAGATGGCTCCTATACAATATGGATTTTGACTATACCATATTCTTTCTGTGAGCTATGTCCTTCCCATCACACATCTTGGCCTTGCTGCGTTAGGATTTATGAACAGAAGTTTTAGAGGGCAGAATGATGGACTTCTGGCATCCTTGTACCCTGATCAGAGTATTATGTAGAAGTCCGGGCACCACATTTTAGGGAAGACATTGAGAAAATGGGAACTGTCCAGACAAGGATGACTAAAATGGTGAAGGGACTTAAAAACCTTGTTATGAAGACTGCAGCAAAGAAAGAGGCATGTGGAGCCTAGAGAAGAGAAGGTGTGGAAGATATTAATGAGGAATGGATAATAGCTTTCTTAAAATGTTTGAAGAGCTGTTGTAATGTCTGGACTCTCAAATGTAACCTTAGAATGATGGGTTGAAGTGTGAGAAAGTTGAATGATTTACCCAGGCTTGAAAAGATTAAAATAAATAGTGTAAGGACAGTATCAAATCTATTCCTCATGTTCTAAGCAATATAGTAAAGTGTCTGGAGGACTGATTCTTTGTTCAAGAAGACCTGGGTTCAAATCCTTCCTCTGACAATTACTATGTGAATGTGAGGAAAGTGAGGTTTGATATTCCCAAATCTGCAAAATGGGTATAACACCAGTTATAGGTACTTTGCAGGGTTTTTGTGGAGTCTCAAGTAAGATTATTATTTTTTTGGTCCAGACCTGTGATTTCATTCATGGAAGAAATTATCAGGGAGGAAAGTGTTTCAAGGATGCATATCAGACACTTCTCTAAAATGGATCTCTTAGAGAGATCCCTGGACCACTGAGAGGTGTGTCCAGGGTCACACCACCAGATGTTCTGACTTGGTACCTGCCCCAGCCCTGGCTTTGTTCCAGAGCACCTGATAAATCACTGATATTTGTACAAACCAGAATGGTGAAAAGGACAAAAGATGGGGACCATCTAGTATGTTACTTTGAATACAGTAAGGCTCAAGAAATATTTGTTGATAGATTGAATGAGACCTGGTTCCACCTTTATCTTATTGTGTGACTTTGGATAAGTCCTTCTGATTGTCTGGGTTTCTGTTTCCTTCTCTAAGTTGGACACAGAGTGCGTTGGCTCAGATCATGGTGAAGGTGCCTTCTGGAACTAGCATTCCGTGTCCTTGAGAGCATATCCTTATATCCGCCAGCCTGAAATAGCTGAGATTTCCGGAGGATCACCTGATGGCTCAGAGACACCGAACTATCATTGTCCGTGACAACCCTGGGAAGATTCTGCCATTAAAGCAGAAACACAGATCTGGGGATCAGAGAAGCAGCCAGGGGAAGGCATCTCACCCAGGCTTCCCACAAGTTTGGAGATGAACCAGTGTCTGAAGGTACTTCTGTTTCCCACCTGTTTGGGGCTCTTTGGCAATTTAACAGTAATTAGGAAATCAGGAAGTGTGGTATTTGTGTGCATCTTGTTCTGGTGGGGGCGGGGGTTATGTTGAATAGGCCAGGAAGAGAGGGCTTCTCATCTAAGGCTGTTAGGCATACAGGCAGCCAACCCTCCTTCCCCTTATGTTCAGTGGCAAGAGGATGAACTGAGATTCAAACCCAGAAGTCAATATTAATTCACTGTGTGACATTGGGAAAATCTATTTCTCTCTTTGTAAAATTAAAGACTTAAATTAGAAGAGCTTCAAAGTTCCTTCTGACTCTAAAGTGGCCCCTCCCAGCTCTGGCATCCCTGGTTCTAAAGCCCCTCCCAGTTCCGACATTCCCTGTTATAAGACCTCTCCCCACTCTGTCATCCTGTAGAATCTATGACTCAATGTCCCTGGTTCTGCGGCACTTTGAAGAATTTCCACATTTCCTTCTATTCTGACCTATGATTGAATGTTCTGGTCCCTGTTCCACCATTATCTTGCTGTGGGATGTTGATAGATGCTAATCATGATTGACATTGATATTGCACATCAAGACTTGGGAAGCCCTTTTCCTGCTCAATCTCATTGGAGCCCCACAACAACCCTGTGAGCAGGGGACTGTGGAAGGCATTCTGATCCTCCTTTAACAGAAGCTCAGAGAGCTGTGTCCAAGGTCACAAGGCTAACAATATCTCAGAAGCCGGATTTGAAGCCAGAATTTGAAGCCAGAATTTGCCCCCATTTCAAGACGAGAACCCTTTCCACGGTACCATATTGCCTTCCTTTTGTCATTTTATCAATCTGTAAAGGGGAATATTAAATCAGTGAATGAAAAGGCATTTTCCAGGTACTGTGTTAGGGGCTGGATATACAAGGACAAATAACAAAACATTTCTTGCCTTCAAGGATCTAGCATTTTCAAAAATTTCATGCAGTAATGCATAGCAAGCTAGGAAGTGGATCTCTATACTTCCTCTGGCTTCTAATAGTCTGGAAAAGGTATTACCCTCTTGGTGCTCTAGACATTTCTCTAAGCCATATGTTTAAGAGAGTATTGCTCCTGGTTGTCTCTTTTTGGGAGATGAGTTTGCTCTTGGGACCATGATCCCCAAAATAAATGCCTTCACTTAAAAAAATAAAAAGCAAAAAAATAGAATATTACTCTTTGGGAGTTCCGTGCATCAAATAAATCATTTCCAAGGTCCCATCTGCCTTCCAGTTCTCTTGTTTTCTTATTTTACTCAAGAATTTCATCAGTATTTCTTTTGTTTAAGTCTATTGAGTCTAGAAACTGGGGATATAAGGATAAAAAAAAATGAATCAGCCCCTACCCTCAGGGAGCTTACACTCAAATAGAAGCTATTCACAGATGCATATATGGAGACAAAAGATTTGGTGAAGGTGCAAGGAAGTGAAAAAATGGTCAGAGAAGGCCTCATGGGAGGGAGGTAAGAAATTCTGTCCTCTAGAATAATATCCAAAAGATAAGTTACTATCCAGTACAGGCACTGATAAAGCTATGAGAGGGTTTCCTCTATTGGATTTGAAGAGATTGTAGAGGTTCCAGTGAAATCAACAGTGATGTATTAGACCACAATTTTTCCTCCTGGAATCAACTCTAAAGAATTCTCTAATCCTTCCCGTGGAGATCCCATCAACGCACATTTTTGTGTATTTGTGACAACTTTTTGACCCAAGGGGCCTGTCCTTTTTGCTTTCTAAGTCTTGCCTTGGGCACAAAGCAATAAAATTCTGACCTGGAGAGATGGCCCAGTAATGAAATGAGCCTCATCTCCAAACCCTGGGGATAGATCAACCATGACAGGGATGAGTGGAGAAGGGACAGGGCTTTGTTTTACAATCATTTGGGATACTTTTTCCTTGACAAAGTTGGTGCAGGGTTGGAGAGGAGGGAAATCGAATGTGTTCCTTCTCTTCTTGGTATCGATTGAGCAACCATTTCTTACGAAAATTAGACATATGCTCTGCTCTCTATGCTTCATCAGCTGGTTGTACCAGGGCCCAACAACCTCGGTAGCTTTGAGGATCACCAGCTTGGCTAGACGGAGCCCTGTGGGTGCCCTGCTCAAGTCTGAGGCATGGATAGGGGGACTGAGACCAGGAAAAAATAGGGAAGGGAGGAAGAGTCTGTAAAGTATTTCTCAATGATTCTGTTCAGCTTTGACTTTGAGAGTATAGAAGAAGTGGGGAAATATAGATGGAAAGTAAGAATATGGGTAAGAAAGAGAAAGACAAACTGGAAAATAGAGACAATCCATCAGTCAATCAATGAACATTTTCTAAAGTTCCTAAAATGTAACAGGTTCTGTGCTATGGAATGGAAATACCAACTCCTGTTCTCAGGATCCATGCACTTTTAAAAATATCCCAGAAAAAAATATAGGATATATACAAAAAAATACAAGGCAACTTTTTGAATAGAAGAGCATTCTGTAGCAGGGTATCTTAGAAGGTTTCATGTAGAAGGTGCTGCTTAATCAGGGTTTTGAAGGAAACAGGGATTCTTATCTCCCAACTTTTAAAAATAGATTTTTATTGATCTCTGGTGTTTCACATCACCTGCAGTTTCTACTATTTCCTTTTCCCTGCCCCATTCTGGAGAACCATCCTTTATAATAAAGAAGAAAGAAAGAGAAAGAAAAAGAAATGTCAGTAAAATAATCATGTCCAAAACAATTTGACATTACACCCAGAAACCTTCACTTCTGTACAGGAGCTGAGGGGCAGGCAGGTCCTGTCTTTTCTTTGAGTCAAGCTTGTTCTTGATAATTTCTTGATGCTCTGGTTCAATTATTTCATTTTTGTTGCTGTTCTTTCCATTTACATTGTTGTGGTCACTAAGTATATAAAGTTCCCCTTACTTCACTTTGCATCAGTATTCATATAAATCTTTCCATGCTCCTCTCTATTTAGGATTTTCATCATTTCTTAGACCACAGAATATTGTGTCCTATCCCTGCATCACAACTTATTTAGCTAATTCCAGGTTAATGGAGAGCAACGAATTCTGAGAGATAGAGATAAAACTAGAGATAGGCAGAAAGGAGTATGGAAAGGAAGGGGGAAAGAAACAGACAGAAGAAAAAGGCAGAGTGACAGAAACAGAAAAAGACAGGGAGCTAGAGAAACAGAGAAAGACAGTCAGAAAAAGACAGAGAGAAACAAAGAGGGAAAGAGGAGAGAAGATGGAAGAGAGAGTCCAGAGGGAGAGGGTAGGGGAGCAAAAGAAAGAAGAAAGTTGAGAGGATTGTGATGTGTGTAGAGTTTGGGGGGGGGCAAAGCCCTAGACTTGGAGCTAAGACCCCTGGCGATGAATCTGGGGCTCCAACATTTAGTCAATGTGTGCCCATGCTAAATAACTCATCTTCTCTGAGTCTTAGTTCCTCCCTCTGGAAAAAGAGTATAATAACACCTGCAGACAGAGTTTTTGCAAAGAATATGGTCTTGATGCATGTTAGAGAAGCATAGAAATATAAAAGAAGAGAATATTAAAAAGATTCATGGTGTGGAGTGATAGATATTAGAGAATTATTGACTAGCAGAATAGACAAGGACTTTAGAGATCATTCAGTCCAAATCCCTCACTTTACAGAGGATGGATCTGAGATCCATGGAAAGGAAATGACTTTCCAAAGTCACACAGAGTAAGGACAAGCATCCATATCTCTTAGCTCCAGGTCAGGGCTCTTCCTCCTACAGAAGGAACTTAATAATTACCTAAAGAATATATATCTCTCTTAGCTCTGATGTTCCTTGTTCTAATGCTCCTCCCAGCTCTGACATCCTGTGTTCTAAGAGTCCTCCCAGTTCTGACATTCCATGTGCTAAGGATCCTCTCTGCTCTGACTGTTTCTGTTCTAAGGTGTTCCTATTTCAAGTGGTCTCTCTTCTAAAACCCCTCCTAGCTCTAATATCCTCTGTCCTGAGAATCCCTCCATTCATTTATTTTGTATGCTTTAAGATTCTGTCTGACTCTTGACAGTCTATGAATCTTTGTGATCTAAGTGGAAGCCTTTCTGCTCTGACACGGATGTGACCATTGTGTGGACATGAAGGGAACTCTGACTGTTCTCCTAGCTGTGCTGAGAAGGGTATAAGACAAGAGACAAATGAGCCACCTTACATAGGAGTGCTCAGGGATGACCCAAGTGAAGGACATTCTCTATGGGATGAGATTTTCTCCATTATCCTTCTTCTTTCCCTATTCAGCATTGCATTGGTTGCTCCAAACAATTTACCAGAAATGTGGTCAGTGATTGCTAAACACAGAACACAGTTTCTAGGCACATGAGTAGATACCAAACTAAGTTAGACATGGCCTCTGCTCTCATGAAGCTTACAATATGGTTGAGGGAGAGAGGCAGGAACACAATCAAAATCAATGTGGTCTAGTAAAAAGATCAATTGACCTGTGTCAGAGGAGACCCGGATTCGAATCTCTTTTTCCATGCTCAACCCACTAATGTCTCTAAACCCCAGTTTCCTCATCTGCAAAATGGTCACAGTAATAGTACCCTTTTTCCCAGAGCCACTGCTGGGATCAAATGAGATAATATAGAGAGTTCTGCAAACCTTAAAATGCTATAGAAACATCAGCTGTTATTTTAAAAATAGAATGTGTTAAGTGTAGACGAGAGGTCATAGGATTTAGAGTTGACTGGGGACCTTAGAGATATTGATGATAATTGCCATTTCTATGGACTACAGAGCATAGGGGAATAGAGAACTGGTTTGGGGATAAATATGACCTGTGATCCTGGGGATAGTTCCCATAAATGAAAAGTTTCCCAGGAGATACTGAGTTACATGGGTTGAAAGACTTCATAGAATTATAGATTTAGAGTTGAAAGGGACTTTGGAAGAAGCCAGCTGGGCCAATCCCCGATTTTACAACTGAGCAAACAGATCCAGAGAGAGCTTATGTCACTTTCTCAAGATCTTACAGGTTCTAAGGCCCAGAGGCTGGATTTGAATTCAGATCTTTTGATTCTAGAACCAGAGTTCTATTCACTATATCACTGAGAGTTCCAGATGCTGAAATCACAGATCTGGTCTCTATTCCCATTTCTAGAATATTTTAACGCTTATAAACTGTCCCCAAAACAGTTCCATGATCTTTGTAGAAAAGTAAGAATAGAGAGCTGATTTAAGACTTCTTTTGTGTAGGGAATTTCCAGATAAGGGAACTCCTTCTCCTATTGCAGATAGCTACTTCCTCCACAACTTAGCTACCTAGAGCATTGGAATTTTATGTGATCCGCCCAGGGTTACACAGCCGGTATGCATCACAAGCAGAAATTACACACAGGTAATTTTCAAGACCTTCTTTTCAAGACCAGTTCTCTATCCATTACAACACACTCTCTCTCAAGGTGCCAGTATAATTATGACTCTTTTATATAAAAACAAACTGAGGCACAAGGCAATGAAGTGACTGTACAGGATCCTGCTGCAGACTTGAAACCTATTCTCTTGAGTCTAAGGCTAGAACTATTTTCATATTGACTTTATCCCATTTGGCAGCTCATGGGATCCTAAGTCTAGAACTGCATTTCTTAACTTGGAGACCATAACTTGATTGTTTTGTTTGTTTTACAGGTTAAGAGCTCTTTTAATATAATGTATTTCCTTTGTAATGTTAGGTAATTTGTGCTTTTTGGATAGGTAGGGGATATAGCGGATAGACCTTGGAGTCAGGAGGAACTGAGTTAAAATCCAGCCTCAGACACTTGACGCTGACTAGCTATGTGACCTTAGGCAAGTCACTTGATCCTGATTGTCTTGCATCCAGGGTCATCCTCCAGTCATCTTGAACCATATTTGACCATTGAACCCAGCTGACTTTGGAAGAGGAAGTGAGGTTGGTGACTTAGCACAGCCCTTTCTTGCTTACATCCAATTCCCTGATGTCACGGTCTTTTTCAAGAACTAAGGACAAACATCATCATTTTGTGCATTTAAAAACATTATGCGAGGAAGGGGCCCTTTGGCCTTATTGGTCTGGGACACACTCAAAGATTTAGACTTTCTCCTGCTCTCGAGCAATAGAAAGGGCCAGAGAAGGGAAGCCATATGTCTAAGGTCAATTGTCAGAGACAGGATTTGAATCCAGATCTACCATTGAGGCAAAGCAATACTCTTTCTATTGTACTATAGTTGTCTGTGGAATGATCCTGGGACTGCATTAGTCAGTCTAATCAGTCAGTCAACTACCATTTATTAAATGCCTATTATATGTCAGATACTGTGACTGCTGAGCGTTGGCCTTACAAAGGAAGCGGGGGAAAAAGTAACCCGGCTCTCCAGAAGCACTGTCTGCTATCCCCTAATTGGGATGGGTGCTTCCCAAGCATAGAAAACTGTTCTGTGGAACAAGGCCCAACTAGCTACATAACTATATACATGTAAATATGTAAATATAGAGATGTTTATGTACACATAGGGATGGATGTGTATAGACATGTATGTCGTCTAGAAATATACAGAAATATACATGCGGATATATGCAGCATCATTCTTAATAGGGCTGGGCTGAGGTGGGGGAGATGAGAGATCTCCCTCTTGGAGGGAGTGGTGTCAGACCCGAGACTCGCAGGGTGGGGATGATTGATGTGGACTTGTCAATGGGGAGCCCCAGATGGGGTAGGGGGATGGGGGGAGACTGAGGTGGGGGAGATGAGAGAAGATCTCTCTCTCGGAGGGGTGCATCAGAGTTGAGACTGGTAGGGTGGGGATGGTTGATGATGCCCGCTTCCTAATGGGGAGCCCCTGGAGGGGCCCAGGGGTGGGGTGAGGGAGCCTGGAGTGGGAAAGCTGTTGAAGGAGAGGGCATCGGAGTTGAGACTTGCAGGGTGGGGACAACCGAGGCACACTCCCCAGCGGGGAGCCCCCAGGGGGTCGGGGTGTCACCCCAAGGGCCTCCAGGCCCAGCCACCGGCTTCCCTGGGCGTCGGGCTGGGAAGAGGAGCCGGCGCTCTCCAAGGTACCTCCCCGCCGCCTCCCCGCCGAGCCTTTCCCGCCCGGAGAGCCAGCCCTCAAGGAGTTAAGCGGGAGGCAGTGCTGCAGGCCCGCCGACTAGAGTGGCAGCGGAGGGAGCCGCCGCAGCCGCAGCCGAGGAGACGGGGCGAGAGCCGAGCCCAGCCGAGCCCAGCCGAGCCCAGCCGAGCCGGCCGAGCCAGCCCGGCGGCCCGACAGAGATGTGAAGTCGGGGAGAGCCAGCCGGCAGCCTCCCGCCGGAGCAGCCTCCAGCCTCCGCGCTCTGCCCGGCCCCCCGGGCCCCCCGATCGCTGGGAGCCCGGGCTGCTTCCCTGGCAGCGGCTGCCCACCATGGGCACGGGCTCTGCCCCCTGCCCAGCCCCGGCCGCGTGAGGGGGAGGCTGCTGCGGTCCCCGGGGGCTCCTGTGGCGCCGCCGGCCCCGCTGCTGCATCGGGGGGCGCAGGCCCCCCACCCCCCATCGCCGCCCCCCACACTTACTTTTCCTCCCCCTGCGGCTTCTCACCCGGGCAGGGGAGATAACAGTGAGCTCAGTTGGGGGAGAGCTGGCTTCTGGGGTTTGGGGTTTTTTATAACCGCACACACGCACACATAATTGCTCACACACACGCGCGCATCCACACACTCGCGTGTACACACACACACACACACACACACACACACACACACTCACTCACTCACACGGAAATCCTCGGCGCAATTGCAGCAGTCTTAGACCTGGAAGGAGCTTGGGGCAGCCCGGAGAGCCCGGCTGAGGGGCAGAGACACACACAGAGTTGGGAAGCTCCTGAGAGACCCCACAGGTAACGGGGCAAAGGGATGGCGGGGGGGCTTGGAAAACTGAAAGCTAGAGGTGAGGGTGGCCAAGAGCCAAAGGGAGCAAAGTAAGATTTAAAGAACCCAGGGCGCTGGAATTGCATCTCCAGGCAACACCCTCCCCCCACCATGGGGGTGGGGGGACCGAGCCATTGGTCCTTTATTAGCCGGGGATGGCTTGGGGAAGGTGACAGGCAGACCTGAACAGGCTCAGGGAGAAACTTTCACTTCCTCGGGGGAAATGAAGTGGCATCTGGAGCCTGGCTGAGCTCTGTCCCTGGGCAGGCAGGCAGGGTGCTCCTCTGCTGCGGGGAAGCCAATTCTTTCTCCCAGGGCCAGCTGGACACTTTGGGGGACCTTCTTTTTAAAAAGGAACAGCGTCAACAAGAATCAATGGGTCCTTTGGGTCTCACTTGTTAACAGCCCCATAAAGGGAAATGACAGGGGTTTTCTGGGAGGCTCAGGGGAAGGGAGCCACCAACAATGTTTTCTCAAGTTTGTGGTTGATAATGGGTTGTCTTGGAGATTCCTGGAGATGAGACCCTCCACAGTTAGGAGCCAGGCAGGATTTGGGGTAGGTTGGAAAAGAGGCTAGGCACGGTCCCTGTTGGCTATCCTGTAGTACAGAAAATCAAATCTAAGAGATTTTTTAAGATGAGGTGAAATTGTGGTTGGCTAACATGGTCATGTGAGAGAGTGTGTGTGTGTGTGTGTGTGTGTGTGTGTGTGTGTGTGTGTGTGTGTGTTTGGGGGCTGGGATGCTGTAGATCAAGAGGTGAAAAACAACCAAATCTCTGCTCCCCGTTTCTCATGAAGCCCCCTCCTTGTTTGCTCAGAGCCCAAACGGCTGAGAGTCTCCCAAGACCCTGCTGGCTCCCTGTGTGTACCTAGCATAGCTACTGGGGGAGAGGAAAGGGTGGAAGTTTGCCAGAAATGGGAAGATTCAGTAGAGAGGCTCAAGGTACGTTCCCTTCCCTCACCCTTTAGGAAAAGGCTTTTCAGTGTGTAAGAGGACCTTCCCAAACATCTAGTTCAATCCCCTTGTATGTCAGAAAAGGAAAGTGAGGAAAAGAAAAGAGCCTTCAGATTGCAGTTGAGGTGAGAGAAGGTTAGAAGCTGAAAAGGCCAAACTTTTTGCAAGTGAACAGCCAGGATGGGGATGATAGTTTGAAGGTGGGTGGATCTCAGCCCACTTTTATGCCCGTGACAAAGGATCCTAGATCTGGAATGAGAAGGGACCCCAGGGACCATATTGTCCAATCTTTTCATTTTACATGTGGGAAAACTGAGTCCGGGAGAGATGACCATAGAAGGGATGAAAGGCTTTTGGAAGTCACCCCTCCCCTATTTTAATAATATTAGAATCATAGAGTCTAACCAAAAGGCAGCCAAGTACAATCCCTGTCATTTTACAGATGAGGAGTATATATAGTGATTTGCCCATGGTCACAGTTAGGAGGTGGGAAAACCAGGATTCGAGTCTTTCAATCTCTCCCGAAATCCATATGACACCCTTCTGGCCCAAGCTACCCTGACTCACCCCTATTTCTTGCTGCACTGTGGCTGGGAGCCACAGGGGCTCAGCAGTCCATGTGTTAGCCTGGTCAGGGTCTGGAACCAAGCATGAGGGATGCCCTTCAGGGACCACCTGCATGGAAACATCCCTTCTGCCCCATGCTGCCCACTGAAGGGCTCTCTCCAGAGGCCCTAACTCTAGAGTTTTAACTGAAGTAGACTCTGCCCTTCCATCCTCCTGTGGGCTACTCAGTGACAACACAGGGAGAGGCCCTGGACTAGACTGGGATTGGTTTTCTGCCAAGCCACTGGAAATGTTCACTGGACCTCCCCGCGATCCCAAGCTGGCCCTGAATGAAGAGGGGTGATTGTGTCCTGTGGTTTGCCTGGAAGGCAGACACCAGGAAAATGATCCCACTCTGGCCTTTAGACAGGCCATTGAGGCATTCCTCCAGTCAAGAGGTGGGGGATTGCCACCACCCTGGAACTGATGGGGCCCCTCTAGCTGGGGCCAACCTCAGAGTTATTTCTAGAGGTCTGTTAAAGCCAGGTGTCAGAGGTAGACACCAGTTCCAGAAAACACAGTCAAATTGTATCAGCAATGGCCTGGGAGCTGAGAGATCTGAGCTCCTTCTCTGGCTCTGCTAAAACCCAGTTGGACCTGTGTGAGTCACCTAACTGCTCTGTGCCTCAGTTTACTCATCTGACAGATGAGAAATCTTGGATGAAGTCTCCAAGGTCCTGATTTTTCCAATGCTCTCTTTTAACTCTCACCAGTCTAAGGTCTCCCTCACCTCTGACATCACATGTTCTAAGGCATTGTCTCTCACATTCAGTGCTCTGTTTCTAAAGTCCCTTCCAGAGACCAAGCCACTCTTAGCTCTGACATTCTCTATTCTAAGGGCCTACTCAGTTCTGACATCCATGTTCTCAGATTCTTCCCAACTCTCACATCTTCTATTCTAAAGTTCTCTGACATTCTGTGACCCCATTCAGCAGCCATAGCTCAGTCAGAGACAAGTACAGGTTTCCAGATGGGTCTTTCCATGCTTGTGCCACGGCACCTGCTGTCCTGCTGGGCCTCTTCAAGGCTAAGCCAGCTCTGTCCATTCCCCAGGTGAGGTCATCTGGCAGTCCTGCCTCATCCCATGCCCAATGGCCTTATCCCTTGAAAGTTCCACCCACCTCCGTTCCCTATAAATCCCTGAGTGGGGCAGCTGTGTCTGAGTGGGGAGCTGTGTCTGAGTGGGGCAGCTGTGAGAGACTGGGAGAGCTGGAGCCTCCCAGTCTGGGTGGTTGCTGAGTCGTCATGACAACGTGAGGTGGAGGTAGGCTGTCTCCAATGGCTTTAGCTTGGGGTGGGGGCCTCCCTGGGAGCCAGGTGGAAAGACTCAGTGGCTTTGTCTTGTCAGCCATCCCTGTTGCTCATATGGCCAGAAAGACTTTTCCTGACTGTTTTACCCAAGTCTAGAGTATGGAGCTTGTTATTTCCAGAATGAAGGAGGAATATTGGCAAGAGAAAGAACCAGCAAGCCAAGCAGCAGCCTGGGGGGTGGGGGGGTGGAGGTGGGTGATGGGAGCTCCCATGTCAGTGTGGTAAGGAGAAAAACAAAGGGGACCTTTGTTATCTAACCTCTTGGAAACCTCAATTTCCTCATCTGTAAAATGAGAGAATTGGAACTAGAAGTCCTTGGAGTTTTCTCATTCCCATAAACATAGGTCTTCCTGACCCCAGAGCTAGTTCTCTGTATTCAACCCTCCTAGTCTGCAAATGGGAACAATCCTATTTGTGTTTCCGCTTTTACAAGGGCTGCTAGGAGAAGAAAGCTTCATCAGCTTAGGAGTATTAGAGGAAATGAGAGTTGGAATTCTGAAGAGCTAAGGATTAGGGGACCTCCTCAAACTATGGGCATCAAAGATAGGACTATGAACTTGGTGGGGTTCAAGCTGGCTCATCTTGACTGTTGGAACCACTAGGGAAGAGGGGAGATAAAGACTGTAGAGATAAAGAAGGCTGGGGCTTACCATACCCATACTGGAAAAATGATTTTCTTTCTACTTGGATTTGGGGAAGCCAGGTGATGCAGTGGTTACAGGCTGAGCGGGGATTCAGAAAGACACATCTTCCTCAGTTCAAATCTAGCCTCAGACATTTCCTAGTTATGTGATCATCAACAAGTTACTTAACCCTGTTTGCCTCATCCATAAAATGAACTGGAGGAGACATGGGGAAACCATTCCAGGATCTTTGCCAAGAAAATTCCAAATGGGGTCCCAAAGAGTCAGAAACCACTAAACAATAAAGTGAGATTCAATTCATTTTTTATTGTTATTCAGTTGTTTCAGTCATGTCCAACTCCTTGGGGTTTTCTTGGCAAAGATCTTGGTGTGGTTCACCATTTTCTGCTCACTTTACGAATGAGAAAACTGAGGCAAATAGGGTTAAGTGACTTGCTCAAAGTCACACAACTAGTAAGTGTCTGAGGCCAAATTTGAACTCATGAACACAATTTTCTTGACCTCAGATCCAACATTCTATCTACTGCACCACTGATTTAGAGGACAGAGAGCTGACCTTGGAGTCGGGAAGACCTAGGTTTGAATCTCACCCTTGATACATAATGCTTGCCTGACTATGGATGCTTTTATTACTGGAGAAGACTATAAGTTGCTGAGTTATGCTGCTTCTATTTTAAAATCAGGCAGGGGGTGGGTAAGAAGAGAATAGGAGCTGAAGATAAAAGGACAAAAATGAACCAATCCCTGACCTCAAAGAGGTTACGTTCTAATGGAGAGATCATGCAACATTAAATGTCAGAGCTAGACAGGACCTTTAAAAAGAGAATTCAGAGGTGAGAGGGTCCTTCAAACATGAAATGCTACACAGAAAGGAGAAAAGCAACCCAGTATAATTTCAAGAAGGAAAATGCTGTTTGGCTAGGGGGTCTGCTCTAAGAGATGGCACTATACCTCTGCTAGGAAGGCAACTGGGGGTGGGGTGGGGAGTGGAAGCTTTTTTAAGGTCTCTCTTTTTTGTTAGGGGATGAGAAATACACATTTGTAGAGTAGCCACTATATTCCAAAGAACTGTCAGATTCAGTGCTCTGTTTCTAAAGTCCCTTCCAGAGTCCCTTCTCTAAATGCTTACTTAATCTTGACCTTTGAATTTTATGTTTCTAAATATTATGAAATAAGAACTATAGCTAGCATTTCTAAGAATTGTAGAAAGAACAACAGTTAGCTTTAAGGTTTGCAAAGCGCTTTCCAAATGGAAGGTAGGTGCCAGTATTATCTGTATTTTACAAAAGAGAAAACAGACATTAAGTGACTTGTTCAGGGTCACACAGCTAGGAGAATCTTAGGCAGGATTTCAGCTGAGATCTTCTTGGCCCTACATCCAGTATTCTATCTCTCTTTTCTGAGGGGAAAGAAATTCAATTAACAGAGGTTACTCTGTTCCCCTTCCAGTCTTCCCAAGCAGCAATGCTTGTATATTCATAATTTTTTTTATTTTAAAAATGATCTTTTTGGGCAGCTAGGTGGCACAGTGGATAGAGCAGTAGCCCTGGAGTTAGGGGGACCTGAGTTCAGATCCAACCTCAAACACTTCATAATAACCTAGCTGCGTGACATTGTACAAGTCATTTAACCCTTGCCAAAAAACCCCACAATGATATTTTCCCCTAATTATGTGTAAAAACAATTTTAACATTAAAAAATGTTTTGAATTCCAAATTCTATCTCCCTCCCTTCTTCCCCTTCTCTGTCTCTGAAACGAGAAGCAATCTGATACAGGTTATGCATGTATTCATAATTGTATGAAAAAATTTGTCTCTGACAGTTCTTTGAGATAAAGAAAGGGGCAGTGCCAAGGAAACTGGGCCTACAATCAGGAAGCAGGTTCAGATCCTGTCTCTGATCCCAAATAGCTGTGTAACTCTGGGTAACTTTGGATCTCAGTTTCCTCATCTGTAACAGGGATGGACTCCTTGCCCTTTGAGGTCTTTTCCAGCTCTCAGTCTATTAGTCTAGCCTAAACAAAATATAGAGAATGTAGTAATTCTCCTTTTTTCTAAATATGTGTGTATATGCATCTTTGTCGATGTGTATGAGACAGTAGGTGGAGGGGATGGGGGGAGGATCATAGCTCTACACCCTTCCAATGAGTCCTCTCTATTCTCTTCCAAGAGTAGATAGTCTCCCTTGGTTGGCTCATTTTCTGAAGGTTTGCCTAGAGCTGGCTGGTCACCGATGACTGCTCTAGAATGGTGGGTTGGGTGTGTTTTCTCGTTCTTTCTTTCTTTTTTTTTTTCCAGCCAGTTAATTTTTCCCAAAGAGCTGCTATCTTACAGTCTCTCGTATTTCTGATCTTTCCTCTCTCCCCCCCTCCCTGGCCTTGTTAAAAAAAGGACACGGTTCCCTTCCTCTCTCCTTCCCCCCTTCCCTTCCTTCCCAATCACACAAACCTCTCAACAGAAGCCTCCATTTGCTGAATAAACCTACAGATGTTAAAAGCTCAGGTATAATTTTAGGCAGAACATCTGAAAATAGGCAGCCTGGGAGTCAGTAAAACATCTTGACATTAGTGTTTCTAATTAGGAGAAACTTGTTTTCCTTAAATAAATAAATCAAGGGGAAAAGGAGACAATTGTGGCTTAGCCGTGGCTCTTGGGTTCCTGGGTGGACGTGGGGGAGTCTGGGGAAGGGAATGGAAAGGTCAGGAGGTCGAGGAGACAAGGGTCCTAAAGAAGGTTTTAATTTAGAGCTCATTTAAAACATTAAGACATGTTATCATTTCCAGAGTTTTTAAAGAGCTGATTAGATAGCTTCGGAAAATGAGAGCTAACCTGGGGAACAGTAAGAATCAGAGCTGGAAAAGGATCCTGAAACAAAGAGTGTCCAAATTGGGAGGACCCTTTAGAACAGGGAATGTCAGAGTTGGGAAAACCCTTGGAATATGGAATGTCAGAACTGGGAGGATCTTAGAACAGAGAATGTCAGAGCAGGGAAAGAAAGTAAAACAGGAAAGAAATTAGAACAGGAGATGGCAGAGTTGGAGGGGTTTGAGAAGAGGCAATGTCAGGGCTGGAAGGGGCCTTATAATGAATGATAATGGTTGTCCTTCATTCTCAAAGAAGCCCACAACATCAGGGAGGTGATGCCATGACAAGCATGTGAATTGGATTTGAGTGAGGGCTAAGTCACCAGCCTCACTTTCCCCTCCAGAGTCATTTGGGTTCAGTGACCAGATAGGGATCAGGATGACCGGAGGTGGCCCTGAGGAAAGGGAATGTTAGAGTTTGAAAGTGTCTTAGGACAAGCAATTCCACATAGAATAATAGCTTTCAAACACACCTTTAAATTATAGAAGGCATAATATCACTAAAGGGAGCTTAGAGTATATTTAGTCCAACCTCTTCTTTTGACAGATAGAGAAACTGAGACCAAGAGGGGTAAAGAACTTTGTTCAAGATCACACAGTGAATTAGTGCTAAAACCAGGAGAAAAAGAAATGATATCAATCATATTGTGATAAGTTTTTGTTATTCAGTCATTTTCAATCATGTCCAACAGTCTGTGACCCCATTTGGGGTTTTCTTGGCAAAGACACTGGAGTGGTTTGTCATTTCTTTCTCCTTTTTCATTCTACATAAGAGAAAACTGAGGCAAACACACTAAAGTGACTTGCCCAGGGTCACACAATTTTTCATTATCTGAGGCCAGTCTTCTGACTTACTGCACCACCTAGCTGCCCTTCTTACATTTCAGTCCGGTTTAATAGTCTGCGTTGTCCACTCTTAAGTGTCCACACCGAAAGCTTCCTGAAGTAATGAAATCATGGGTCCTATTCCCTGCCATCAAAATTCATGTACAAGGTGTCATGATAGGGAAGTTCATTAGGTTTTTCCAAACTCACTGGAGGTCTCCAAGGAGAGGTTAGATAGCCACTGGTTGGTTTGCCCTAGTGAAGATTCCTTTGGTGTTTGGGCTGGACTTGATAAAAATCACTAGCTTTATATGATACTTTAAGGTTTGCATAGTTTCTTAAAGATTTTCTCTCAACCTGAGGTCCATGACTTTAAAAAAGTTATTTTGATAATTATAATTCAGTATAATTGGTTTTCTTTATATCCTACATATTTTATTTCATATAGTCAAATCCATTAATCCGAGGAATCCCAAAGTTGCAATATATTTTATCATTTTACCTTAGCAAGAACCTTTATGAACCCCCCAAGTTTACAAAGGAGGAAACTGAGGTAAACAGGAGTTAAGGAGCTTATCCAGGGTCACACAGCTAGCAAGCTTCTGGGCTGCATTTGAACTCAGGTCTTCCTAATTCTAGGCACAGTTCTGTCCTAGGGATGGGAAGAGATAGAGCATGGATAATCATTTGTTTAATTCAAGGTAAAGAGACAAGGGAGAGTTGTTGGCAAAATGTCCAAGTCCAAAGACACCAGGAGCCACAATTCTTATGGGTATATTTTCTTTTCTTTTCTTTTTTCTTAAAAAAATTTTTTTTTTCAAAGCAAAGGGGTTAAGTGACTTGCCCAAGATCACACAGCTAAATAATCATTGAACTCAGTTCTCACTCCCGTGCTCTATCCAGTGCACCACCTAGCTACCCCAGTATTTTTTCATAGAAGGTTCCTTCATGTGATCTTAGGCTCTAAAAGCTGAAGAGGACTTTAAAGAACATCTAGTCTAACCCCTTCTCCCTACTTTTCAGAGGACTAAACAGAGGCCTAGAGGTGTTAAGTGGGCTGGCCATTAGTACATGATCAGGTCAAAAACTGAACCCTGATCTTCTGATTCCAAACTTAAGGTTCTTTCCATTATATCTCAGGCCTCCAACACTAGATAATAGACTCCCATAAGACTTCTCTTACTGAGGTCTTGTTCTCTTCATTTGTAACCCTCCATTAATGATGCAAGCACACAACCCTAGTCATGCCCTCTGGGTCAACCTGTCTCTAGTATTCTGCCCTAGGACATGATTCTGGATAAATGACCCTATGAGTTATAAAGGTCCTCAGTCCCTGAGAAAAATGTGATCCCAAAAGCTTTGGGGTATAGCAGTGACCCTGAAACTGGCAGAGTTGCTTTCAGCCTAGCTTTCACTTCTAGTCTTGAGGGGATTATCATCATGGAGAGAGGACCCATTTTTCTCATCACACATTGTAATGATTGCTGATAAGCTTCCACAAATAGTCAGATGGGTGCATCCTGCAGCCCCCTTCTAGCTGCCAGCCCTCACAGACATCACCTGGGGGAGAAAGAAGGACTGACTGGTCATCTCCATCAACTGCTACCCATAAAATAGTTAACCTTGTTGAAGAGAAAGAAACACATATGGAGAGACAAATAAACAAACAGAAAGAGAAAGAGATAGAGGCAGAGAAGAAAGGAAAGAAGGAAGGAAGGAAGGAAGGAAGGAAGGAAGGAAGGAAGGAAGGAAGGAAGGAAGGAAGGAAGGAAGGAAGGGAGGGAGGGAGGGAGGGAGGGAGGGAGGGAGGGAGGGAAAAAGTAAATCCTCACACCCCTCACTTTGACTAACCCTTTCAGACTCTGATAAAGGACCCAAGAACCTTGGGAAGAACAACACTTCCAGGCTAGTACTCTTGGGAAGGAACCCCGGAGGAGATGCGACTTGGCAACTGCTTCCGTTGGTGCTATAGCCATAGTTACTTAAGATCCAGAAATTAGAGAAAAGGAATAAGCATTTGTATAGCACCTACCATGTTCCAGGCACTGTATTAAATGCTTTACAAATATTCTCTCATTTGATCCTTCTGACAACCCTGGGAAAGAGGAACTATTATTATTTCCATTTTTTGGATGGGGAAACTGAGGCAGACAGTCTGCCCAGGGTCACACAGCTAGTGTCTGTGGAAGTCTTTCCCAACTCCAGATCCAGTGCTCTAATTCACTATGTCACCTGGCTGCCTCCAGTTCTTGGCACCAAAGCCTGGCACTAACAAACACATCAACATCACAAACTAAGGTGATTGTATAAGTGGAAATGCCATTGCAAAAGAGGCCCTAAAATCTACTTTGCTGCTACTCCTGAAGGACCATGGGATCTTCCCTTCTGCCATCCAACTCAAACCTTCCATTTGGAGTGTATCCCCCACTAGAATGTGGCTTCCTTGACAGGGTAGATTGTCTTAATTTTCTATTGTACCCCCAGTGTTTATTACAATGCTTTGTACACAATAAGCATCTAATAAATGCTTCATTTATTTGAATGAGAGGGATCCTGGCACCAGCAAGGCAGCCCAGTCATCTTCTAAGTATGATTATCATAACTTTTCTCTCTGTATCAAGCAATCTCTCCTCTCCCCCCCCTCCCCAGGCCTCTGCTACAAGTGAGGCACCTGGGCTCCTTGGCGTCTGCTCAATCCCCATAGAGGGGATTGATGTGGGTTATACACCCCCCCCCTACACACACATACATATATAGGAAGTATTATAATTATATATGTCTACATATTATATATATATATATATATATATATATATATATATATACATACATATATATACCCATATTCTTAAAATTATTGAGGACCCCCAAAGAGGGGATTTATATGGAATTTTGATCTGTATAGATAGATAGATAATATGTATATATATATATATGTATATTGCATTTATATTGCAGGTGTTATAATTATATATGTTGGTGTGTGTGTTACACACACACACACACACACACACACACACACACACACACACTCTTAAAAATCATTAAGGACCCCCCCCAGAGGGGATTTATGTGGGATATATTTCTCTGTATGTGTGTGTATCCACACACCCTCTCCCTTGAAAATTATTGAGGATCTCCTAAAAGGGGATTTATGTGGTCTATAAATATCTAGCAGGTATTATAATTATCTTCATATATCTATCTATTTATCTATCTATCTATCTATCATCTATCTATGCATCCATCCATCCATGCTTCCATGCATCCAATCATCTACCCACCATCCACCTATCTATCTATCCATCTATCTCTATATCTCTATCCATATCTATCTCTCTACCATCTCTATCCATTTCTGTATTTCTGTCTATCATCTATCTATCTATCTTTCTCTATATCACTATCCATATTTATCTGTCTACCATCTCTGTCCATTTCTGTCTGCTGTCTGACTATCTATCTATCTATCTATCTATCTATCCATCATCTATCTATCTATCATCTATCTGTAACATTCACATTCTTAAAAATCCCTGAGGCTTACACAGCCAGTGTCTGATTCAGGATTTGAGCTGGGCTCATCTTGACTTCTGGCCCAGTGCCCTAAGAGATGTCTCAGGGAGAGCACCTTATAAATCTGAGATTGTCTTGTCTGCTATTATTATTCTAGGTGGAAGCCCAAGAGGTCTTGCCTTCAAGTCATTGCATCCATTCAGTGGGTTTGCATTGAGTGCTTTCTCTTTGCAAGGAATTGTGGAAGATAAAGAGATGGCCAGTCACAATCTCTGCTCACATGGGTGTCATACTCTAGGGAGAGGGTATGTGTGTGTGTGTATGTGTGTGTGTGTGTGTGTGCGTGTGTTGGTAGTGCAGTGGATAGAACACTGGCCTTGGAGGCAGGGAGTTTGAATCCGGCCTCAGACAACTGACACTTAGTAGCTGTGTGACCTTGGGCAAGTCACTTCACTCTGATTGCTTTGCCTCCAGGGCATCTCCAGTCATCCTGATTCCCATCTGGCCATTGGACCCAGAAGGCTCCAGAGGAGAAAGTGAGGCCGGGGACTCATCAGAGCCCCTCACTCAGATCCTGTTCACTTACAAGTCATGGCCTTGTCACGGTCCTCTTTGAGAATGAAGGACAAGCAACAAGCCATTGCAGACATTATAATTCTCTTGTGTGTGATCTATACATAGACACTCTCAAGAATTATTGAGGACCACTTTCCCACCATGGAATTTATGTGATCTATAGATATATGATATTTTATGTATACATACACATTCTTAGAAGTTATTGAGGACCCCCCCCCAAAGAGGAGATTTTTGTGGGCTAGAGATGTATACTGCAGGTATTACAGTCCTGGGTTTCTTTACATTGTTGATATCTGGACTTTAAAGGAGAGGAAATCGAGTCTCAGTGGAGTGTGTTCATAGGATGCTAGGATCAGAGCCAAAAGGGACCTTTGAGCTCATTTAGTCCAATCTCCCCATTTCCCAGCTAGGAAAATAGAGTCTCGGGGAGATGAAGCTGCTGGTCCAGGCACAGGTCAGTATAGGGTTAAGGGTCAACAAAGCTCCCAGATGACAGTGGGATGGGAAGGCTTTGCAGATGAGGGCAGACAGAGCAGGTGGAGAGAAATGAGGAGGGCATGCGAGGCGGGGGACCAGCCTGAGCAAAGATGTGGAGGTGGGGCAGAGCCCAGGTGAGCCCAAAGCAGTAAGGAGCCTGCCTAGCAGGAGAGGAAGCAACCTGAGCCTGTCCTGGTCAAACACCTGATCTGGACTGTGGAAGAGCCCCAGGGACGGGAGCCCCACTGGACCTTCCAGGCCCCTATGGGCTGCCCGGCCCCTTCTGGACAGTGAGAAAGTGCTGCTCTAGGGTCCCTCCCAGCTCTGGCATCCCCAGGGCTAAGGCCCAGGGCCTTGTCTGAAGATGCCCCTTCCACTTTTCATGGTCTCTGCATCTAGAGACATGGGAGAAATGAAAGACACCCCCCAAAACATGCCACATACACACTACACACATGTGATGCACACACAAACACACACATCACATACCACACACACTACACACTATAATACCCCACACACCACACATTCACACACACACTCCACATATGCCACAAATACTAAACACACACACTCTACACAACTACCACACACATGCCACATACAACAACCCTACAGAGATTCCACACACTACGCACACAAACCATACACACACACACCACATACACACCACAAACCACACCCACCCACACAAACACGCACATACAAACAGACATACCCAAGGCCTGCTGTCTCCTCTGTCTCTGCCAGACTCTGGAACTGTAGCTTCAGACCACCCACCCCTGCCAGGGAGGCACCCATAGGCGCCCCAGCAAATTCTTTGGAAGAACCTTAAAATAGCCACCTGCCAGACACCCCCACACCGCTGGCACCTTCCCCCAGAGCTACCCCCGGCCCTGGTGGCCCGCTTGGCACTTTCCTCTGCCCTCCTTACCCCCCCCCCACCCAATCCCGGCGAGCATGGAGCTCTGGCTGCTAATGAAAGGGAAACCTGCATGTTCCTTCATAAAAGCGAATTGTAGACAATTAGAGCCGGGCCAAGCCGGCAGGCTCATTAAGTGGGGCTTGTCGGCATGTCCAGATGATTGATGGGCTCTGTCCGGAGCCTCCCTCCTGCAGGCCTCAGCCCCCTCATCTCCATGGCCAGGCTGAGGATGGGAAGAGGATTCTCAGGAACTTCTCCAGGGGCTCCAGGGAACCTTCTGACCAACTGTTCTTCTACCATGTCAGAACTAGAATTGGGTTCTAGAGTTAAACTTCAATCTGGGAGGGGGCACAGAACAGGGAATGTCAGAGCTGAAAGAGGCCTTAGAACAGGGGATGTCAGAGCTGAAAGAGGCCTTAGAGCAGGGGATGTCAGAGCTGGGAGTAACCTTAAAACAGGGGATTTCAGAGTTGGGAAGGGTGTTTCCAGCTTTTTATTCTACTTTGGATTTTTTAAAGAAATAAACAAGCAAAAATCAAGAATGAGGGCAGAGGGACTTGTCTGTCAACTTCACTGGGATTTCTGATCTTTATTTAAGCCATTGTCCAGAGAACCTGGTGTCTGTTATTTAACTTTCTCTTAAGCTATCAACACAATTAAAGCAAAGCGAATATCTCCACTCCTGAATGGTCTCATAGGTGTTGGCACAGGAATGTGAATGTGCCTTCTGATTGTAGATTTCATGGGTTGCCGATATCCCATTCAGGGGAGGGAGCCAATAGTAGCCAAGCTGACCAATTGAACCCTAGATTAATCTAACATGATAATGATAACATGCATCAAACTTTTCTTCCAAAGCTTTAAATCATACTTAAATCCATTGCTCTGAAATGACAAGGAAGTGGGTAATCCTTTCACAGGTCCAGATCACCATCCTTCTACATCTCCTTCTTTCTACTCTCTTTCCTGGATCCGCGTACATCATGGGATCATAGGGTGGAAGTATATGATAGAGCCAGTTCTGACTAGATTGAGAGAGGATTATTAAATTTTCCGAATGAGCATTTATAATCCAAAGACCAACAAATGTTACAAATCAGAACTTGATTTATTGTTTTGTTAATTTTCTTGGACTTGAGAAAAATGATAGAGAAAATGTTGGTAATGCAGATTAGAAGTAAAAATGTTGGGGCAGCTAGGTGATGCTGTGGATAAAGCACTGACCCTAGAGTCAGGAAAACCAGGGTTCAAGTCTGACCTCAAACACTTAATAAGTACCTAGCTGTGTGACCTTGGACAAGTCACTTAACCCCATTGCCTTGCAAAAAAAAGTAAAAGTGTTTCATGTGTGCCTCCCCCTCCCCAGGGTCTGGTTGTTAAAAGATTTATCAGCATAGCCCTGGATTTAGAGATGGGAGAAACCTTAGAGACCATCTAGATCATCCTTTACATTTTTACATTTGGGGAAACTGAGGCCTTGAGAGGAGAAGTAATTTAAGACTAAGGACCTAAAAAAGAAATTATGTCCAACTCCTTCATTTTTTTTCCAAAGGAAAATCCATTAGATATCAAGTGAAAAACATTGAATTTGAACTCAGGTCCTCTGATCCCAAATTCCACTGTAATATGTTAGCTTCTTGCTTCTTTGAGAAGGGAAAGACATAAAAGCATCTAAGGCTTACCAGAGATGTCCTTGGGGAGGGAAGGCATTCCTGGAATCCAGGACAATCTATATAAAGATCCATAGATCAGAGATGGAAAACCAAGATTAAAAAGAAAGAAAGAAAGAAAGCAGCAAGGCATTAAGATTAGCAGAGTCTTGAAGAGAAGTAATAAAACAGAAACCTGGAAAGGTGTGGTGGTTTGTATTTTATCCTAAGGGCAATAGAAGGTATTTGAGCCAGGGCGTGATGATCAGACTTGGACTTTAGGATATGTTTCTGATGGTCTAGTGGAGGTCTAAACCACATGGGTGATCCTATCTCAGAGTTATTTTTAAATGTTAAGCAACTTAGACCTACTGCCCTTGTTCATTAGTTTCTAAAGGTAGTCTACCAGAATGATAAATGCATGGGATGGGGGTATCTTTGTTGCAAGAAAATTAGTGTGGTGAAATGGAAAGAGCTCGAGGTGTGAAATTAGGGGACTAGTGTTCCAAGTACCACCCTTTCCTTAGTGACTGTTTAGCCTTGAGAAACACCTCAAATCTCTGAGACTTAGTTTCCTTATTTATAAAGTGGAAGAGAGATGGGGGCGGGGGGGGGGGGGGGGGAGGGAACAAGTATATTTATTTCATTTGATCCTCACAACTATCCTGGGGGATGAGTGCTATTATTATCCTCATAGTAAAGTTGAGGAAACTGGAGCAGATAGAGGTTAAATGACTTGTGTGAAATCACAGATATAGGGAGTGTCAGAGGTAAGATCTGAACTCAGATCTTGATTCCAGGCTCAGGGCTCTCTCTACTGCACCATCTAGTCACTGGTTCATTGTAATAGAGTTGGGGTTTCACAGTCAGGCTGGATGGTTCACTCTGCAGTTTGACTTTGGAGTGACTTCCTGATGCCTCCTTTTCTCCCTCCACCTTCAACCATATATTTTATATTTTGTATATGTTGAGACTATTTAATTCTTTGTCTACTCTGTGCCTAACATAATGCTTTTTTTAAATGATTGGAAGACAAAAGAAAGAGGATGAAATCCATAAAGTGAAATGTAATTAGGCCTAAATCTTAACACCTATCTTTAGATTCCAAAAAATCAAATCAAACTCAATATGGGAATTTATGGCTAGAGAGATACTCATCTGAGAGAGATCTGGAGGTCCTAATGGACCACAAGCTCAACAAGAAAGGAGCAGAGGAAGACTATGAATTAGCAGAATAACAAGGGAATAAATATTTATATACAATGTGCCAGAAACTTTACTAAATGCTTTTTACATATATTGTCTCATTTGATCCTCCCAATAACCCTGTAACATAGGTACTATTATTGTCCTCATTTTCTCAATGGAGGAAACTGAGGCAGACAATGATGAAGTGACTTGTTCAGGGTCATACACCTGAGATCACCTTCAAACTAAGATCCTATTAATCTTATATTCAAAGCTCTATCCATTGTGCCACCTCTATCTTCTAACAGGTAGGAAGAAAAAGGAATATATCTGGATACCTTTACAGAGGTTATCCTCTATGCTTTAAACTTTTTCCTTTCTCACTTCTACTTCCTTGAAGCTCAGCTCAAATATTATCTTCTTTGTGAAATCCTGTCTGCTCCTGTCTTCATGTATCATCTCCAAATTAATTAATATTTTTACCTTGAATCTAATTTGTATTTTATATATATATATGCAAATTTTTATCAAGGGAAATGGTATATATATGTATGTATATACATATATATATATACTATTAATATATTCTATTTATAATATTATATATATATACTATTTCCCTAAATGTTAAGTTCACTGAGGCCAGAGATTGCTTTATATTTGCAGTTCCTAGTATAGTGCTTGGGAAAAATAAATATTGATTGATTGACTTGTTCAATAAGATTCATGGTATTCATAATGAGCAGGTATGTATGTGTGTGTGTTTTATATGAATGAATGAATGAATGAATGATAATATTTCTTGACCTCACTCTAGTCAGTCCACATCCAGAGTACTATGTTAACATCTGGACTCTGTAGGAATGAGCTGAGACTGGTCATGGAAGCTTTGGACAACCAAGGAGACTTCGAAAGAGAGGAAAAAGGAGGCTTAAAGGGGGAATAGGTATTTTTGCTTGGAGTGGATGAATCAATGATAACTAACAACAGATTGAAGGCAGAGATGATTTTCGTCTTTGCTTTTTCCTACCCAAGCAAATTACCTTTATGGCAGAAACTCTAGCACCAAAATGACTAACGGGGCTGATCACCAAGATAAGTAGGAGATAGTAAAAGAGAGCTCACCTGCCCTTGATGAATATAAGTTGTCTGGCACAGATGCCTCTGGTCCTGAAAGAATTGATAGATGCAATGACTGAGCCACTTTTAGTGATATTTGAAAGATGATAAGAAGAGAGGAAGTCCAAGATTAAAGGAGGGCAGATGCTGGCATGAATTTTTAAAAAGGGAAGAGAACAGAGTGTGAAGACTATTAGCCCATGCACTTGACTTCCATATCTGGAAAAATTATCAAACAGATCACTAAAGAGATAGCTGGTGAATATTTAAAAAGGGAACTGGTGGCCATAGAGAATCAAGCATGGTTTCATTAACTTTACTGATGATGGACTGATCTCATTTCTTCTTTGGATGGGATTCTGATATTAGTTGATGAGGGGAAGACTGTAGTTTATCTAGATTTCAACAAAGCTTTTAATAAAGCATCTCATACTATTCTTGCAAAGAGAAGATGAAATGTTGTATAGACAAAAATACAGCTGGTTGGATGGGTGGATCCAACAAGTAGTTGCTAATTTATTATCTAGTGGAAAAACTCGGTTCTGTTCTAATCAACATTTTTGTTAATGGTTTCCTAGGTTCAAGTGACCAGATTTGAAGAGGCCACAAAGCTGAGGAGGATAGCTAACACAGTGACAGACTAGAATACTGGGTTGAGAGTAATAAAATGAAATTCCTTAGGGATAAATGTCAAGCCTTACACTTGGGTGTCAAAAAAAAACCCAATTTCAGAATTACAAGGGGGAAGAAGCATACAATAGTTCATCTGGAAAAATGTTTCTGGGATTTGGGCAAATTTGATCAAGGAAAAAAAAGATGAGTCAATATAATGGGGGAGTCCCCAAAATGAATGTGACTTTGGGTTGTTTTGAGAGGGGCATAACTTCCAGGAAAATGGATTGAATAATCCTGTTGTATGCTGCTTTCTCGTCAGACCTCATCTGGAGTGCCTGATGCACAGTAAGCAATTAATAAATGCTTTGTTGATTTGATTTGGGTATTGCATCCAGTTCTAGGCGCTATACAATGATGCTGATGAGTTGGACTGTTCAGAGGAGGACAGGCAAGACAGGGAATGTTCTTTTAGTCCATGCCATTTGATTATCTGTTGAAGAAAAGCAGCACCTTTAGTTTGGACAGGCAATGACCCAGAGAAGGAAAGGTGGAACATGATGGCCATCTCCTAGTATTTGAAGACTGTCATGTCAAATAGAGATTAGATTTTGCCCTGTTTATTCCCAGAGGGAAGATCAAAGAGCACTGAATGAAAGTTTCAAAGAGGCAAATTAAATTCACTGTTGCAGAAAACTTCTTAAAAATTGGAGCTGTCCAGCAGCAAATAGGCTGTGTTGAGAGATGGTGGGCTCTTGCTCCTTGGAATTCTTCAGGCAGGGGTTAGACAACTCTAGCCAAGTAAATTGTATTGAGGATGCCTTTTGTATAAGGGTTGAACTAGATGATCGCTGAAGAGACCTTTCAAACTCTGAGATTCAATGATTCCAAGAAATTGTTTTTGTCCTTCCCAGGCTTTTAAATATGTATTTGTGAAGGGTTGAGGGACTGAGGATTTATGTTTCTACAGAAAAGACCTTGGGTCCCTTCAGTTACAATGGCAAAAAATGGAGAAAACATCCTTCTATTGGAACTTCTTTAAGAAGAGTATACCCAACCCTGCTCTATGACTTAGCTCAATCACATTGAACAAGTCATTTCCCATGTTGAGACCTTGGTTTTCCCATCTGTAAAATGAAGGGGCTACATTCAATAGTCCAATGAGGCCCTTCCCAGCTCTTGACATTCTGCGTTCTTAGGGCATATCCCACACAGTTATTCTCTATCCTAAGGTCCCTTTCCTTTTTCCTCTCCCCAGCTGATATTTTACGGTGGCACAAGATTTTATCATTCAGCTTTGTATATAGCATCCCTTTCTCTCCAATCCTCCCAACCAGCCCAAGCTTTACCTCATGCCTCTTGTCTAGAAAAATTTCTTTCATCCCCATTCTGCCTTTCCCACGCACTAAAATTCTTTCCACTCAGACATTACTGAAACTCAACTTCCTGCTCAAATTATGTCCTTGTTTGAAACATTTTCTTTGGTATTTAGTTAAATAGGAGCATTTGGTTTCCGCCTACAGATGACTTTGATCACACATGTACACACTACAGCCTGGCCATGGTGCATGGTGCTCCCTGGGGAGGCTGCTAGAACCTTATAGTCCCTGCCCAGCTCTGCCAACTCACTGAGGGAGCCAGCTAAAGGTCACTCTTGCTTGAATCTTAGACCTCTTCTTTGGAAGCTGGAAAGGACTTTAGAGATGACTTCCTTTAACCTCTTAGTTTTACAGATAAGAGAACTGAGTCTCAGAGACAGAGGGATTTACCCAATGCCATTCAGAGCTAGGATTTAATTGGCAGAGCTGCAAAACCTGAACTCAGGTATCCAGTGTGGTAGAATGGAAAGAAGGTTGGGTTTAAGGTCAAGAGAGATGGATTCAAATCCCATTTCTGCTATTTGCTATCTGTGTAATCTTGGGTAAAGAAAACCTGTTTCCTAATGGGCAAAATGAAAAGGTTGGAAGGACTTAGCCAACCTCCAAGGTTCCTTCCAGTTCTGAATTTAGGATTGTATGCTTCAGTGTTCTGTCCAGGACCCCAGGCCACCTTTCTTGTCTGTCCTTTCTTTTGTCTGCTGCATACAGTCCTGTTGGGACATCAATATTCTTTTCCTTCATTCACATGTCAGACTTCTAAATGATCATAAGCCCATGATACTTAGAACATGATCCAGTATGATTCCCTCATTTTACAGACAAGGAAACTGAGTCTCAGGGGAAAGAAGACCTGTCCCTGATATCAGGAATTTATTCCCTTGACTTTTAGTTTTACTTTCTCCTACAGCCACAAGGGACATTTTCCCCCTCCAGTACCCCACTCTAGAGATGGATACATGATCATCATATCCTGAGGTACTAATTCTCAACCTGGATCTGGCAGGTGGTCTTTTGCTGGGAGAAGTCATCTTCTTGGGCTTCCTTATTTCACTCCTCTCCTTTCCTTTTCCTCCTCTTCTCTCTTCTATTCTCTTTCTGTCTGTGTAAGCTTCTCAGTCTCTCCCTCTGTCTCTGTCTCTCTGCCTCTGTTTCTTTATCTCTGTCTTTATCTCTCAGGCAGGGGATCACAATCCTTACACCTCCTTCTCTGGAATGCTAGGAGGATTAATTTGTGACTATTTGCAAAGTGCCTTTTGAAGAAGAAAAGTGCCCCATGTATTATGATAATACCCCTTTACTTTCACACAATGCCTTTCATTTTCTGCTTCCTTTGCCCATATTAATAAAGTAAGACTCACAACATACCTGCGAGACAGGAATTAATTTGTATTAGTCTCTTAGTCATCCCCCAGCTCCTGGCCTGCAGCCATTCTCTTTGTGTGCTATGATCATGCTGGATGCCACAAGCTGTGGAGCTTCAGGCCAGGGATTCGTTGGCTGGCAGGGATGGAGAGAGACTCCTAAGGAGGGATTAGGGTTCAGGAGCTTAAGTTTGATGGAAGGGACGCAATATATAGGGGATTCGCTATAGAATGTACAGGATTTTGTTTGATTTCCTGTCCACTGTTCCAGACCCTCCCTTAGTGCAAAACTCACCAGGACACCTACCTTCCCTCAATAAATGGTAATAATCTCATATAAAATATAAACTATTGCTGGACCTTCCCAAGCTGACCCCTTCCTACCTTTCCATTTTCTGACACCTTCATTGTTATTATTGCTGTTTAGTGATTTTAGTTATGTCTGACATTTTGCAACCCCGTTTGGATTTTCTTGGCAGAGATAAGGAAATAATTTGCCATATCCTTTTCCAGCTCATTTTACAGGTGAGAAAACTGAGGCAAACAGGATGAAGTCATTTGTCTGGGGCCACATAACTAGTGTCTATGAAAAGATTTGAACTTATAAAGCTGATTTTTCCTGATTCCAGACCTTAGCTTCCCCTTAATGGCCCCTTACTTCCTTTCATATCTATAAGATTTATCAATTTGGTCTTTGCTATTCTTCCCAAAGTTCCATCTCAACCCCTTTGACAAACTGTCCCCCCCCCCCCAACTGGAATACTCTCCCTCCTCATTTCCTTTCCAGCTGCTTGGGATGCTTCCTCTATGCAAAATAGAAGTCCTCTCATCCCCATATCTCTGGAGCTATATCAAATGGCCCACTAGAAACATTCCATATGAAAGGGGAAATCAGAATATTTTAAGTCAGAAGGGACATCTATGTATTAACCCACTTTGTTACCCTGCCATTTTTCCCCTCCCAAACTCCACTTGAAGCTTCGGGAGATTTTGATCAAGGGGATGGAATTACTCATGTTGGAGAACAGCAGTGAACACATGTCCGATATTGGGAGCCCTCAACTGGAACACCAAAGACGTTCTTTGCCCATAGTTGAGATTTATCCAAGAATTCAAGTCCCTGCTATCTGCCTCAGTTCCTCCACCTGTAAAATGGGGGTAACAGCACCTCCCTCCTAGGATGTGAGAATCAAATGGGTACTATATAAGAATTAGGTCCCATGAACATGGTCATAGACATGAGCAATACCAGAGACAGGATTTGAACTCATGTCCTCTGACTCTAAACACAAGATTCTTCCCCCATTTCTACTCTGCTACAGGTAGCCCTGAATGGTCCCTGAGGTCTATTCCAGCTCTGAGGTCCTAGAATTTAGCAAATTGAGTTCAAACTGGAAAAAGTTTACTCTGAATTTCATTGATTAACAAGCTGACAGGATGATGAACCAGATTCTCAACCTTTTTCTTGTTTGGCATTCAATGCCTTTGTGAAGTAAAGTGGGGGGGAGCACAGGAAAATTCCCATGAGCCAGAGCACAGATGCCCACCTGTAACAGCAAGAGATCTGGAACCCACAGAGGCCAGCTTTAAGCAAACAGGGAAGCCCAGCTGTTCATGCATAGGTGTTTCTGTGGGAGGAGAAGTCTCTGGGAAAAAGTTAACACATTAGTTATTTAATCTACTCTAAATTGTTTAAACCCTCCCCCCACCAATCTCTGTGCATTGTAGTTTGCTGGCCTGTGGGTTATTTTTTAACATTTATTAGAGAATTTCTGAGTTGGTTAATTACAGGAAGCTTTTTTCCTCCTGTTTTTTAAAAATGAGTTCTGTTTTGATAAGATAAAATTAAAAACAGCGCCAGGGAAACTACACTGAATACTTTGATTCTCTCCTTATGGCATCTGGACTGATTTGGAGAATAATTAAATGCTCTATTTCCATTCTGCCTTTTCTTTACAAGGTGTTAGCAATGCTCAACAAACATGCTCTGTCTAAGGCAGCCCACGCTGAGCCCAGCTCAGGAGAAAAATGGAGATCCCCAGGGAATGAACTCCTTCAAATGGGGAATCTCGAAGTAGCCCAGCAAGGCCTTGGCACCTGACTATCACCTACCTGTTGGATAAAAAAAAAATAAAGCAAAGATTGGGGGCAGAGGACCAGATTCAAAATCCAGCCTCTACTGCCTTAGCTGCATGACCATATTGTAACCTCTTGGATACTTCCATTTTCTCCTCTAAAAGAGAGGGTGAAAGAGGCAGAAAGGGGATCTCATATATTTATTAAGAACTTGGGGCGGCTAGGTGGTGTAGTGGATAGAGCACTGGTCCTGGAGTCAGGAGTTCAAATCCAGCCTCAGACACTTAATAATTACCTGTGTGGCCTTGGGCAAGCCACTTAACCCCATTTGCCTTGTAAAAACCTTAAAAAAAATACTTACTATATGTGAATTTGGGGTTAAGACCTTGACAAATATTAAGCCTCAGATCACTGTGAGGTAGGTAGATGCTGTTATTATCCTCATTTTACATTTGAGGAAACTGAGGCAAATAGAGGTTGAGTATCTTGCCCAAGGTCACACATTGAGTAAGTGTCTAAAGCTGGATTTGAACTCAGGGCTTCCTGACTCCAAGGCCAGAGCATTCTCTACCACATCCCAAGCTAGTTGCTGATGGACAAGACTTAACAGAGCTGAGCAGTTCATCTAAGGTTGGCCATAGAGGAAGAGTTCAGCTGATGGGTTGCAGACAGTATTTGTATCAGAGGGTAAGGGATCTCAGTGCTGGGAGTCTGGGTCTCAGAAGGTCTTTACAAATGACAGTAATCAGAATTCCAAGCCCTGATGAGTATGCTCAGTGCCTTGGACAAGGAATCTCAAATAAATCTTTTGAGAAATATTCAGTTGAGGGTGGGGGAGACAGAGACCTCAGTACAACAGTCTCCGATCCCCTCCCCCCAAGACAAACCTACCCTAGGGGAAAATGAAGATTTGGGGGGAAAGAGTTCAACGTGAGGCATTGGGGATGGGAAGTAGACATCCAGGGGAGGGAAGGAAACAAGGGGTGCATGACAGATTTCCATTTAAAGTAACTCCATTTGGCTAATTAGATGCTGAGCTCTATTTTATCAAGTCAAGTCAGCTCCTACTATGTACCAGAACCTGAGCTGAGAGCTTGAGACACAAAGAAAGGCAAAGAACAGTCTCTGCTTTCAAGTAGTTCCCAAACTGAGAGAAACAACAGCGATATAATAGGCACTATGTGTATATGTATACATGCATACATGTATCAATACATATTGTAAACATATATGTAGACATGTAGTGCATTGCATGCCCCATATATTTTATGTGTGTATGCATATATGCATATATCTCTATGTGCATGCAGGATAATCTCAGAGGGAGGACCAGGAAAGACTTCTGATAAAGAGATTCACATTTCAACACTTCTATGTTCTCTAAATATTGGTTGTTATTGTTGCTGAGTCATTTTTAAGTATGTCCCACTCTTTGTGATCCCATTTGGAGTCTTCTTAGTGAAGATGCTGGAGTGGTTTGACATTTGCTTCTCTGCCTCATTTTACAGATGAGGAAACTGAGGCAACCAGGGTGAACCCACTTGTACAGGGTCACACAGCTAGAAAGTGTCTGGTCAGATTTGAACTTAGTAAGATGAGTCTTCCTAACTCCTGGCTCAGCTCTTTATCTTGATTGCCCCATCCCTGGTTACAACTCAGAAGGGAAGCAGTTGTAATTCAACAAGATAATATCTCAAAGGTCTCTCCTGGCCCAGCCAAAAGCCCCTTTTGGCTCCTGTTTCTGAGCTCCCTCCAAAACTAATCTTCAATTTCTATCATTCTAAGTCTCATTTGGGGTCTCTGTTGCCTCTCCTGTAAAAATATAGGCATTGGATTAGACAAACTTGAGGCTTCCTCCAGCTTCGGCATCCTCCCTATGTTTCTAGAGTTTCAAGGTCCCTCCCGATTCTGGGACAGTCCACCATGTTCTTTTCCAAGGAAAGTATTCTCTAGTTTGAACAAGTCATTTCCTTCTTCCATTTTCCCCAGTAGCTCATTTCCATATGGGAGGACTCCCTGGAATTGGGCTTTGTTCTCTTAGCATAAAAGACAGTTGCTCAGAGGATCCAATTAGCCCTTTTCCTGGCAGGCTAAGGATTATAGTTGATTCACCCAGAAAGCCCTTTCAAGTACCCCATTAAAGGAAACCCTATGACCGGAAGATAAGATGCTACCGATGGAGAGGATCAGGTAACAGAGATCCTTGTGTTTGGCTCTGGATTGGTTTAAATTAAGACTGTGAGACGATGTCACTTGAGGGATAAGGGAACAAGGATTGGGTTACGGGTCATGGTGGCAGGATTCCATCTTGTGAAGGGAAGAATTTCTTTGGGTTGATTGTACTGAGGCATTCTCTGAATGGCCCTAGTTTCTGCCTCTCCTGAAGATTGGCAGTGGACTGATTAGGGATATGGCAGCTTGGTTGGCAACCAAGACTGGCTTTGGAGGATGGCCAGGATGAGAAGCTGGGGAGGAGGAGACACAGGTAAAATACCTATGTGACCTTGGGAAGGTTCTGGGCCTCAGTTTCACCATCTGTCAAGTGAGAAGATGACACTGGAAAACTTCTAAGATCCCTGCAAGCCTCCACGTCCTAGAAGCCCTTCTGTGACTTTCATGAGAGTCAAAGCTGGAAGAGACTTTAGAGACCATATAGTTTTAGAGTGGAGGAAAAAGCTCTCCCTAAGGTCACACAGAGCCAGAGCACAACCCCAGTTCAGTCCAAAAGTTCCCTCTGAGGCACTCCCAATAGCGTCTTCTATTTTTTTCTGAGTGTCTTTCAGCTCTGACATTCTGTTCTGAGACCCGTCCCAGCTCTGACACCCCCTGTTCTAAGACTCCTCCCAGTTGTGACATTCTCTGTTCTGACATTCCCTAGGCTCCTCCTGGGCCTAACATTTTAAGCTCTAGGGTCTTTCCCAGCTCTGGCCTTCTTTGAGAAGGGGCCTTGACTTCCTTGAGGAGGAAAATCTCTGTGATTTTGTATAACAGAGAACCAGCGAGGCCAAGGTCATCTTTTCAATTCCTGTCCATATTTATTTGCTTTTTTTATCTCCAAAAATCACAGACTTGACACCCCCAAACTCCCTCCAAATCCACCCCAAGACAACCATCCTTCCAATCATTGGCTTCAAACCACAAGGGTCCCTGGGCAACAGAATGTAGATATTTCTCTGAAACTCAGAGATCTAGGTCCCCAAGGCCCCACTAGGCTCAATTTCTCCACAGGGCTAAATACTGTTGGATACTGGGGGTTCAGAAACAAAAGACTGACCTTTTCCTTGAATTCAGGGAGCTCATGTCCTATTGGACATGGAGGGGTGGCTAGGTGATGTAGTGGATAAAGCACAGGCCCTGGAGTCAGGAGGATCTGAGTTCAAATTTGACCTCAGACACATCTAACTGTGTGACCTTGGGCAAGTCACTTAACCCCATCTGCCTTGCAAAAAAATCTAAAAAAAGCAACTTGGAACATTAGATAAGGGTCAAATTATAGATAGAAGGTCTGAAATGCCAGATTAAGTGTAATTTGGGCAGTTTGGTGGAACAGTGGATAGAGCACCAAGTGTGAAATCAGGAAGACTCTTCTTGTGTTCAACTCCAGTCTTAGTCATTTCACCCTGTTTGCCTCACTTTCCTCATCTGTAAAATGAGCTGGAGAAGATATTACAAACCACTCCAGTATTACTGCCAAGAAAACCCCAAATATGTGACTGAAGAACAAAGAATATATTTTACAAACAGCAGTACTGTACAGGGAATAGAAAACAAGCCTTGAGGGTTGGAAGACTTGGAGTCAATTCTGACTTTTGACATGTCCGTGTTGTATGATCCTGTGTAAACTTCCTAATAACTTGGTGTTTCAGGCAACTTCCTAAGACTAAATGGTATAGATAAAGTACTGGCCAGCATTGGTCGAAGGATTTTCTTTTCTTTTCTTCTTTTTCTTTTGGAAGATTTTCTCCATCAGAAATTGATTATGCTGATGAAGTCACAGGTTCAGGAAGCCAATGAAAGCTCTTGAGCAGGAGAGGGCGAAGGAAAGGTGATTTTTTTTGGTAGCTATGGATGGATTGGATTAGAGAAAAGGGGAGACTGATGCTTGGGAGACTGGTTCAGACCAGAGCAGCTGAGGGTTTGAACTAAGTGTATTGGCCTTGCAAGTGAAGAGAAGAGTGAATTTGAGAGAGAGTAGGACTAGGGCTATGCAGACTGGTGGTGAGATTATTATCTCCCTTTGCTTCCAGCATTTTTTCAGCCTCACTCCCAGCACTGATAAAGGGGGGAAAGGGAGATCACCCACTGGAGTGAATTCCATCTTACTCTTGCTTGCCAACAGAGGGATGATGAAAAGACTCAAAGAAAAGCCCCCACCTGAGGCACTGTGTTAATATACCGGGACACATCTCTCCGGACTTTAATTATTTAGGGCAGTGTTGCTGAGCAGGTGCATCTCTCTCCTATAGCATGGAAAATTAATAGAGACCCAGGAATCTGAATCCACCCTGTGGCCTTTTTTTAAACTTTAAATTTCTTGCTAAGAATTGGGATGAGACCAGTGGGATTTAGGGAGAATTATCAAACCTGTGGATTAGTTTTGTGAGAATCAATGGAGAGTTTTCTGTCTGCATGCTAGATAAACAATAGGGAACCTTATAGCAAAAAGAATCTTTTTTTTCCTTCTCAAAGGAGAATCCAGGTCCCCTAAGCTTAACTGAACACATGAACTGAAGCTAATTTTTTCTCTTCTTCTAAGGTTCCTCCCAACTTGGGAAGGTGCCTGCAGAGTGGAGAGAGTATTGACCTGGGAGTCAAAAAACCCAAGGCAAAAGTCTGCTTTCTGCCCCTGTATTGATCAGTCAATCAACATTTATTAAGTGCCTAGTGTTTGCCAGACTCTGTGTTAAGTAATGGTGATACAAAAAAAAAGGTAAAAGACAGTCCCTGCCCTCAAGAAGCTCACAGGTCTAATGGGGGTAATGCAGACACACACACACAATATATTATACAAAAATAGACACAAAGTATGTATGTATATATATGTATATATATATATATATATATCATACACACAAAAGTAAGCTATAGATAAGATTTATAGAAAATGATTAGCAGAGAGAAGGTACTAGAATTAAGATAGACTGAGGAAGGCTTCCTATAGAAGGCAGAATTTCAATTAAGACTTAAAAAATGTCAGAGGTCAGTAGGCAGAGCAGAGGAGGGAAAGTGATCCATGTATGAAGGACAGACTGAGGGAATGCTCAGAGCCGAGAGGTAGAAGTTGGGGTCACTGGATGGAAAGAGCATGTGCTGGGGAGTGAGGAGTAAGAAGATCAGAAAGGTAGGAGCTGGCTAGATGATGAAGGTCTTTGAATGCCAAACAGAACATTTTCTGGAGGTGATAAGGAGCCACTGGAGTTTACTGAGTAAGGTGTGTCATGGTTGAACCTATGCCTTAGGAAAATCATATTTGTAGCTGAATGGAAGATAGACTGAAATGGGGGGGGAGACCTGAGGCAGGCAGACCCCCCCAGTGGCTACTGCTATAATTCAGGGTAAGGAGATGAGGGTCTGCACCAGGGTGGGGGTGGTGTCAGAGGAAAGAAGGGGGTATATTGGAAAGATGATGCAGAGGTGAAAATGATCGACCTTGGCCCCATATTGGATCTGGGAAGTGAGAGATGGGGAGGAATCCATGGTGATTCCTAGACTGTGAGCATGAGAGAATGGAAGGATAGTGGTATCCAGGACAAAGAAGTTTGAGATGGAAGGACTTAAGGAGAAAGATAATTAATTCTGATTTGGACATATTGAGATTAAGGTGTCTCTTAGACTTCCAATTGGAAATGTTCAGAAATTGAAGATTTGAGGTCAGTATACAGATTGGGGTAGGATAGGGAGATTTGAGAATCATCAATACAGGGAGAGTAATTCAATTCCTGGGAGATCCCAAAGTGAAAGAGGATAGAGGGAAAGAAGAGAAGAGTTCCTCAGGACAGAACCCAGAGGATTGGGAAGAGAGAACAACCATGGTTGGAGGCGAAGGACTAGAGGAGAATGCAGAAAAAAGTCAGAGAAGGAATAGTCAGTGAGAGAGGAGGAAAACCAGAAGGGAAGTTTTGATTTTGAGCAAGAGTCCCAAAGGGAAATGACCAAGTTCTGCAATAAGTAAGTCATTGGGGTGGCTAGGTGGCGCAGTGGATAAAGCACCGGCTCTGGAGTCAGGAGGACCTGGGTTCAAATCCAAGCTCAGACACTTAATAATTAATAATTACCTAGCTGTGTGGCCTTGGGCAAGCCACTTAACCCCATTTGCCTTGCAAAAACCTAAAAGAAAGTAAGTCATTTACAGCATATAAATAACTATAATAACTTGAGTTGTTGCAGAGTTGTTTGATTTTTTTTTAACTCACAATGCCTAACAGAGTGTGTGGCAGATAGCAGGAGCTTAATAAGGGGTAGATTGGTGAACTCTTCCTAGAAAAGCTTCAGAGGCTGAGGACCTCCTATTTGTAACTTGTAGTTTTCGAGTTACCTATGGCCCAGAGTGATTGAATATGTCTAGTAAGGATCAGAAATAGGATTTGAGTGTAGCTCTTGATTCCAGATCTAGTACCCTAGAGGTCCACCTCTTCCTGGCCCCCTGCCCACCTCACAGAATGTCTGTTGGCTAGGTAATGACTATAGTTCTGGGCCCAGAGTAGGAAGGTCTGATTTCAAATTAGACAATTACTAGCTTGTGATCGTGGCCAAGTCATGTAAACTCCATTGGTCTCAGCTTCCTCGACAAAATTGGAGCGATAATAACATCTACTTCCCAGTCCTGTTGTGAGGCAGAAATTAGATCATATTTTTAATGTGCTTTGAAGACATTACAGTGATAAATATATACATACATATATATACATATATGTATATATATATATATATATATATATATATATACATATATATATATATATATATATCATATGCCCTGCCCCATGTCAGCATTCTAGAACAAAGGCCAGTGGTCCCACCTTAGTTACTGTTCTGCTTCAGGGGATGAATGTTTTGGCCACAGTAAAAGAGGGGCAAGTAGGAGGTGATTAGCTCCCTGGAGAAATCACAGTCCCTTGAAGTCTTGAGGTAGAAATATAACTAGGATTACTCCAGGCCTGTTACTGTAAGTTTTTCTGCCTTCTCCCTAGAGTTCTATGGGCTTTGGAAAAGGAATTCAACTCCATGGAATAATAATGGCCTGTTAATTGCTCCCATTGGCCAGATCACATCTCTCATCTTCATTTGTAGAAATCATCCCCCCCCAAGGTCAAAGTCATTCCTTCCAACCACTCCCTAGAGTCTCTTGCCTCTGCTCCTCCAGGCACACCAGCCCAGACAGTGAGAGTCAGATAAACTGTCATCAATCCCTTTTCATTGACACCTTGGGTGATCCGAGGCCATTTTCAATTGTGGCATTTAATAAAACCTGGTCTCCTGAGACTTTTCATATAAAAGTTACAGAAGGATAAAAGTTGGATGTAGAAAACACATACTTTCACACACAATTAAAAAAACAACAACCCACTCTTTCACTGACTGGAGGAGACAGATTGGTTGATGCAAGACATCTCCTCCATCTCTGATTTCAGGGCTTTGCCGACTGCTTCACTCCAACTCGTTTTCCTTTCCCTGTAGTGGCCCTGTTCTGAGGCAGGGCTCCAGAGAAGACAAACTGGATGGTCCATTTTCTCTGAAATGATTATATTTCTTCAGGCAGCAAGTGGGGTGGGGGAGAGGTACAGCACTTAGAATATGGGACCGGACAAGGCTTTTGTCTTTTGAACAACAGAACAGGTTTAACAAGGCCTCCCACTGTTCTTCTTGCCAATGAATAGAGAAAGGCATGATTCCCACAGGCTCAACCTGTAGACTGAAAGCAATCTGATTACAATGCTCTGGACTTGAGAAAAATGGCAGTGGGTGTTGGAATGAGGGAAGCAAGGTAGAGTCATGGCGGTGGGGAAGAAGAGAGATGGGTGACTGATGAGATTTACAGAGCCAAGATGGCAGAGGCCAATCCAATCAGAGATTGGTTCTGAGGGTTGATGACTGGATTATAATGATAACAATAGAGTTGGCAGTGGTGATAGTGATGGTGGTGATGATACCCGGAAGAGCAGGTTACATATTAGCCTTATGTAGAAAAAGACACAGATTCCAGTCTCCCTTATAGTGATATCTATGGGCAAACCAATTTATTTCTATGAGTTTCATTTTCCTTATGAGTAAAAAATGTTTTTTTCCAAGTCTTCACAACTTTAAAACTATGGTCAACAGTTATAAAACTTTTTAAAACACAGTCATTTGATCTTGGAAGCACCAAGCTCTGTCAATTGACCTCTGATAGAGAAGTAGTATGTTATCCCAGAAAGATCAATGTATTAGAAGAGACCTAGGATCAAATCTAGCCTCTGGCATGAGTATACTAATGTATCTCTCTGAACCTCAGTTTCTTCATCTGTAAAAATGGGAATAGCTTGACTCCTTACCTTAAAAGGTTTTGTTTGTTTGTTTGTTTTGGTAGGGAAAATACTTTGTAAACTGCCACATGGAGTAGTGGATAAAGTCCAGGCTTTGGAGTCAGAGAAAACTGGGATCAAGTCCCATTCCTGGCACATACTGACTGTGTGACTCTGGTTAACTGCTGACCATTATGGATAGGGGAAGTCTTTCACTGGAAGTTCTGTATAAAATCATGTGTCAAAACCAAAATATTATATTTATATTTATTCATTAGAGGTTTATATATTTTGATGGCTTGATTTTATTATAGCAAATATGTCATATTTTAAAGCTTTTTATATAAGGTGCTTTGTATTCATGAACTCCTGTCATCCTCCATATGGCCCTCTGGAGAGTGGGTGCCACAGGTATTATTATCTAGCAAACTGAGGTTCAGAGTATTGTGATAGGTTCCCCTGCATTGAAGGTCTTCAAAAAGAAGCATAATGGCAATCTCCATAAATATTTATAAGCATCTGAGGCACTATGCTAAGTTCTGGAATGCAAAATAAATGTGAAATGGTCCCTTCCCACAAGAAACTACTACTCTAACCATGAAGACAAAATGAACCCAAATGTACAGGGTTGGAAAGAGGGGCTGGACTGTGATTGGTCTATTGGACTGGTCTATACTTTCTCTGCAATGGAGAGGCTTAGAGAGCTTCCTAGAGCATTGAGAAGTAATTGGTTCAGAGGCACATGGCCAATATGTGTCAGGGACGGGATTTGATTCTACATTTTCCTGGCTCTGAAGGCAACTTGCTATCCATTATGTAATATGACCTCTCTTTAGCCAGATATATGTTATCTTTAAGTGTGTGTGTGTGTGTGTGTGTGTGTGTGTGTGTGTGTGTGTGTGAGAGAGAGAGAGAGAGAGAGACAGAGAGAGAGACAGAGAGATGCACACACTTATTTGATACACAAGTGTATGACTTGGGAGAGGCACCAGCAACTGGAAATTTCTGGAAAGACCTCGCCTACAAAATGTCCATTAGCTTTAAAAGAAATGAGATATCCTAAAAAATGGAGGTGAAGAGAAACCAAAAGAAAAGTGAGTCATGTCTAACCTAGGCCAATCTAACGATTAGGGGTTAGAATGCAAACAGGCACTCACAGACCATGAAATGCAATAAAAATTGCTTTACTGATAATGAGATATTTACAAAATTAATTTCTTTAAAAAGAATGCAGACCCATAAAACACTTCTCCTCTCCCCACCTCCATAGCAATCATCCCCTTCCCAGGGACAGGAGAGCATCCCTCCCTCACAGGGTAGTAGGAGCACCCATAAAATCAATGATGCTATACCCCTCTTGTGAACCAGATACCTGCCCCCTACACCAGTCAGCAATCGCATGGACAGATCTGGTCATAGCAAAATAGTGTTTCTGTGGTCAGAATGGCATACTGAAAACTTTTAACAAACTAGGCCTCCTAGGCTTTATGCATCTCATATCGACACAAAATGATTAAAATGTCATCCAAAGGGGCAGCTAAGTGGATAGAGCACTGGCCCTGGAGTCAGGAGTACCTGAGTTCAAGTCCGGCCTTAGACACTTAATAATGACCTAGCTGTGTGGCCTTGGGCAAGTCACTTAATCCCATTGCCTTGCAAAAAGACCTAAAAAAAATGTCATCCAACCCACATAAATGGATTATTAATACTAACAATAGTATTTCTATGACATTCTTAGTTCTTCAAAGGTTTTACAGATTTTTGTACCTGATCCTAATCCTGTAAGGCAGGTAACTATGAAAATTATTATCCCTATTCTACAAATGAGAAAAGACTTAGAAATGAAGTACCTCATCTACTGACACAGAGCTAGTAAGTATCAGAAGCAGGATTCAAACTTGCCTTCTTCTGACTCTTGAACTCTTTGTGGCCAGAACACACTGCTTCTATTCAGGGTTAAAGTGAATTGCAGTTGGTTGTATTTACAGAGCAAGATAGATAGCTACTGGCATTTCCTTTCTGGGAGCCACTAGGGAGGCCTCCTTGTGTGGGCTGGAGATGGAATGAGAATCAAATGGGGTTATTGTAGGACTGTATTGCTGCTGACATTACCACAAGTACAAAAAGGCGATGACATTGTCCATGGATCAGATGCTGCCTAAAGAATAAACTACCTGGAGTGCCTTTTTTTTCACACTGTACAGACCACTCCTCAACTCCCTCCACTGCCCATTGTACAGAGGAGTAAACCAAGGCCAGGGCAGGCTCTAAGACCAACAGCAAGGACCTTCTGAAGTCATGCAGTTCAAATCTCCATCTTTTACAGAAGAAAAATGAGAACAAGGAAGATCAAGTCCCCTCTACAAGGTCACCCCATCTTGGGAGATTTAAGGAGTTTAGTTTGGATGAAAAGCTAAAAATTTCAGTCATGGTTAGTAAAGTTGGGACTCTTGGTAGATGTGGGAATTCCTGCATCTCTCTTTAGTTAGTCCTGACCCCTAATCTTTCTGGTAGAGGAAAAATTCAATGCCCAGGAAATATAGGATTACAAGATGTCACCGGAGGACTGATTCTAATTGATCTCTCTTCCCCTCCCTCACCCCAGCAACAATATGGGCTTATTAACAGGCTACTACTGAGACCCTTGAGCTTATTGAAAAGATCTGCCTTGGAGGACAATGGAGAGAGTTACTTTTGGGGTCAAAGGTATCCCCAATTTTTCCAATTGTTAGGTGAACCTCAGCAAATTGGTCTCCCTAAATGAGGGAATTGGACTCAGTTGGACTCAGTGGGTCCACCTTTCTATTTCTGGTTCATGATCCTATAAAATCACCATGTTTGATGATTCTGCACAAAGCCTGGTTTAAATTAAAGAATGGAGGGTCAATCTTTTTCTCAACAATCCCACGAAGTATGAATATTCTCCCCCAATTCCCATATCAAGAAACTAGTGTACTTGATATACCAAGAACACATAGTAAATAGCTCATTACTGGAAAAGCTCAGACTTTTGAGTTGGCAGCCCACTTGTCTGCTTCAGTATTATAGTCAAGCATGTGTCCTAAATGCCCCACACCTAGGAAACTGGCCAAGACATAAGCTACGGTGCCAACTGCTGTACATTTTATTCTTACGCCCTTCTGTGGCATTGGTGACACCATCTTCTATTCATTCAACTTCATTTCATAATGTTTCACATTGTCCAGGCTATCTCTGAAAGATGGAAACAAGACATTACTATATCTGATCAGAATGAACAATTCCAATTCCATAAATATTTCTTCTAGGATCTTTATACACTGAATACATTTCCGGGGAAATTTCAATTTGTATGACTTTTCTTAGATTAAAATCATACAAGTAATTGCTAGTCCTTTTTAAAATGAAGAGAGGTGGCCTTTGGGGCAGAATCAGATAGAGGGATGCAGGAAAATTTTATTATTGTCTAACTTGATCACAAGTATCCAGGACTTCTTATTTCTTTTACTTCTTCCTGACCTGTCTTTCAAATACGCTGCTGATCAATAAAACGATAGCCAGGAGAAGGGAGAGGAGAACTGTTTCTTTTCTTTTTTTTTTACATTTTTTCCAAGGCATTGGGGTTAAGTGGCTCACCCAAGGCCACACAGCTAGGTCATTATTAAATGTCTGAGGCTGGATTTGAACTCAGGTACTTCTGACTCCAGGGCCAGTGCTCTATCCACTGGGCCACCTAGCTGCCCCTTAAATGCAATTTTAAACTTATTTGAATATTATCTCTTTCATTTTTCCATTCACATTGTCCACATTCAGAGTTTGTCCATAGGATTTAAACCAACTAAATTTTTAAATAGAGGAATATGCTCAGAAGTAATGAATAAAAAAGAAAAAATAATAATATTTAGAAATTCATTCTAAAAATGGTGGCTCGCATTATAGGATTAGAACTGGCAGAATAAGCAATGTTTATTGCCAAGTACTTAATTGTATTAATTATATTAGCTCTTGTAAACTGTTTCTCCAATGTGGTGTGCAGTGGTAGGCAAAAATAGGATTAGAGAAATGTAGGTCTTTATACATAGGGATGGTGGTGATAACATGGAGTTGTAAGCATTAGATAACCTATGGACAGCTTCTATGCTCCAATGGTACGTTTGCAAAGTCAAGAGAAAATAAGAAAGGCTCCCAGGATGTTGGAGGAACGATCTACTGTGAACTTTCGGGAAGGCATGGATGAGAGCTGGTACAATGTTGGAAGGGTTGTTATGAATTGCCCATGATCTGTATCATTAGAGCCATGACTTCACAAAACATTCAAGTATTCCAGTAGGTATTGCCACTTTTTATTCCCAGGGAAAATAATAGAAAATGCTTACCTTTGGAAATTCAGTGTCCCTACCCTTCAAGGTCTATCCTCCATGAGCAGATATTCTGAAGGGCAAACTTGCCAGCTTGGAGGAAGAAAACACATACAAAGCAGAGCCTTGGAAGATCTTTGGGTAATGGAATTCAACTGACAAAAGATGCAAGTTTGCTTGAAAAGAAAAGAGAAAACATAAACCTGCCTTCATGTCCTCAAGAAGCTCCCTGCTGCTGGGGGCTGCCTGTTTCCAGTCTCCCTCCCCCCAGTCACTCAGCTGCCAAAGTGAGCTTCCTAAAATGCAAATTTGATTGTGTCACTCTTCAATCATTTGCCATGGTTCCCTTATCCTCCCAAGCATCAAATACAGAATCTTCTAGGGTCTTTGGACACTAGGTCCAAAGATATTCATAATCTTTCCCCTCCCCTCCCTTCCAATCTTCCTATAATTTATGCCCCTCCTGGTACTTTGTCATCCATTGACAGTGACCCCTTCTAAGTCTTTGAACAAGAGACTCCATCTCCAGACTCTGGACATTTCCTCTGGCCAGGTCCCATGCCTGGAATGCCTTTCCTCCTCATCTCTGCCTCCTGGCACTCTTCAAGTCTTAACTCAAACTCATTTTCTACAGCAAACCTTTTTGGATCTCTCTTCATTCTAGTGCCTTCTCTCTGTTAATTCTTTCCTATTTATCCTATATATATCTTGTTTGTGAATAGTTCTTTACATCTTTTTCCCCTATTCAGTTATGAACTTCTTGAGGACAGAGACTATGTTTTATATTTTTGCTTATCCCTGTCACTTAGCATAGTGTCAAACTTATAGTAGGTGCTTAATATAATAAAAAAAATTCATTGATCAAATGGGGGGGGGGGAAGAATAATCTATTTCCAGATGGATTTTGCCTCCTTGGAAAAGCCACAGTTCTTCCACAGTTAGGGCTCCCTAACCTTGCCCATTCCTTAGCATAGGAATCACCTCAATTGTCTCTACAAATTTCAAGGTAGAATGGGAATTTGACCCAATTTTCTAGGGTTCTTTGAGAGACTACCATTTTTTTTTTTTGGTGTAGGCATTCCATCCACTGCACATTAGGGAAAGAGTAAGGACAGAGGTAGAGGATATGGATTGAAATCTCATCTCTAATTATGACTCTTTGGGTGACTTTGGGCATTAAACCTCCCTGGGGCTTATTTTCCTCCTCTGGAATATGAAAGGGTGGAAGATGTGATCTCTGAGGGCCCTTCTTTTGTATCAGTGATCCTGGGTTCTGATGATCATCTTCTGATGATGATTGCTACTTATGAGGCTTTGGACAATTCTTAATCTCTGTAATATAAAATGAGGGTTTGTGTGGAATCATCACTAATAGCTCTTGTTTGAGACCATCTGATCATCTCTAAGACCTGGCAAATGATTTCATAAGATGGTGTGGTCAAAAAGTTCATTCCTGGGTGGTAACCCTTTCATTGATGAGACTCTCCATACTGAGCTAGCCTGGTCTTTGGATGGCCTGTGACTAGTCTCCTAGCCTTTCTCTTTGTTTTTAAGTTGTTTTTTTTTGCAAGGGAATGGGGTTAAGCGATTTGCCCAAGGCCACACAGCTAGGTCATTATTAAGTGTCTGAGGTCATATTTGAACTCAGGTCCTCCTGACTCCAGGGCCGGTGCTCTATCCACTTCGCCACCTAGCTTCCCCCATAGCCTTTCTAATCCAATCCAACCCACCTGGATCACTGGAATTGAACCTGGCTTTCACTTACTACCTATGACTTTGACTGCCAGCCTCTCTGACTTTACTTATCTCCCATGTAAAATGGGTTAGGGAGAAGCAGATGAGGTTTAAAACCTTTTCCCACTCTAAATCTATGTGTGTGCAAGGGGTCCTGCTAGATGATAAGGAATAAAAAGGTGAAATGGATAAACCAACAGATCCTGCCTCCCCCACTTCTACTGAGTGATAAGTAATTGAATAATTTGAAGATGGGGGGCACTTTAAAGTTTACAAAACATGTTATTTCATCTGATTTTCATAATAGCTAAGTCACCTGTCATCTCTGGGCCTCAGTTTCCCCCTTTGCCAAATGAATAGACTTGATGACCTCTGTGGACCTTTCCAGTTTTATTCCTTGCTGAATGAAAACTAGTAGAATGGAAGTTCCTTGAGAGTAAGATATTTCATTTTTATCCCTTTGTCCAAGTTTAACCCAGGAGTTAGTTGGCAAATGCTTATTGGTTGAAGATGAGAGGATGAGAGAATTTACTCATAAACAAATCAAACTTCTTGAATGCATGGGGGTGGGCTCCTCAGACTCAAAGGAGACCCTGCCTCCAGCATGTGTTAGGTCACAGAATCACCAGAAGAGTTCAGGCAGATCAGCTTCCATTACTTACTCAGATAGTTTTTCCCTCTTGTCTTCCCTTCATGGATCATGTCAGTGGAACCTGAGAAGTCTCTGATAGTACATTGCCCCTTAGAGAGCAACTGGGGGAGAGCTTGGGGAGGCTCAGGCCAAGAGTGTGGCTAGAATACACAGAAATAACATCACATCTAAAGAGAGTTGAGAGCTGAAAGGGTCCTTAGAAGAGGGAATGTCACAACTGGGAGGAACTTTAGGACAGGGAATGTCAGAGCTGAAAGTTTAGATTATATAGATTGGTTAAAGAAATTAAGAAGGCTTTGGGGCCATGTTGACTATTAGACATCTTTGAGTTTCTGAGAGGTGTAGTGACTTGCTGGTGAGAATATCTGGCTTGGTACTCCAACTTCTGAGTGACTTGGGGATCAGTAACAGCTGGCCCTATCAAGTTGCCAGCCTGGTGTAAAGTGTCTTTGTTACTGTCCTAAACACCAAGACAAGCCACTGCTACCCCAAACATAGGGATTAATGTTATGTTAGCTCACATAAGCAATAGCCACTGGTGGGTTTACCACCTCATGTCTCTCCTTGTGCCAGTCCAACCTCTATTTAGCTGGATTTCCCTAAAGTCCAGGACTAACCTTGTCACCCTTCTCCCACTCCTCACCCTTCACTCAATAGCCTCAATGGCTCCCTCTTTAACTTCAGGATCAAATCTAAAATCTTCTGTTGGTTATTAAAAGTTTGGCATACCCTGGCCAGGTAATTTATTCCTTTCTCCCTTCCTCACGCTCTCTGATCTAATTACCCTGATCCGCTGCTGTCCTTCACACAGAATATGAATTGAACAACACCTTGTCTTCACTCGCCTAGGATGCTCAGCTTCTTTTTCCATCACTTTTTCCCTCTGCCTCTTAATTTTCCTTCTTTCTCCTAAAAACTGAGGAAGCCTTCCCAAACCTGCCTAAGACCACATTGGGTTTGCTTGGTTCGTTTCTTATGTCATATGCTTATATGTGTTGGTGTTGTCTTCCCTAGGAGAATGTTTCCCTTTTGTCTCTGTTAACTCTATGCTTGGCTTATAATAGGTTCATAATAAATACTTGAGAATTAATTGATTAGTTTCTTGACTAATCCCAGCCCTGACATCCCCTTTCCTCAGGGCCTGTTCCTCATCCCCTAATTCTAAAGGCCCTCTTGGCCCTGACCATCTCCTGTTCTAATATCCCTCCCAGCTCTGACAACTCCTGTTCTAAGACCCTTCCCAGCTCTGACATCCTCTGTTCTAAGGCCTTTCCCAACTCTGACATTCCATGTTCTAAGGCCCCTTTCAGTTTTAATATCCCATGGTGCTTAGGTTCCTTCCAGCTCTGAGAATCTTCATTTATGGGTCTGTGTGCCAGTAAGAAGAAAACTACATTTGAACTCATTGGACCTGGGTTTGAAGTGTGACTCTGCTCTCTCCTCCCTGTGTGACTTTGACTAAATGACTTCCTCTCTGGTCTTTATATTCCTGTCTGCCATATGCAGGGGTTGGACTAAGTAGTCTTCCAAACCCTGACCATCCTCAAAGCCTGGAAAAGTAAAATCCTTTGCATTATTCTCTGGTGAGCCATGTTCTCTGCCTCCAGTTTTCAGATCCCCATAAGGCAGATTTAGCTGGGGTTGGAAAGAAACCATTTTGAAGTGGGTTACACTTGGCAGGGCTCTGAAGGATCGGCTATGGAAAACCAGGGGTGGGAAATAGGCATCTCAGGCATCCTGCAGGCATGACTCCCTGGGAGTGAGGAGGGGCCCCTACTGATGCCTGGGGGGTCTGCCCTGATGCCAGCTCAAACCAGGATGGCCGTAGGAAGAAGGGGCTAACAAGGCTCTCTCTGTTTCAGCTCAGCTCAGGTTTCAGACAGATTCTTTAATCAGTCACCAGCTTCAAGAGGTCTAGCACCTAGAAGACTGCCTCAGGATCTGGCTGGCTCTAGGGGTAGAAAGGGGTGAGCTCTCTGATCAATGGGTCCTCTTGTTAGGTGGGAAGTTGGAGTGGGGATAAACTTTGGAAAACCTGCAACTCTCCACTTTTTCTCACTCAAAGCAATCTCAAAATAGTCCTGTCTGTTTCTGGCCATGGTAGAATGAGTGCCAAAGAAAACCCTGTAGGTTTGGATTTGGGGTGTGGGCCTTTGGACATTGTGTGTGTGTGTGTGTGTGTGTGTGTGTGTGTGTGTGTGTGTGTATTTGTGTTTGTGTGAGAGGGAGAGAGAGAGAGGAGAGAGAGAGAGAGAGAGAGAGAGAGAGAGAGAGAGGCAGAGAGGCAGAGAGGCAGAGAGACAGAGGGAGACAGAAAGACAGAGAGAAAAACAGAGCCAGAGCCAGAGAGAGAGCTTGTGTGTTAGATTTCTTTCATCCCAACCTGCTCCTCTCTTTTTCAGCTCAATGTAGTCCCTTTGACAGTTCCTTAGAGGCCCTTTAGAAGGTTTGTGTTGAGGGATGGAGCTAATGTCCCTACCTTTTAAAATAACCCTTTAACATCAGATGGATGTCAGTTTAGGAGAGGCCTGTGGTCAAATTCTACCCTAAGTTTTCAATCAGTTGTGAGATCATGGGCAAAGCACTTTTTTCAAGACTCAGTTGCCACATCTGTAAAATGGAAATGATAGTGTTTGTAGTACCAGTCGCATAGAAGTAGAGGCAGGTAGGTAACACAATAGTTAGAGCACTGGACTTGGAGTCAGGCAGGAAGATCTGAATTAAAATCCTGCCTCAGAAACATACTTGCTGAGTGACTATGGGCATAGTCTCTGTGGACCTCAGTTTTCTCATCTGTAAAATTAGAAGTTTGAACTGAATGATTTCTAAGATACCTTTCAACTTTATGCTGTTATAACTGATGAACTTTTGTGAGGATTAAATGTGATACTATATATAAAAACACTTTAAAATCTTAAGAAGTTATGTGAGTGTCAGTGTCCTATTCTGTCCCTCACCCCCATCAGAAAGTAAGCCTTCTGAGGTCAGGGACTATTTTTTTTTAATTTCATGTGCTCAGCAGCTAACACAATATCAATATTTGTTGAATTGTTTTTTATTATTATTATTGCTCATAATAATAATTCCCCTCTTTGCTAGTACTCCGACCCTCAAAAAATTACATGGTGTTTGTATACTAAAGTATATATACCCTATAATAGACTATAATCTCCCTGTTGGCAAGCTTGGTTTAGGTTTTGTCTTTGACTCTCCTTTTCGACTGTTTCCCAACATACTCATGGCATTCCCACCATATCCAGAATCAATCAATCATTTATTAAACATCTATAATTCTCTAGGTGGCATAGTAGATGGAGCACCTGTCCAGGAGTAAGGAGGATCTGAGTACAAATCTGGTTTCAGATATTTAATAATTAGTTCATTGTGTGACCTGGGGCAAGACAGTTAACCTCATTGCCTTGCAAAAAACCAAACCAAAACAAAAAGAAACACTAAAAACATCTACTAGGCTAATTATTGGGGATACAAAAAAGGTAAAGGACAGTCCCTGCCCTTAAGGAGTTTAAATTCTAATAGAGAAAATAATACATACTCAATATATGTCCAATAGTACTCCCCATTTTGCAAAGTTGGGGGTGGGACTTGAACCCTCATCTTCTGAATTTAAATTCAGTATGTCCCCTTACTCCCAATCAGGACATGATCTTGATCTTATTTGACCTCTACAGGCTCTTTCAGGGTCAAAATTGTATGCATCTGTGAGCAATTTAAGATTATTTAGTGTTAAATATATCTAATCTACCCCTCCAAAGAGCTGGTTACATACATTTTCTTCCCATCAGTTTGCTAAGACTCAAATCATCTTGGTTTGAAGATGTTGGAGGGAAATTTCCAAATGCCTTTATATTAGGCTGTAACTCTTTGAGAGTAGAGATAATTTTTTCTTTTCTTTTCTCTGTTTTCTGTACCTCCCATGTCCATCTATTCAGGAAAGATCATATGGTAGAAGAATATCTACTGCTTGTATTTTGACATGTATCTGAATGATCCTGTCCAAAAATAGCATGCATATCTCCCATGGACAGTCTAACTGGACAGTGAGCAGGTTCCAGAGTTGAAAAGGAGGAAGAGAGCATGCAGTGTCCTTTCAAAATCTTCAAGTTTCTCATTATAGCTAAGGTCCATCTTTTTAATGCAAAGAGATTGTTGCTGTTACCATGGGGCAGTGAGAGTTAGGATACTACCTCCCACAATGAACTAAAGATGGACCTACAGAAGACTTATAATCAATGTGAACCTCTGGCGAAGAACAGATGTAAAGGATGTCCATAGGGAATAGGACAGGAAGAAAAGCTGAATGGGTCACATTGTGAAAGAGAGGAAGATGGCTAAATGTTATGAATACTCTACTTAAGCACTCAAGTTATTGAGAGAAAGAGGTTTCCAGGATATTGGGTGGAATCTTATAGCAAGATTTTTTGGGGAGAGAAATACATATAAATCACATGCAATCTGCAAGGTTGGAGGGATTACTGGAATTGATGAAATTACAGATCCCTTGAACTTGTTCATTATTATCTTCAGCACCTAGGACAGTATCTGAGACAAAATGGTGTCTTGGTTCTGTTGTTGCTGCAACTGTAATTGTTATTGTGTCCAACCTTCTGTGACCCCATTTGGGGTTTTCTTGGCATAGATACTAGAGTGATTTGCCATTTCCTTCTCCAGCTCATTTTACAAATGAAGAAACTGAGGCAAACAGGGTTTAATGACTTGCCTAGTGCCTCACAGTTAGTAAGTACCTGAGGCTTGATTTGAACTCAGGAAGATGAGTCTTTCTGATTCCAAGTGGGCCACCACCTAACCATCCATAGTAGGTGCTTAATAAATGCTTGGTGACTGATGGCATGGAGCTCTCAGCTCCCAGGCAGCCCCAAACAGTGGCACTCCCCCTGGGCTGGCCTTGCTAAATACTGACAATATTTAAATGCCAGCCAAATGCACATGACTACTTGAAGATGACTGTTCTGTTGGAAAGAGGGACTGAAAAGGATCTGTTTCTTCAATGGCTCAGCATGAAATATGAATGTATTTGAATGGAAAAACCAGTCTCAAGGACCACTGGCTAAGTCTTACTTCTTACCTTCCTAAGCTTTCCATTCTGCTTGCCAGTTCCAACTCAGATGCCTCTTGTTGCTGGGAATGGCAACCAGGACAAACATCCCCTTCCTAGGGAAAGCTTAGTCATCTCCTTCAACTGACCATGATGCTACAGAAATCCAACTTGTTAAAACTGATAACCACCCCCAATCTCCTCGCTCTCCAACACACAGTGGAACCTTGCTTAATCAAATCAAATTCTTTAAAAACAAATAAAAAACAAACACAGAAAACTGCTGTGTTCTGAACCCCAACTATAAACTTGTAGAAATGTGGTCTGCCTTAGAAAATCATCTATGAAAGACAACCACTTTCTCATGTTTTTATCAAGAAAACTTTTGATATTTTCATAGACCATTCACATAATGATTTCATAATCATAATCACAATCATAATTTTTAGAGCTGAGAAAATAAGCCTATGAATCAGTAATGACTAATATGGTATCAAGGAATTTAGAACCAGAAAGAACCCAATTTTACAGTCAGGAAACTGAGACCCAGTGAGAATTGCCTCACCCAGAGAGTAATTACAAGGATCAAGATTTTAACAGTTCTCTGTATCCAAATCCTTGAATTCTTTCTGTTGCACCATATTGTAAGTGAACAATGATTCTTATGTGCCTGTGGTGCTTTTTTTTAATTACATCATAGAGTCATAAAATTTTTAGCATTGAAACCCTCATCAGAGTTGTTAGATGGTTCACCAGTCTGTTCTGATAAGACTTCAAAGCTATTTGCTATAGTCAATAAGCATGTCCAGAGAACTTACCAGTGTTGCCAGGCTAGCCTCAACATGAAAGAGGAATATTGTGTCTAACCATTGAACAACAATTCATTAGGGTCCTATAGCCTGGAACCCACAATGGGTCTTTGTTTTGTCTCAATGACAATATACCAGGACTACAAACAAGTCCTGTTGACTGTAAACAGGGGCTTGTGGGTGGGCATCCCAGATTCCACTCCTACCCTGCCATGCTCTTCATACCACTTTGCTGATGCCACAATATTATAGGGTCTCAGTTAGAAGGGACCTCGGCATGATAGGGTGGGGAAAGTTTTGAATTTAGAACTAGAAAACCAGGTTTCAAATCCTGGCTTGCCCACTCTTGGGTCACAGTTTCTTCACCTGAAAAGAGTAGATTACTTTTGATGCCAGAAAAAATTGTTTTTAACTATTAGACCTATCCAGAAACAAAATAGATGTGGGGTGAGGTTACCTCATTTGAAGTCTTTGAGCAAAAGTTGAGTGACCATTATCAGGTAAGTTTTAGAATCATGGATCAGATTCTTAGGTCTTTCCAACTCTGAGATTCTGTGATCCCTCAAATCTCTTCCAACTGTAATATCCTATAAACTGGTGCACAGCAAATCTTTGAATGTACTCTATCCCACCATAAACAGTGATCATCTAACTTCTAGTGTCCTAGGCAGGCCATCCCATTTCTGAACAGCTCGCATCCTTAGAACATAAATTTCCTTTAGGTTCCAAAGATGCTGTGCATCTTCATTTTGACAGCTTGATGGACTTTCATTCCCTTGATCCTAAATCTAGGAATGCTTGCTGGGGGCTGGGAAGGTTTGTAGACTGGAGAAGGGAAGACTGTATTTTCTACCCATGATTTTGAAATTATTTTGCATTACTTTATATTTTATACTGATTGTCTCTTTGGTATATGCCATATTCCTCGAAAGAATGAAAGGTGGGACATAAACAGTTTTCTTATGTTTTTGTATACTCAGAAACTGACCCCCTGTAGAAATTTAAATGTTTATTCATTTTAAATCAAGGGCTTGAAAAGTGTTCTAATGAAAGAGGAAATAATTTGCTCTATTTGATCTCAACAGAGAGAAGAAGGATAAAAGGTGGAAGAGGGGAAAGTAAATACACTTTTTGAGGGTGTTTAAGTATCAGCACCAGGTGGTGGTAGTGAGCAAGGCAGGCATTCCTAGCTGTTGGGCACCTTGAGCTTTGGACTCTTGAGTATGTAGTTCTTTTTTTTGTTGTTGTTTGTTTTTTGGCAAGGCAATGGGGTTAATTAAATGGCTTGCCCAAGGCCACACAGCTAGGTGATTGTTAAGTGTCTGAGTTCGAATTTGAACTCAGGTACGCCTGACTCCAGGGCCGGTGCTCTATCCAATGCACCACCGAACTGCCCCTTAAATGTATAGTTCTAAGAAAATCACTGCCCTCTCTTCTCACAAGCAACTCACTGTCATCATGGCTCATATATTTCTTTCCAAACCCATCTTCTCTGGTATATGTATAAATTTTCTCTCTTCTGTTACTGCCGTCATCTTGGTGCAGATTCACACCAGGAATAGCCAGGCTGCCTTTTCTCTCCCCACTCTAGTCCATCCTCCATTCAGTATCAAAATGATTTTACTAATGTTCAAATCTCAAGGGAGCAGCTAGGTGTCAGGAGAACCTGAATTCAAATCCAGCCTCTGACACTTAATAATTGCCTAGCTGTATGACCTTGGGCAAGTCACTTAACTGCATTGCCTTAAGTAAATAAAATTTTTTAAAAATGTTCACATCTCACCACATCACCTCCTCCCTCCCCTACTCCTCCCCCAAAAGTTCTAGTGACTTCTTTCATTTCCGGTATTAAATATAAAAACTGTTTGTCACTGAAAACCTTGTATAACCCAATCCCTTCTTACTTTTCCAGTCTTCTCCTTATTCCCCACCCATTCCCTCAGTGTTCTGTAATTCACACTGGCCCTATTCTGTTCACAGCCTTTCATCTTCTGTTTTCAGACATTTTCCTTGGGCACACTATCCCTATTCATCTCCATCTCTTGGCTTCCCTAGCTTCCTTTATGTCCCAGCTAAAATCTCTCCTTTAGCCAGAAGCCTTTCCAGATCTCCCTTAATGCCAGTATTCCCCCGCCCCAGACTACTGCCAATTTATGCCGCCTATATCTACGTGACACCATAGTGCATAGAGCACCACATTTGGAAGACTCATCTTTCTGAGTTCAAATCTAGCCTTAGACACATCCTAGCCATGTATGAACCGGGGCAAGTCATTTCACCCAGTTTGTCTCAGTTTCATCATCTGTAAAAGGAGTTGGAGAAAGAAATAGCAAAGCTACTCCATTATCTTTGTTACAAAAACCCCAAATGACAGGCAGTTAGGTGGTGCAATGGATAGAGCACCAGCTCTAGAGTCAGGAGGATCTGAGTTCAAATTTGATCTCAAACACTTAGTTGTGTGATCTTGGGTAAGTCACTTAACCCCATTGTCTTGCAAAAAACAAAACAAACCCCGGAAACCAAAAAACCCTAAATGAGGTCACAAAGAATTGGCCATAGTTGAAAAACATTTGAATACCAACAAATATCCCTTTTGTTCCTAGTTGTATGATTACTGTCTCCCTTATTAGATTGAAAGTTCCTTCAGGGCAGATTGTCTTTTTGCCTTTCTTTGGCTGCCCAGTGTTTAGCTCAACACCTGGTGCATTAGGTGTTTCATAAATTTAATTCCAAAGGAAGAAAAATGGCATCTGTCTCTTCTTCATTCACTCCTTTCTTGGGTTTTATCAGCTTCAATTTGACTAGTTGTAACTTATTCTCCAATTCTTTCCTATATATGTCACATCTGACATTGGTTGGCATTCTTTGGAAGATCAAAGAAGAACCACTAGAAAACCTTTGAATTCATTCATTGGTATCTTTATAAGATCATGAATTTAGGGAATCTTAGGGGGTCCCTTTTTCCAAAGGAGGAAACTGTGGTCAAGAGAAAATGATTTGGTTAGCCAAAATGGTTAGCCAATAGCAGAAGCTTGTTGAGTTTTGTATATGGAGTTGGATTAAATGAACTTTGAAGTCTCTTCTACCTCTGACATTACATGATTTTTCCCATTATTGAGAAAGAATCTCTCCCTACCACCTTTGTGTGTACCTATGTGTCTGGGCACATGGGTATATATGTGCATTCATTCCATGTTTATGTCTGAAAGTCTTTTCCCTAGGTAATATAGAAGGATTGTGATGACCCATTCCAAGTAATGATTTTTCCGCAGCTCCTACCAGCTGCCATTCAGATAATCTCATCTCCCCAAGTTTAATAGAATCCATGCTGCAGCAAGTATAAAACAAAGCTCTCTTCAAATGTGTTTTCGTGTAAACACAGCATGGGGTAGAGGCCGCCTGCAGAGAAGGAGTCTTGGAAGAGAGATGGCATCAGCCTCAAGTAGAATACTGGCAATCATTGCTTCCCGGAGCCAGGAGTAGGTTAGGAGCTGAGAGCAGGACTTTCCACAGTGGGGATGGAGAACAGATGTTCCAGTGGCTACCAGCCCAAGCTTATCTGTCCATGAAGTCTCCAAGCAAATTGTAGAATTATAAAATACTAATTCTATGGCCAGAAGGTACATCTAGTCCCCCCCCCCATTTTACAAATGAAGAAACTGAGACCCAGTGACTTGCCCAAGATCACATACCTGGTGATTATCAGAGGTAAGTAAAACCCTCTTTGTCTCATCCTAGGCATGGCTCTGTAAGATAATGTTTGAATTGAATTGTTTTTAGTGAGGAGGGCTGTGTGCTAAGTCACCAGTCTCACTTTCTCCTCCACAGCCATCTGGGTCTAGTGGCCAGATGTGAATCAGGACAGTTAGGGGGCTCCATTGTGCACCGAGAGCTGGGCTGGAGTCAGGAAGATTTGTCTTCATGAGTTCAAATCCAGCTTTAGATAGTCACAAGTTGTATGACCCTGGGCAAGTCACTTCACCTCATCTACAAAGTGAATTGGAGAAGGCGATGGCTAAACACTCCAGTATCTTTGCCAAGAAACCCCAAATGGGGTCAAGGAGAGACTGAAATGAATGAACAAACAACAACAACAAAAAAAGGAAAGAATCATTGACAAAGAACCATCAGATTTTACAGAAAAAAGAAGCCAAGTTACAGAGAATTGAAATGAAGTATCAGAATTCATTCCTATGTCCTTTGACTCAGGATTTGCTCCAATACATGGTTGATGGAAGGACTTTGAGTCTAGGATTCCTGGTTCCCTGGTCTTTCCGCTACTCCGGATTTGACTTTTCCCACTTTCATTCATCTAATAAGGTATACCTCTTTCTGTAGTTGGACCTGAAGTAAAAAAAAAAATCCTTGGGTTCCACAAGACAAAAAGAACAGGGGCGGCTAGGTGGCGTAGTGGGGGGCGGCTAGGTGGCACAGTGGATAAAGCACTGGCCTTGGAGTCAGGAGTACCTGGGTTCAAATCTGGTCTCAGACACTTAATAATGACCTAGCTGTGTGGCCTTGGGCAAGCCACTTAACCCCATTTGCCTTGCAAAAAAAAAAAGATGAAAAGAACAACGGAAAAATATCTTGATCAAGATGAATCTCAAAAAAAGATAACAAGAAACTTTCCTCCTCTTCTTTGCAGGAATGAGAGATTCTGGCGTGGAATCCTACATGCAGCATCCTAAAATTTCTTTGCTAATATTGTAAAAAAAATTTGTCTCCCTCTTATTCTTTTTTAGATATTATTCACTGCTTGGATTAGAACTAAGACTCAGATTTGGAAATTCAGAAGGGCCAAAAATTACTATATGGCAATCCAGACAGAGGTTTGGCCACACTGATGCAAAGAAATTCACCTAGCTCCAGGGGGAAGAAGATGTGTGGTGGCAAAGATCTCAGGGGGAGTGTGTGCTCGGAGTTCAGAGTCTCAGCAGGGAAGTTTATACCTTAAAAAACAGACTTGGTTGAGAACAGGTCATTGATTCCAGATGTGAGAGGAAGAATTCCTAATCAGAGTCAGATGTGATGGGGAAATTCCTAGGGTCACTTGGCTATTAGGAGTTTCCTTATTTGGATCAGCAAGTGGGCAAGGGTCTGAATGGGGTGTGGCTCAGAAGCTTCTGTGATTAATCTTCAGCCCTAGTCAGTCAAAAACTGCAGTCATCAACTGCTTAAACTCAGAATGAGCTGGGACGGTGGGCAAGAACTGCCCATCATTATTTATACGTTTTATGAGCATTATCTAAGTGACTCCATATTGAAGCCCCATCATTTATAACTACCACATCAAACAAGATATTTCAAAAATTACAATTATTAAATGAGGTGATAGTTTAAACACTCTGCAAGCCTGAAGCCATTTTTATCATTTATAGTTATAAAAATTATTATTATTATTATTATAAAAATTATTATTATTATTATTATTGATGTTCTTTAAGAGAGAGTGTAGGGGGGCAGCTAGATGGCACAGTGGATAGAGCACCAGCCCTGGAGTCAGGAGTATCTGAGTTCAAATCCAGCCTCAGACACTTACTAATTACCTAGCTGTGTGACTTTGGGCAAGCCACTTAACCCCATTGCCTTGTAAAAACCTAAAAAGAGAGAGAGAGAGAGAGAAAGAGAGAGAGAGAGAGAAGAAGAAGAAGAAGAAGAAGAAGAAGAAGAAGAAGAAGAAGAAGAAGAAGATATTAAGAAACAAATGATAAAAATATACAACAATATAACAAGACATGAGATTATGTAATATGATGCAATATAAGATAAATGAAACAATATAAAATAAACATTATAATGCAATACAACATAACATAATGTATACATTAGGTTTCATCATAGTATGATATGGCATGGTATATGAATATATATATATATATATATATATATATATATATATATATATATATGGATACGGACATAATGTTTTTTGTCCTTCATTTTTGAAAACCATGACATTAGGGAGATGATGCCATGACAAGCACATGAATTGGATTTGAGTGAGGGAGATGCTGTGCTAAGTCACCAGTCTCACTTTCTCCTCCAGAGTCATCTAGGTCCAGTGGCCTGATATGAATCAGGATGACTGGAGATGGCCCTGGATGTGGGACAATCAGTTAAGTGACTTGCCCAAGGTCACACGGCTACTAAGCGCCAAGTGTCTGAGGCCACATTGGAACTCCCATCCTCCTGAATCCAAGGCTAGTGCTCTATTCACTGCCACCTAGCTGCTTCTTATACATACATATATAGATACATACATACCAGGCAAACATGGGGCAGCTAGGTATTGAAATCAATGTAGTGCCAAGCCTGGAATCATGAAGACCTGAGTTCAAATCTCACCTTAGACACACCCAGGACAATTCACATTAATCCTGTATGCCTCAGTTTCCTCTTCTATGAAATGAACTGGAGAAGGAAATGGCAAACCACCTCTGTATCCTTTCCATGAAAACCCCAAATGGGATCACGAAGAATCAGATGTAACTGAAATGCCTGAACAATACCACCACATATATATATAATATATATATATATATTATATATATATATATAATATATATAGATATACATACATACACCATATTAAAAGGGTTGGAATCCTTTCTATGACATTTGCTAGCTATCTGACCTTGGGCTAATCATTTAATTTTTCTGTGACTCTGTTTCCTTGATTGTAAAATAGGGTCAATAATAAACTAAGTAATCCCCCTCCCCCCAGGTGTGTGGCATGACTCAAAAGAGATACAGTCTATCAAGGGTTTTTGCAAATTTGAAAGCACTGAAGAAATTTCAACTGAATTATATTGGTGTAGGAGTGATCAATGAGAAACTTCCTCTATCAGTTTCTTTTGGCATCTGCTCTGAAGCTAGGATATGAATGTTCTGTCCTTCCTTTTTTTTTTTTTAAGGTTTTCTTTTTTGCAAGGCAATGGGGTTAAGTGGCTTGCCCAAGACCACACAGCTAGGTCATTATTAAGTGTCTGAGGCCAGATTTGAACTCAGATACTCCTGACTCCAGGGCCGGTACTTTATCCGCTGCGCCACCTAGTCGCCCCTCTGTCCTTCCTTCTTGATGAAGACCATGACATCAGGGAGGTGATGCCATGACAAGCGAGTGAATTGGCTTTGAGTGAGGGGAGGCTTGTGCTAAATCCTCCAGAGCCATCTGGGTCCTTTGTCTAGATCAGGGTGACTGGAGATGGCCCTGGGTGTGAGGCAATCAGGGTTAAGTGACTTGACCAAGTTCACACACTAATAAGTGATATGTATCTGAAACTGGATTTGAACTCCCATCCTCCTGACTCCAAGGCCAGTGCTCTATCCACTGAACCACAGGATTACAATCCATATGTGTTTGAGGAGCAGGATTAAAACTCAGACTTTGCCGATTCCAAATCCAGTCCTCTATCCCCTAACACAAAAAAAAGGGAGAATGAAGACAGTGGATTGGGAGTCTTGTCAATTCTGCTTCTTCCAACATCTCTTGTTCCCATTTCCTTCTCTCAACTGGTCTAGCTACCTATCTCCTCCCTCCCCCCAGTTCTGGCTCCTCGGGACCTCTAGTCTGATTATTGCAGTAACTTAACTGATTCCCTTGCTTCTAATCTCTGCCCCGCTATTCTCCACCTGGAAGCCAATGTGACATTCTCAAAATGTAGAGATGAGAGTGTTCCTTCCCTGTTTAGAAAGGAGCTTCTGTTTGTTTTGAGACTCAGATGCAGATTCTTTTGGCATTTAAATTCTTTTATAAGCTGGTTCCAAACTGCTTTTGATTACATAGTATTTCCCTTTGGGCACTCTCTGGATCTACCAAACTGACCTACAAAAGATCATTCTCATATGTCTTGCCATCTCCCCTCTCCACACTTTTGCATGATTTGTCCCTCAGGTCTAGAATGCTCTATACATTAAGTTTCATTATATTATAGTATGATATAGCATGGTATATAAATAGATATAAATGCATGCATATATAGTGTTTTTGTCCTTCATTTTTGAAGACCACCACATCAGGGAGGTGATGCCATGACAAGCACATGAATTGGGGGTGCTGTGTTAAGTCACCAGTCTCACTTTCTCCTCCAGAGTCATCTGGATCCTGATATGAATCAGGATGACTGATTATCTTATAGAATCCCTGCTTTCCTTCCAAGCTCATCCCAAAGCACCACCTCCTAGAGTAGGTCTTTCTCTCAACTAAACCAGAGTCTCTTCCACCCCAGAATTTCATTGCAATTTGAATATTTTGCATCTGTATTTGTATTCCTCTCCCTTAATACAGTGACTAACACACTGCTCAATATTGTTTAATAAATGGATTTTTCACCCTATTCATTATATAATCTTAATAACAGGTCCAAAAATCATAGCCATTTCTCAGGGATGATCTAGAGGGATTTCTTGTTCACGTTTAGATTGGCCAGGAGGGCCCTGGAGTCGCTTTCAACTCAGAAGTTCTGTGATTCTTAGCCTGTGATCTAAGTGAATTGTTAATGAAATGTTTCTTCATGCGTAGAGAGTGTCTTTCCATAGAAATGGGTTGACATGGTGTTGAGTAGACAAGACTCATTTTGGTTACAGTACATTTAGACCTTGAGAATCTGTCAGAATCCCAAATCAACCAATGCAGTCTTTTGGGATCCTGGATGTTTTAATCTTCTGATATATATTTGTGTGTGGGTGTGGGTACATATAAACATACATATATATATAAAGTAATCTTAGCATAAAAGATTGTAGAATTAAAAGAACTCTCAGTAGCCGTCCAGTCCAATTGATAAAAGTTTTTCCAATGCCATTGAACAAATGGACCCTCTGGCCTCATCCAGACTCAGTTTGAAAACCTCCAGGAAAAGAAACCACTTCATTTTCAATCCATAGACTATTTGGGGAGGGGGGGCTTCTTATTTGTAATGTCCTATCCTGATATCACTTCTAAATGAGCTCTTTTGCAAGTTGCATAGAATGGAAAGGCCCATGGATATTGCTTCCTTCTCAAGATAGCTCAAATGCCACCTTCAGCTGGAGGTCTTTGCTAATCCTCCCAAAGTTGGCTCCTTCCCACCATCATCACACTGTAAATATCTTGCATGTACATAGTTCTTTGCAAGTTGTCGTCCATATCAACATGTGAACTCCCAAAGGGTAGGAACCATGATTTTGTCTTTTTTCACATATAGAGATTGATCATCCCACTCACTTAAAAGGAATTAAAACACTTTTGTCAAACAGGGGTCAGCCTACTACTTTGGATGCTCCAAACCATTGTATGAGAGACCCTAAGAATTTTCTGGGGAGGAAATTCTGAATATCTGAGTTGGAGGTTGGAGTCATCCTGGCCTTTCTAGCATTAGAGGAGTCAGGGGACGATTAAGTTGTGGCGGAAAAAAGAACTATCTAGGAGAGTCATTGTTCAATAGTCAATAAATAATTATTCTTGTTATTAGGTCATGTAATTCCCCATGACCTTATTTGGGGTTAACTTGGCAAAGATCTTGGAGGGTTTGTCATTTTGTCCTCCAGCTTATTTTACAGATAAGGAAACTAAGGCAAACTGGGTGAAGAGATTTGCCTAGGATCACACAGCTAGTAAATATAGCACCAGCCTTGGAGTCAGGAGTTCAAATTCAACCTCAGACACTTAATAATGACCTACATGTATGACCTTGGGCAAGTCACTCAACCCCATTGCCTTGCAAAACAAAGAAACAACCAAAAAAAGGATCACACAGCTACTAAGTGTTTGCATTAGATTTGAACTCAGAGCTTGGACCCAGTGCTCTCTACACTGAGCCACCTAGCTGCCTCAAATGAATCTTTGGGGATATTATATTGTCTGGTAGGTTTAAAATGAGCTTATTATTTTAAAAGAATAGTACATTTCTATCTCTAGAGATTGACTAAGGAAGCATTTAATAGATGCTTGACTGATGGATTATTTTGCAGAGGAAGAAACTGAAGAGCTACAAAGGGAAATTACTTACCCAAGTTTCCATAGGTAGTGAGGATCTGAGAGAAGTGAAGCCAGATGCTGACTCCAGAGTCACTGATCTTTCCCCTCTGCTATGTACTTTTGCTGTAGTTCTGGAGCTAACCAGGACAAGCTAACCACCTTCCACGTGACAGCTCTTCAAAGACTACTTCAAAGAAGACATCAGGCCCCCTGAGTCTTTTTTCCTTCAGGCTAAATATTCTCAGTTCTTTAAACTGATTCTGAGATGTTGTTATTCAGTTGTTTTTCAGTCGTTTCTGACTCTGTGTGACCCCATTGGGGATTTTCTTGGCAGAGATACTAGAGTGGTTTGCAATTTTTCTCCTCCAGTTAGTTTTACAAATGAGGAAATTGAGGCAAACAGAAGGAAGTGACTTGCCCAGCTAGTAAATGTGTAAGGCTGGATTTGAATTCAAGAAGATGAATCCTGAGTCCAGCCCTGTACTCTGACCTATTCTAGAATGAGATGGACTCGGGTCTTTTCCCCACCTCATTGCCCTTGTTGTACCACAAGCCTGGCTTAGAATTGGGTTCTAGTCCTGGCTTGGCTAGTTACTAGCTATATGACTTCAGTCAAGTCACTTCTATCTGGGTCTTAGGTACCCCCATGTACATTGAATAAATTGAAGCAGGATTACAGGATCATAGTGTGTTGGTGATTTTTTCCTCCCAAAGGGTCCATTCTAATATTTCAGGTTCAAGGCCCCCTCAACTCTGGCAATGTGTTCTAAAGTCCCTCCCAGCTCTGCAATTCTTGTTCTAAGACCTCTTCCAGTTCTGACATTCCTTGTTCTAAGGCCTCTCCCAGCTCTGATTTTCTCTGTTCTTTTCTTTCCAGTCATAATGGTGGAAGTTTGAAATTTCTTGTGCTTCCATCTTTGGGTTCAAGTAGACTGTGCATGTGTGAGGAGGCCTCCTGTCTCTGCTGCCGTCTGCTTGGTGCAGATTGTTAGCTTTCGGCTAAGCCCAAGTTACCCTTTCCCCCACTCCTAGGGCAGCCCTCTCACCTTACTGTCTACCCAAACTCACAGTTCGATGCCTTCATCCATTTCCATTTAGCCTGCTAAAAACTGAAGGAAATAAATGGGGATACGAAGTGTCATTAGCTTAATGGCCTCGAAAGGCCTCACCATCTGTCGTGACTTAATTAAATCAAAAAAGGAAATATTGACGGAGCATATGGTGTACATTATAAATAAATATTTTAATTTTATTCCCTTAGGGAATGATTCTGATGCTTCTTGCCCCAGGGTGCAAACATTATGGCCAACCTCACTTGTTGCAGGATGCCAGTGTTACTGGGATTGGAGGCCATGGGAGAGATTTTACCTCAGGAGGCTGGATGGTTGGGATAGTGCCATTGGGGGGAAATATGGAGCTGGGGGCCTAGTTTTGAGTACTGGCTACATGGAAGGGACAATATGGAAATATTAGGAGGTCTTCTTTGTTTGGGGGGGGGTCGGTTCCAAGAACTAGAGAGAGGTTCTGGGTAATGTCCAGAGCAGGGGAACCAGTCTAGAGAGGGCTTGCAGCCAGCTCGGATTCAGTCAAAGAAATTGGGGATGTGGGAAGAAGTTACAGGGTCAAAGATTTCTGCTTTATCAAAGGAGGGATTTTCTAATAATCTCAGTTGTCCAAAGTTGGAACAGAATGTACAAATAGGGAATGAGTTCACTGCCCCAAAGTTATTCAAATAGAATGGTCTTTTTTTAAGGGATATTTATACAGTCATAAACATTAGACTAGATGACCTGTCTGGTCTTTTCCAACTCAGGTATTATGTGTTCTACCATCCCTCCCAGCTCAGATCTTCTGTGGTCTAAGAGTCTTCACGGCTTTGACATCCTAGATTGTAAGATTCTAGGTGTGATCTCCATTTTAGTTTCCTTCCTCCTCTGACATTGTAGGTTCTCCTAACATTCTCCCTTTTAAGGCCCTCCCAGTTCAAACATTCTTTGTAGTAATCACCCACCTCACTTCACATTCCCTATTCTAAGCCCCCTCCCAGCTCTGACATTCCTTGTTCCTCCTAGTTCTGACTTCCCCTGGGTTTTTGTTTTGTTTTGTTTTGTTTTGTTTTGGGGCGGGGGTTGCAAGGCAATGGGGATAAGTGACTTGCCCAAGGTTACGAAGTTAGGTCATTATTAAGTGTCTGAGGCTGGATTTGAACTCACAGTCTCCTGACTCCAGGAGCAGTACTCTATCCATTGCACTAGCTGCCCTACATGCCCGTTTCTAAAGCAAGGACTAGAGGACTTCCTCCATCTGTAGCTCCTGAGATTAGGGGATGAGGCTGAGCTGAGGTGGAGCCAAAGGGCTCCAATCTTCTCAACAGCTCAGTTTGGCTACAGCCACTATTTTTCAAGCTCATGAAACGTCGGGGCTTTGGAAACCCTGGCATTACCAGTCAGAAGATGGGCCTGTTTTTCCTTTTCTGAACAACACAAGCAGGGAGGGCCATTTGCTCAGCTGACAATGGAGCAGAGTCCTCGTCTTCCTTTGGGGTTCATAGGAAGAAGTGAAGAGTCTGAAGAAAGGTCCTAAATCACTATCATTAAGCCATCTGGAGCTCATCTCTCTCCACCATGAACTGCTGTGGCTCAGGTCAATTAGTGCACATTTGCATATATTTCATTAATACTTCTGCTAATTGTCTAGAGGAGATAATGGACTTGTCTTATTGTTTCCAGTCAGGAAATGTTTACCAACAGCTACAGCTAAATGGCACCCCAGATCTCTGCCCTCTCTCAGCAGAGCTGCCTCTGTGGAAGAGCAGGATGGTCCCACAGAACAGGGGATGCTGGGAGGGGCTTTAGAAGAGGGAATGCCGGGCTGTCTGGGTGCTGTTCCTGCAAGACCAGAGCTAGCTTTAATAGAAGCCTGGTGCTTGTCAGGAGATAATGAAATATGATCTGAAATGATGAAGAATCACAGGACTCTGGAACAGCTATGAGTATCAGATGGGGCCGAGACTTCTGTCTCCTTTCCATCCTCCCCCACTCCCCTAATCTCTCCCCTGGTCTTTTGTTCACCATCCCCTCCTCTGCTCACAGTCCAAATGAGGTCAGAATTGGTCTCCCCCCTTTCATGAGTGGTGAAAACCTGCCTGGTCCCTTGGACCTTCATGCCTGCCTTTCCTTCCTCCCTTTCTTCCTGTCTTCCTGTCTCCCTTCTCCCCTTCCCTCCTTCCCTCCTTCTCCCCTTCCCTCCTTCCCTCCTTCCCTCCTTCCCTCCTTCCTTCCTTCCTTCCTTCCTTCCTTCCTTCCTTCCTTCCTTCCTTCCTTCCTTCCTTGTAAGTGTCTGACGCCAAACTTGAACTCAGGTCTTCCTGACTCCTCTGTACCACTTAGCTGCCTCTCCATTAGTTCTAGATAATTCTCTCTGCAGGTCACTGACATAGTCCCCAATGCAGGCAGACATCACAGTGAATCCAAATTCGGCCTTATACACCTAATACTTATTTAGCTGTGTGACTTTGGCCAAGTCACTTAACCCCTTTGTCTTGCAAAAACAAAACAAAACAAAACAAAAAATAGCTTAAAAAGAATGTTGTTCTCCTGAAGGAGGACCCAGCCATTCATAAGACTCAAAAGACCAGAGTTTTACTTGGTCCTACCACTTTCTGCCTGTGTGACCTTGGGCAAGTCATTTAACTTGCACTGTGTTTCCTAAAAAATGAGGAAGTTGGACTAGATTACAGGGAACAAGATAAATAAAATATAAATGGAAAACTAAATATATAAATAAAAATGTAATATAATATGGATAGTGTTGATTTGTGGTTTTCTAAGTCTGTATAAATTTGACACCCTCAGACAAGACGACCTTTACGTTCCCTCCTCCTTCTAAGGAAGAAACAAGCACCTACCATTAATTGAAATTTATTATTAAATTAAATATGAATTATTAAATTAATTTTAGATAAATTAAAATTGTATTAAAATTAAGTACCTAGTGTATGCCAAGCACTTTTATTAGCTCATTTGATCCTCACAACAATCTTATGGGGAGGGGGAGAATGCTATTATTATCTTCATTTTCCCTTCCTCAGGCTCAAACAGCCCTCAGCTGATTCAGGATTTGAATTCAGTTGTTCTTGACTCCAGTACACTAAGAGATGCTTCAGGGAGAACACGTAGAAATCTGAGATTGTCTAAATTGTCTGGGATTCTTCTTCTAGGGGAGACCCAAGAGGCCTTGCCTTCAAGGTATTGCATCCATTGAGTGAGTTTGCATTGAGCATTTCCTCTTTGCAAGGAATCGTGGAAGATAAAGAGATGGTCCAGACAAGTGGGAGAGGAAAGAGAAGTGGCTCAGGGAAGGAAAAGGCAACTTTTGATCCTGGATAGGCAGGATTCCATGGGTTATGAGGCTGGGTGCAAGAGCTGGGTCCTTCCCCATCCCAGGCTACCTCCCAGAGGGAAGAACCCGAGGACTTCCTCTCTTTAAGTCCCAATCAATGAAATTGATGGAATTTCTAAGCAGCCAATATCCTGGTCTCAGTACGTTTGCAAAGGATTAGTGGAAGGCTTGACTCGGTATGTATAAGGAGCCTGGTATCCCTAATCCGGCTGTTACTGGTATTGATATTGTTGCTACCAATAGCTAATAACAGTTATTATTATAATAATTATGGTTATAGAGTTGGAATTGATTTGAAAGATCGTATATCTCCAAACCCTCAACATGGCAGAGTGGATGGAAGCTTGGCTTCAGGAACCCCAGTGAATCTATGTGAATCTGAGTGGGTTCCTTAGTCCCTCTGGGCCTCAACTTTCTCACCTGTAAAAGGAGGGGGATCTATGACTTGGTTACCCTTTAGACCTCAGCTCTAAAACAATAATTCTTCATTTTATTGACCTGGAATCTGAGACCCAGGGCAGTTAGGGAGTGCCATAGTAGATCAAGTACTGGGTTTGGAATCATGAGCTCAGATCTGGTCTCAGACATTCACTAGCTGTACCTGGCTTGCCTGGGATCCCCTTTGATAGCCAAAGCCCACCTTAACAAGCATGTTTATAACTAAATTATAAGTTCTGCCCTTTCTGACTGCCCTTTGTGGTTGCCATCCATCTCTGGGACCATTTCTGGCACCCAGAGTTCCCTTTGACAGATTTAATCATCTAATGAAAACATTTTTTTTCTTTCTTTTACTCTACCCTAGGTAAAGGAGCATGTTTAGAACCTGTCTTTGCTAGAGCATCTCCCAGTTCTAGTCCACTGGGCCATTACAATGCCATTGCTTACTTACCCGGACAATTCTTTCTCAGACACTCTGAGTTGAAGTCCCAACAGTAATAAAAATGATGGAGCAAGCATTAGAAATCTGGAATCTACTCCTAATTTTGCCAACTTGCCATGTGACCCTGAACAAGCCCTTTCCCCATGTGGGCTTCAGTATCATCATCTACAAAATGTAGGGATTGTCACTGGAAGATCTCCCAAAATCTCCTCATCCATTCCAGCTCTTTGTGATTGTTTATTAAGCCCTACCTATGTGCTGTGCATTCCGCTAAGCAGTTGGCATGTGAATATAAGCAAAAAAAAGAACCAGTTTTGGTCCTCAGGATGCTTAGGAGATGAACAAAAGGCTTGGAGGTTGTTGATCAGTGATATCCAGAGCCCCTGGGCACTGTCTAGGGGTCTGACTTCCTAAGTCTGGCTCAGATCTCTATGTGTCCTGCTGGCATCCCATTTCAGTTCCTGTGGAGTGGCATTACCTCAGGCTAATGATCACCGCTTCTCCACGGGAGCTGATTGGCAACAAGAGCAAGACGGCTGATGAAATTCTCTGAATGAACCGGAATCTTCCTTGAAACTGGGTTGGCTGTTGAAATTCTAGGCTTATAAAAGACAACTTAGAAAACAACATCACAGCAGCTTTCATTATAGCTCTCTAAGGGTACTTCCCTATGCCCCTTCCTTGAACAACTGACTACCCCAGGTCAAGGGCTTTGCTGGAGAAAGGTAGCTCAAGATGGTAGCCAGAAGGTGATTGATTCCGTGGCTAAAATACTAGATCTTGAAGTCAGGAAGAACTGAGTTCAAATCCAATCTCAGAAACTTTATAGCTTTGTGAACTTGGGCAAGTCACTTCACCCAGTTTGCCTCAGTTTCCTCATCTGTAAAATGAGCTGGAAAAGAAAATGACAAACCACTCTTTGCCAAGAAGACTCCAAATGGGGTCCCAAAGAGGCAGACACAACTGAACAACAACTTTTGGCTCCAAATTCAGATTTCTTTCTATTAAACCTCAAGGACAATGGTTCATATTAAGGAATTAAGATCACTGGGTCACAGATTTAGACCTTAAAAAATTATCTGATGAAATCCTTTATTTCGCAGATGAAGAAATGGAAACACTCAAGAAGATGCAGTTTTATAGGATCATAGATAGAAGACAAGAAGAGACTTAAAAGCCAATTAAAGTCATTTAACCCTTTCACTGTGGGAGCATATTATTTGAAATATGTACTCTACAAGTTATATTTGTTATTTAGTAGTTTGGGGTTCATTTAGAGGGAAGAGACTATCATAAATTGCAACTATGATTGATCCCTTGTAAAATTCATATGTTGGCCTAAATTTGGCACAAAATATTCAGCTTGGGATCAAAGAAAAACTTTCAACACAAACAGATTTAAAGTCAAATCCTGTCATTTTAGAGAGGAGACTAAATTCTATTTAAGGTCATCTGAGTGATCTGTTTACAGATCCAGGATTTGAATTCAGATTCTCTGATTCCAACTTAGTTTAGGTATAATAATCTTCTTCCCCAGTTATTCAATAAATTCTTTTTTTGCAAGACAATGGGGTTAAGTGACTTGTCCAAGGACACACAGCTAGATAATTATTACATGTCTGAGGTTGGATTTGAACTCAGGTACTCCTGACTCCAGGGCCGGTGCTCTATCCACTGCACCATCTAGCTGCCCCCAATAAATTCTTAAGTGCCAATCACTCTGTCACTAGGGGCACATAAAAAGGTAAAAGATAGTTTCAGGAGTTCATTACCTAACGGGAAATAGAACATAAAGCAATTATGAACAAATATGTTGTAATTGCTGCTGTTTGTCCTTTGTCCTCAAAGAAGACTACAACATCAGGGAGGTGATGCGATGACAAGCGGGTGAACTGTATTTCAGTGAGGGAGGTTGTGCTAAGTCACCAGTCTCACTTTCTCCTCCAGAACCATCTGGATCAAGTGGCCAGATAGGAATCAAGATGACTGGAGATGGTCCTGGATGAGAGACAATCAGGGTTAAGTGACTTTGCCAAGGTTAACAATCTAGTAAGTGGCAAGTGTCTGTAAGAGATTTAACTCTACTGAAGCATCTAGCTCCCTCATGAACAAAATAGAGACTGGAGACATGTAGCCTCCCATGGCTAAGTAGTAAGTTCCTGGAGGTCAGAGACTTTGATATCTCTGTCTTTGCATCTCTAGCCCCAGGTACTTAAACAAATGAATACATGAATAAGAAAGCAAACAAACAAACAAATCCATAAATAAATAAATGCTTATTTATTGTTCAATGAAAAACCAAGAACTAGAGCAAGGAGAAGAAAGTTTTGACAAACAGACAAGTCTTAGCTGTTGGTATATCCAATGTGAAGGCAGGAGGACATCTTGGGTGATTTCTATCCCTAAGGATTTTATAATTTCATGGACTACCTTCCTTATAGCATTCTAAGAATTCTAATTCTTAAATCTGATCTTTGCAAATTTGGTTTTAAAAAATATATATTCTGACTAATTGGTTTGTCATCTTTGGCATGTTAGGAGATGGAAAAGAGGCTTGGAGGTTGTTGATCAGTGATGGCCAGAGGCCCTGGGCACTGTCTAGGGGCCTGACTTCCTAAGTGTGGGTCAGCTCTATATGTGTCCTGCTGGTATCCCATTTCAGTTCCTGTGGAGTGGCATTACTTCAGGCTAATGAGGTATTTGAGATGGAGCCCATGCTTTCTTCCCCCACTTCCTACACACTAGTTAAAAACCTATAGCTGGATTTTGAGTCAAAATGGCAAAGAAAGACAGAGCTTTGCCAGAGTTTTCCTCAAAACCCCTCCAAAAAACTTTAAATACTACCTCAAGACAAATAATGAGACAGCAGACCCCAGAAAAAGATGGGGTGAAACAGTTTGCTAGCCCAAGATAACTTTTAAGGTCTGAAGGAAGAGTCTTTTGCACAGAGTAAGAAAGATGTACAGACCAGTTCCAGTGAACCAGGAGCAGACCCGGGGGCAACATTATCATTGGTGGAAGGGGCAGTTTCCACACCTCTCAGTCTGCAGACATTAAGGGGGACAGTCAACTGGCCAGAAAAAAATTCCAGAGTTCTCTTTGCAGGCACTATTGCCAGGACTGTTGTACAGCCCATACTTGGATCTGGGTCACAGATCTTAGTCCCAGGGTGAGGAAGAATACTAACACACTAGAGCTTTCACCTACAAGGGAAGCTGGGACCTTGGTCAAAGTTCTGGGACAGAAGATAGTCTTTATGGTTGTCAAAGAGAGCGCAGGCCAGGAGAGTAGCCAGCATGTATCTCCTGGATTATACTACCTTGGTAGAACTGAAAATTCTCCAGAATTATCTCCGAAAAGAACTGAAACTTGAAGCTTGGGAAAGTGCTCCCTCCATCTCGAAAGCAGAGTCCCACTTAAACATAGAGTTAAAAATCAAGAAATAACCTAGAAAAAAATGAGCAAACAATCAAAAAAGGTCTTGACTAGAGAAAGTTACCATGGTGACAAGGATGAGGAAGGTAGGGTACTTGGCTTCCTTGGAGAAAATTGTTAGTTTAGATAGATAGATAGATAGATAGATAGATGCACATTACAAAGACTGGGGTCTACCTGGGGTTGTTGATCCAAAATATAACTATGTGCAGGTATGTGAGTGTAAGACAAAAGAAATGGCTCCGACCAATCATTGAGCTGAATGAGATCCCATCACCAGACATTAAGCCTCCTTACCCAGGGGGAAGTCAAAAAACTAGCTTCAGTTAGTCAAGGGTTGACCTAGGGTCCTTGTGCTTTACAAGTGATGTATTGTTATACTCTCCCCTGTGCCTATTATTATCACCGAGGGAGGGGAGTACATTTTATTAGAGAGTGGTATTGATTAGATTGTAACTCCAACCAATGGCTGGCATGAAGGGGAGGAACAAGCCTTTCAAACTGCATATTAGACTGGATATTGCTGCAATTTACTGCCTTTTTCTGCTAGGGAAACTGGCCCTCCTCTGTAGAGAAATTTATTAATAAAAGCTACTTTAATCACTCTGGACTAAATATGAATAATTACAAGTCATTTATAACAACAAGGAAGGTCAAATGCAAACTCAGAAGACAATAAAGTCAAAACTGTTACAACCCAATTCTCAAAGAAAAATATAAGTTGATCTCAGGCCATTGAAGGGCTCAAAATTTTTTTTAAAATCAAATAAGAAAGGTAAAAGAAAATCTGGAAAGAAATATGAGATTGATGCAAGAAAATAATGAGAAAAGAGCCAATAGCTTAATAAAAAGTACAAAAAAAGGTTAAAGAAAAAATACCTAAAAAATCAGAATAGGCTAAATGGCAAAAGACACAAAAATTCAATAAAGAGTAGAAGGCTTTGAAGGGCAGAATTAACCAAATGGGAGAGGAAGTATAGAAGTCCACTGTAGAAAATAATTTGTTAAATATTAGAATTGGGCAAATGGAAGCCAATATCTTTAGGTGACATTAAAAAATAAAACCAAATCAAAAGAATGAAAAAATACTAGGAAATGGTTCATTGAAAATATAACTGACCTGGAAAATAGAAACAAGAACAATAATTTAAGAATTATTAGACTATCTAAAAGACCTTACACATCACTTTTCAAGAAATCATCAAAGAAAACAATTCTGATATTCTAGAACCAGAGAGTAAAATAGAAATGGAAAGGGCGGCTTTGGAGTCAGGAGTACCTGGTTCAAATCCAATCTCAGACACTTAGTAATTACCTAGCTGTGTGGCCTTGGGCAAGCCACTTAACCCCATTTGTCTTGCAAAAACCTAAAAAAAAAATAGAAATGGAAAGCATCCTCCAATTACCTTCAGAAAAGGATCTCAAAAATGAAAATTTACAGGAATGTTGTATGTAGCTAAATTACAGAGCTCTCAGATTAAGGAGAAAATATTGCAAGCTGTCAAAAAGAAACAGTTCAGATATTGTGGAACCATAGTCAAGATAACACAAGATTTAGCAGTTTCTACATTAATGAGTTCCATGTTAATCCAGATGGCAAAAGAGGTAGGATTACAACCAAGAATCATCTATCTGGCAAACCAGCATAATCCTTGTGGGGGGAAAAAAATAGATATTCAATAAAATGGAAGACTTTCAAGCAATCCTGATGAAAAGACCAGACCTGAATAGAAAATCTGACTTTCAAATGTAAACCTCGAGAGCCCAGTATCTAAGAGATTAAGTTATATGAGTTTCTAACCTGAATTAGTGAAGAGAATGTTCTCACTGGGTCTTCTCCCAAACCAATGAAATCATAGGTTCAGAACAAAGCACTGAAAATTCTCCAGAATTATCTCTGAAAAGAACTGAAACTTGAAGCTTGGGAAAGTGCTCCCTCCACCCTGAAAGCAGAGTCCCACTTAAACATAGAGTTAAAAATCAAGAAATAACCTAGAAAAAAATGAGCAAACAATCAAAAAAGGTCTTGACTAGAGAAAGTTACCACGGTGACAAGGGTGAGGAAGGTAGGGTATTTGGCTTCGTGAGTGTGTGTGTGTGTGTGTGTGTGTGTGTGTGTGTGTGTGTGTGTGTGTGTGTGCTGCCTTGTAGTTCCTAACCCTTAGTTTCATGCTTCCCCAGAGTGTTAGGGAGCTCACCAGATTTCTCTAGGGGTGGGGGGGACCCTCTGCCCTCTCAAGTCCATCAATCGACCCCAGGAGGTCCAATTTTCCAAGGTAGGCAGTGTTTGAGTGGCACACAAAATGAGGTGAGCTCCACTGGCGTGTCCAATTCCTAGTACATGGACAATCAAAAGTTACTGTGAGTAATTCCTCAGATTGTCTGCTCAGGGGAGGGTGTGATTGCCCCACAATGATGATCTGTGCTCTCACCCTTTTGGTGAGGGGATCTACTCTGCCAGGGCTCTTAAATGGGGTTTGTGCTCCAATGCTTTTCCATAGAGCTAAAAATAGGCTGTTTCAATGTTCAAGGGCGGTGAACAGGATGCTGCATGGTCAGACACTGCCCTTCCAATCATCAGCCTTCATTTCCCTCAAATGAACCAGTCACTGGGTTGTAAAGGGTATGGAGGGTTCTGTAGCCTTGAGTTCTATATAGTCCTGGCTCTGTCATCAATTTACTGGTGCCCTTGAGTAGATGTTTCATTTCTGTGGGCCTCAGTTTCCTCCTCTGTAGAATGAGGGAATAGAATGGAGTCATCAGAGGTCTCTTTCTGGGTGAAAAGAATATTAACCTGTTTTTCTTTGTATCCTCTAGTGTCAATCATGGTTTCAGTAGACTGGTTCAATCCAATGTTACAGAGAAGAAAATTGAGACTCAGAGAATTTCAGTCACTTGTCCAAGGCCACAGAGCCAATATTTGAAAGGGAGACATCTGTTTTCAAATTCCTACTCACTAGTCTCTATTTTTGATGACTTTGTTTTATTGGGAAAAGTTTGCATAAATGCAGCTTAGGGGTGGCTTCTGATGAGTGTTTCTGTTGGCTTTGCAGGTACCGACCTCTCGTGTGCACCTGGGGAAGTTTACTGAGCTTTTATCCTCTATGGAGAGGGCCCAAAGTCCAGGCCTCTGGATAAACATCCCTACAATCTCAGGCTGAGACACTGAGAGAAGAAACTTGGAACAGCCAATTAATTTTCAAGCTGCCTTTCCACATTTACATCTCTTAGCTTGAGGAAGAATCAAATGTAGCCAAAGGAGAATGACCCTGATTTGTTCTGAGGACAGAATTCTTTCCTCAACTCAAAACATCCAGCCAAAGCCCAGGTAAAGTTCTCCTCCCATCCACCCTTTCTAGTTTCTCCTTTCTTCCAGACTCTGGATCCATCTTCGGCCACTGTTGAACATGAGTTAATAGCCTGGCTAGACTGTTCTTTGTCATTTTTAACTTGAATATCTCCCTTGGAAAGACTGCTAGCCTAGATTTGAAGAGATTACAGGCCATCCCTCATCCTGCCCAAGCCACATCAACCAACCAATCCACCTTTGGGTGAGGATCCCTCCCAGTTCCCTCCCACATGACTCCTTCCCTCTTCAAACCCTGCAAGTAGTCCCCAGGAGGTGAGTCCGGAATGAACCTGCTATGGCCAAACTCTGGGTCAAGTTCCAACGCTATTTTCGAAGGAAGCCGGTCCGTTTCTTTACCTTGGTGGCTCTCTACCTGACGGCTGGGAGCCTGGTATTCCTCCATGCGGGTTTTGTGGGCCAGCCTGCTGTGGCTGAAAATGAGCATCACCCAGCTGTCAGTGCCCCTGAGGGACCTGAGCTGCCCTACCAGGACCTCCTGCACCTGGAGAGGGGCTTCCGGGAGACCCCTGAGTCTCCAAATGCTGTTCGCAGATATGGCCCTTGGCTCAAGAGCACCTCATCAAAGGATTCACCTGAGCGGGGCAGATTGGGAGACTATGGTGGGACCTGGAGTCGGGCCCTCAAGGGGAGAGTCCTCAGGGAGAAAGAAGAAGAAAAAGGTAAGAGGTCTGTGATGGTGGGAGGAGGAGGAGAGACCAGGACAGGCGGCCACACTTGGCAGAAGACCAAAGTCCAGATCCTCCCTCTGCTGATCATTAATGATGTGACCTTAACTATCCTGGGCCACAGTTTCCTTATGTATAAAAATGAAAATTAGCTGGATTTGATCCGAAAAGTCTCTTCTTACTTTAACTTACTTTTTTTTTTTAAAAACTTAACTTTGTTCTCTCTGAGTTGAGATAGTCCTAGAGATGTAGACTTTTGTTCTATGAAGAGGGAAATGGACTGGGGAGAAGTACCAGGGACTAGGGTTTCTATGTAGGTTGTTTGAAGCATCCCTTTTGGAAAGGGGCAGGATGGCTTTGTGGAGTGATCACTGAACTACTTCCCACTGATCCCAAATAGATCTCTAGTGGTCATAGTTCTTGTAGGACCATCTTCTCCATTAGAATGTGAGTTCCCTGAGGGCAAGGACTTTGTCTGTCTTTGTAAGTCTGGCACAAAAGAATATTTGCTGGCTGATTAAAGATCATCATTAAAATGCTAGGTGGAGCAGTGGGTGGAGCTCTGAACTTGGAGTCAGGAGGATGGGAGTTCAAATATACCCCCAACTTTATTACCTTGGGCAAGTCACTTAAACCCAATTGCCTTGCTTCCAGGGTCATCTGCAAAAAGTGAGGCTGGTGACTTAACACAGTTCCCCCACATTCAAATCCAATTCATATGCTTGTCATGGTATCATTTCCCCATGTCATGGTCTTTGAGAACAAAGGACAAACATCTTCATCAAGGTCATCCCAAAGTGTCAGACCCAATTAAATAACAACAAAAGGGTTAACTTCTCCTTGATGACCTTGGGCAAGTCACTTCACTTTCCCTATCTGTAAGAAAATAGACTTGGATTAAATGATCTCTGAGGACTTTTCACCCTGAACAGCCTGAAGAGATACTTCCAAAGTGCTTTTGTGATGAAATATGCTTATTTCTATGAAATAAATATTATCTGTCTTCTTGAATCTCTCCCTTTCTTATTCCCTCTATCTTCTTGCACTCACAGAGATCTGGTTCCCTCCAGATGGCACAGCCTCCATGACTGCCCATGCCAGCATTGGCTGCACTTTCACTCATTCTCCACAAGGTAGCAAGTCAAGGTCAAGGTAGCACAGACCTCTCCCCATGGCTCACCTTGTTCCTTATCACTCTTGTCCTTTGAGGACAATCTGGATCTACTAATCAAAATCCTAGCACAGACCTCCAGGACACTCATTCTTTCTTCCATGTCTTTAGCTCCTGGTTTACAGTCTTTCTCTTCTCCTAAATTCCCATCTTCATATAAGGGGACTTCTCTCTACATTTTGACCCTTCCTCAAACACTCTCACCTTCCAGTTGCTCACACACACACACACACACACACACACACACACACACCCCACAGGCAGCAGTGGTTATCACTTGGATCTTGCCATCACTCACAACTATACCACATCCAGGTTCATGAACTCTGTAATCCCCTCATCTGATCATAAATTGTTGGGGTTTTTTATCACTTCCTCTTCTTTGCCACAACAAATCCTTCAGCCTCACTGTGACCTCTGTCCTTTCCACCTCTCGGATCATCCCAGATCATCACCTCTTGATTCCTTGGTAAACGAGGCCAACTCTACACTGTCCTTTTCTCTCAAGTCCCTTGCTCTTTTATCTTTATCCTAATCTGACTCTTGCTCTGCCCAACCTCAGCCTGGGATTATTGTTTATTCTCCTTTTGCTAAATGAAACTGAAGAAAATCATAAAGATGTGTTGAGTCCATAAAGTTATATGACCTCATTGGACTTTCAGACCTATAAAGGAATCCTTTTATAGCTCCCAAATCCTTTTTACACCTTCCTCATCCAGGTCACACCTATTAACTATTGGTTAGTGGGTTCTTGGTCTTCTGTTTTCCTCTGTTATTTCCCTTGTTCTTGGTCTTTTCTTTTCCTTTATTATTTCACTTGGTGATCTCATCAGTTCCCATGATTTAAATGGCCGTCTCTATGCAGAGGATTCTCAGATTAACTTGTCCAGCTCTAATGTCTCTCCTGACCTCCAGTCTCCTGTCTGAACATCTTGAACATATCTTGTAGGCATGTTGAGGCTGAGCATGTCCAAAACTGAACTCATTCATTCCCCACTCTTCCAAAACGTTCCCCACTTTCAAACGCTTCCACTATGTAGAGAGGACCACCGTCCTTCCCATCCCCCAGGCGCTTGACCTAGATGTCATCCTGGACTCTTCCCTCTCATCCCTCTAAATCCAATCAGTGGTCAAATCCTGTCATTTGTCCCTTTTTAGCATCTCTTGTATAGACCCCTTGCTGTCTTCTGACACTGCCACCACTGTGGTCCAGACCCTCACTCCTCATACCTAGACTATGGAAATAGCCTGCTGCTTGGTTTTCATACCCCTAACTTTCTCCTTATATCAACCAACCTGTTCTCCATTCAGTTCTCCATTGATCTTCCTAAAGCACAGTTCTGATCATGTCACCTCCCTATTCAACAAACTCCAGTCGCATCCTTTTGCCTTCAAGATCAGAAATAAAGTCCTCTTTTTGGCTTTCCTACATTTATGGTCTTTTTTTCATAGTTATTCCAAGTAGGCTGTGATGCAGTGACATGGGTCTCTTCTTCACACAAGATGCTCCACCTCCAAACCAGGAGCATTTTTCACTGGCTGTCCTCACGCCTGAAATGCCTGCCCTCTACCTTTTTTTTTCCCCCAGGCTTTTGTGGCTTCCTCCAAGTCTCATCTAAAATCTCACCTTTTGCAAGAAGGCTTTTCCAGTCCTTCCGGCCTTCCTTTGGCAGAAAACATCCAACTTATCCTGTCTATGTCTTGTTCATACACAGCTGTTGGCCTGCTGTTTCCCCATTAGACTACGAACCTGTTGAAAATAAGGACTGCTTTTTGTCTTTCTTTTCGTCTTCAGCACTTAGTGGGTCCTTATAACAGTCAATTGATCCAGTCCCCTTGTCTTATTGGACATCCTCCTCAGGAAATGCTCTGAGTTCTCCATACCTTTCTGATATGGGACCCCTCAAAGGAAGCTCCATTGAAGAACCTAGAGGACTGAAGGACCTGAGAAGGGAAAGAGGAGATGGGGCTGAACAAAGAGGGTGGAGGGACACACTAAGAAGCAACTCTGCCGCAGTCATGGTTTTGCTGAGGGCTGACTCTGGGAAGTTTTCCTGTCATCTTTCATTTTCTGCCTTGGTCTTGGAAAAACACCTGCTTCAGGTTTTTGGTTTGCTTTTGTTTTTCTACAACTTGATCAGGTCAAGTCTAAATGGAAGATCTGAGTGTGTCCTAAGGGAACGGGATAAGCATTACTTAACTGTTTGTTGACATTGTACTTAGTACTGAAGAGAAAAATGAAAGGGAAAAACAGTTCCATAACTCTAGGAGCTTCCAATCTAATGGGGGAAGGCTTCCTGTGTCTCAGTTATGAAAATCAAAGGCCATCAATCATGGGCTCAGCCCCCAACCCTTATCACACCTTTCCAACCTGATGACTCTCTTTTGCCCTCCCCAAAGCCTGGGAATCATCCCAACCTTGGCTGTGCCACCAATTTTTCTACCATTTCCTCTTTCCTTCAAACTTTGGAGAAGGGACTTCCAAACTGTCCTATCCATTTCTAACTATGCTAGCAAACTGTGCTTTTGATATTGTAATTTGCTCCCTTGTCTTATCTGATCCTTGAGGGTAGGGATGAGGTCTTAACCTTCCTTACATCTCCCTCCCCTCTATGCTTAGGACTCTGAAAAGAGTAGGTTCTCATCGAATGAATGAAAGAATTAGTGAATAACTGTGTGGGTAAATGGAGGAACAGAAGAGGGAAATGAATTAGTGAGTGAAAAATGAGTGGATGATTAAATGAATTAGGTGAGTGCATGAAAGTAGAGGAGTTCTCCAAAGTCCATATTTCTGGAAGGGTAGAGGCTTATAGCCAACTAGCAGTAATACATTATAGCAGGAAAATCTGCTGAATTTGGAGTTAGAAAACCTGAATTCAAACCTGACTATTATTTTGAGTATTGAACTTAGGATCAGGAAGCTCCCAAGAGATCAAATCCAGCCTCAAATGTATAGTAGCTCTGGGTAAGTTACTGAACTTCTGTTTTCCAGTTTCCTCATCTATAAAATGTGAATAATAATAGCACCTACCTCCCAGGTTGTTGCAAAGATCAGATGAGACAATATTTGTAAAGAGCTTTGAAAATCTTAAAACATTATATAAATGCTAGGTAGTAGCAGTAGTAGTAGTAGTAGCAGTAGTAGTAGTAGTAGTAGTAGTAGTAGTAGTAGTAGTAGTAGTAGCAGTAGTAGTAGTAGTAGCAGTAGTAGTAGTAGTAGTAGTAGTAGCAGTAGTAGTAGTAGCAGTAGTAGTAGTAGTAGTAGTAGCAGTAGTAGTAATAGGAGGAGGAGGAGGAGGAGGAGGAGTGATGGTAGTACTAGTAATAGTGGTGGTGGTGTTGGTGGTGGCAGTGGTAATGGTAATGGTAGTAGCAGTATTAGTAGTAATAGTAGTGCTATTTGTGTATTAGGTATCACCCTGGAGATACAAAAACAAAAATAAAGTAGCCAGTACTCTTCTCTTAGCCTCAGTTCCCTCCTCCATAAAATATGGAGGTTGGAAAAATATTTCTATGGCCCTTTCCAGCTCTCAAACCTCTGATCTGAAAATTAAGTGAGATGAATATCTGAAACTCATTTCACAAACTCTAATGACCTGGATACAGAGGAACAATCATTATGAAAGTTTCATTTCATATAATTCCATACTGGTTATGGGGTGAAGGAATCCACTGATCCAAGTTGATTAAACAGAGCTCACTGACATAGACTGTTAGTTCGAGCAGACCTGGTGGAGTGCCTTCTCTGAATGACTTGGAAAACACTGTTCATTCAGGAACATTCTCTTACTTGTCAGTTTTCCATTGATACGTCTTGACCTTGAGTCAATGGGCTACCCTTCCTTCGTATATAGAGCTGATTCAATGCCAGTAAGTAATTCAATTTGAAACTCTTTGTTCTCCCATCTCTCAGCAGTTGAGGTGGGTTTACTTTGAGCCATCCTCACTCTTTCTCCTGGCTCCCCTTTTCATGGGTGACCCACATTTGTGAGGTGAATAGCATTCCCTAGTTAACACTGGAAGAGGACCAAGTTTGTTGGACTGCCTGGAGATCAAGCCCATGAACTGGATATTTCGTTAGCCCAAGGCTAACCAGCTGATATACCTGGGGCTTAAGAGAAGGTGCCAGCCTCCTCCTGGCACCATGGCCTTGTTGCTGAGGCCAAAGTATAGCTCCCAGTCCCTTATCCCACTGGTGGGCCCAGTCCTGCCCCATCTTGTCCCCCCCAGTTCTGCCCAGAGCACCCACTGGAGAACAGTATTAAAGGCTGCAATTCATTAGATTAATTAGAATTGACATTTCCCGAATCTCAACCAGATGGTTAGTGAGAATAAACTGTCAGTCACTGAAAAAAACCTCCTGAGTTCTCATTTCCAGCCATATGTACCACGTCCACTGCTATTAACCTCTGGGAAAATGGTTTCTAACTCTTAGTGAGGGAGGCTGGGTGGATGAGCAGGGAGGGCTTTGTGATGGGGACAGATGAGAAACTGTAGGTCAAGGTCATGTCCCACATGATTTCCCCCTAGCAGCTGATGGCTCTGGCTGGCCCCTGTTGAGAAATCCCCAGTCATCTGAGGCAGAAAGGTCAAGTCATTCAGAAGAGAAGTTGTCATTTCTGATTGAAATCTGGGCAGCAGGTAGTGGGGCTTGTTGAACCTTGTGGGTGCTCACACATCAAAGAAAGCAGAGAGCAGGGAGCTGGGAGCTGGGGCTGGAGGACTGGAATCCAAATTCCTCCAGGAATTGTCTTACTAAATAACCCCAGGCAAAAGATTTCCTTCCTCCTCTGAGTCTTCTGGGATTTTTTTGGAAGGAAGGAAGAGAAGGAGAGAGGATGGAGGAAGAGAAGGAAACAAAGGAGGGAGAGAGGAAGGGAAGGAGGGAGAGGGGAAGGAAAGGAGGAAGGAAAGAAGGAAAGAAAAAGATAAGGAGGGAAGAAGGGAGGGAAGAGGAGAGAGGAAAGGAGGGAGAGAGGAAGGAAAGAAAAAGGGAGGGAAGGAAGAAAAGATGAAGGAAGGGAGGAGAGAAGGAAGGGAGGAAGGGAGGAAGAAGGAAGGAAAATAATAATTGACATTTCTTTTGTGCTTTACAGCTTTTGCAAATTTCTTCACACAAATGGTCTTTACTGGAGTTTCAGAACAATCCTATGGGGTAGAAGCAATTATTCTCCCCATTTTAGAGATGAGGAAATTGAGGCTAAGGGCTATCCAGGGATTTGCTCATGATCATCCATCCAGTAAATACCAGAGATCAGATGTGAGGCCAGATCTAAGTTTATTTATGTGACCCTGCGCTGAATTGAGGGAGCCTCTTCAAGAATGGGAGTTAATAGTCCCCTGGGTTTGTACCTTCTCAGACTTCATCTCTTGCTGGACATGCAGTTTCTAGTCCCATGGTTTAAGCAGGACATAGACAAACTGGGCAGTGTCCAGACTCTAGAGGAAGGCAGACAGGCGAGGTAACTTGAGGCTGTATCCTATAAGAATAAGAATCCATTGAAGGAACTGGACATTTTAAATCTGCAGACGAGAAGACTGAGAGGGGACAGAATGACTATCTTGAGGTATTTGAGGGGCCGTCCTGGGAGACAAACATTACATTTGTTCCATTTGACCCAAGGGCAAGACTAGATACGGTGGTATGTATAAAAGCAACATAAAGTGAAAATAGATTTGATGTTAGGAAAAACTCCTCCAAAACTTGCTCACTTTGAGAGCTGCCTGGGCAGGTAGTGAGCTCCCCAGCCATGAAGAGCTTCAAACAAGAGCTTGGATCACCATTCATGGAGGAATGTTAGAGTGGAGATTCCTTTTGAGTAGGATTGGTTGAAGTTCCTGCAAGTTCTCAAATTCCATGACTTCTCTTGACCTTAAGTCTATCCACTGGGAAACACTGCCTTGAATTAAAAAAAAAAACAGAAATAGAAAAAGAAACAAGAAACCCAGTCTCTCCCTCCCCCTCCCACACACCCCAGCAGGGCTGCCCTTAGAACCAGGAGGCATCCATCTAATCTGTCCTTGATTAACTTATTCAGAGTTCAGCAACCGAAACCAACATATTCCATTAATGTGAGTCATAATGAGATGAATTCCCGGCCCAATGCAGCATACACTTGGTTTTCACCCCACTATCCCCAGCCCAGAGGGGAGCAGGGTCTACTTAACAGCTGAACGGCCTTCAGCATCCTTAAAGTGGGGAGAACATTGGATCCCAGGGTGCCAGGGAGGGTGGGATCCTCTGCAGGAGTGGTGCCTGGGGTTCCACTGAGCACCACAGGGAGAGAAGATGAAGAGGAACCAGTAAGATGTCACCCGCCTCACAGACTATCCCAGCCTGGAGAAATTTCTTAATCATGCTCTTCATCAGCCCAGCAATTAAACAGCAGGGGTCCCCAATGGAGAGCCAAGCCATTCCTTCAGAGGAAGCCGAGGTAGCATCAACAGTCAGGAAAATGGCACCAGGGAGAGAAGCCAAGCCCTATTTACCTGTTTAGGGTTCTCACACCTTAGGCGCATCACTCTAGCATGGTTGAAACTGGAGGCTTAGAAGAGGAAAATGGGGTTTTTCATGTCTCCTACAAGCCATAGAAAGAAGAATGATCTTTGTTTTTCTTATTAGAGACCAGGAAATCTCACCATCTCCCCTAGGAAGATATATGTGATTAGGAGGGGTAGCTTTGCAGAGGGATGGCTTGAAGCGTGGTGGTATCCAAACAGAGCAAATAGTCAATTCCATTACATTGAAGAAGTATTTATGTTCCATGCAATGGCTTTAGGTTCTGAAAATGCAAAAATGAAAATTGAATTTAAGCTCACATGGCACTGGGGAGGGGGGTTCATGTTCAAATTAGGTACAAAATTTTTTAAGGAGGACTGTGGGAAGAGCTTGGGGGATTCAAGACTCTTGGACTGAGCCTTAAAGGAAAGTCTAGACTCCTAAGGGTGATGTCACAGGGATGGAGAGCATTGTGGGGATGGGTGACAGACCACTGGCCCTAAGGACAGGAAGCATGTGGTAAAATATGTATAAAGGACAGAAGACAATTTGCACGAACACAGAATGCACAGAAAAGGGAAATGTGAACTCACTCTAGAAAGATAATTGTTGAAAGGCGTTAAATGCCAAAAGGAGATGTTTTTCACCACAGAGGCCATAGGGAACTATGGAAACTTATTGAGCAGAGGAGTGACACCATCTGTTTAGTTCTTTATAGTTTTCAAAGTTCTTTCGTGTCTGTTACCTTGGTATGTTTTTTCAACCACCCAATCAAAAAATATTAGCATCCTTTCCAAGGCCACACAGGGGCAGGACTTGAATTCAAATCCAAGTCTTCATAATTGCCTGTGTGACCTTGGCAAGTCAGTTAACCCCATTGTCTTAATAACATTAAAAGAAAGGGGGCAGCTTGGTGGCAAAGTGGATAGAGAGCACTGGCCCTGGAATCAGAAAGACCTGAGTTCAAATCCAAGTCTTCATCTTGGGAAAGATCACAGGCAGAAACATTTCCAAAAATGTGAGTAACTCTTTGTATTTTCAGACCACCTTCCCCCACCTCAGTGAGACTTAATTTCCTCCTTTGTAAAATGAGAAAGTGAGACCAGATGATTCCTTCTCACTTTAGATCCTAAGGACTGGGCAGCTAGATGGTACAGTACATAGAATATTGGCCTTGGAGTCAGGAGGATGGGAGGTCAAATACGACCTCAGACACTTAATACTTACTTAGCTGTGTGTGATCTTGGGCAAGTCACTTAACCCTCATTGCTTCCTATCCAAGACCATATCTAGACATCCTGATTTCTATCTGGCTGTTGGGCCCAGATGGCTTTGAAGGAGAAAGTGAGGCTGGTGACTTACCATAGCAGCACCTCCCCCCCAAATTCATTTCACGTGCTTGTCATGGCATCACCTCTCTGATATTATGGTGTTCTTTGAGAATGAAGGACCAAAAAAACCTATCATCATCAGATTCTAGGAAATACCTAGGCCCTTGCTTACACTAGCAATGACTTTGGTTACCCATGTGCAGTCTTAACATTTAGACTGGCAGCGGATTACAGTGGAAAGTGTCATTGACTTTGGAGTCAGAGAAAATGAGTACAAACCCTGCCTCTGCTATTTACTACCTGTGTGATGTTGGGGATGTCACCTAACTTCTTTGCGCCTCAGTTTCCTCATATAGAAAGGGAATGAATTGCACTCTGAGGTTTTTTTGCATCTCCAAGTTTACAACTCTAGGTACTCCCAAATCACAATGCTCTATTTTTTCAATCACTTGACCTTCTACACTGCTGACCCTGGTTTGTCTCTACCCCTTGCTTATTCTTTCTTGCCATGTTGAGATTAGATTCACTTTTGACCACTGCCAGTCTTTGTTCTGCCTTCTCTTCTCTAGACCATACATATCCAGGACCTTCACCGTCCTGTCATCCTCCTCTGAACTTTCTCCAGATAATCGATATCTTTTCTACAATATGGCACCAAATAAATTCTGAGGCAGACTGTCCATTCCATTTGACTCTTGGTATCCCATGTCCAGTGTTTTGAGAGTTAGGCAGTGTCTGATAGACCTTCTTCTATTCTAATTGGGTTTCTGTTTTCTTTCCAGCTAAGTGTCTCTCGTCTCCTTTCTTTCTCACGTCGTTCCAGATGCCATTTGGATATGTTGCAGTCTACATATGTCAAGAGTTTCATTCTAGGGAGAAAACACATCAGTCACTGGCCCTGGGAAAATTACTTTAGTCCCATATCAGTTAGATTTATCATAGACAAGATGAGCTGACCTGAAACCTGCTCAGCATGGTGGAAATGCCAAGTTATGCTGAAAATAATTGGAAGCAATGAGCTATGACTTTGGAGTGAGTAGAGGGATTGGCCTGACATTTCTCTCAATCATTCCCTTTTCCTTCTCGACCCTCTAGAAAAAGAAAGTCTTAATTAGAAAGAGGTATTAAGCTGGTACAGACGGCTGGTCTTCATCCAACTTTGCTAGATAAAGCCAGAAAGAAAAAGGTAGATGGATTCCTTATGATCAGGATTGGAAGAGATTATGGATGCCATTCCATTCAACTTTCCCATTTTACAAAAGAAGAAACTGAGGCTCACAGACTGGTAGTGACTGCACAAGGTGACCCAGGTAATGAGTTGGGATTCAAACACCATCCCCTTAGCTCTCTTAACCCTTTACTATGTTGCCTCTTCAATCTTTAAGAAGACTGGTACCTCCTTTGAGATGGGTGTGAGTAGAGGGATCAGAATGGAGCAAGGGAACAACAATGGCCAAGGACTCAAGACTGCAGGGTTCTGATGCTTCCTTTGTTACTGACTCAATGTGTGACCTGGTCCTCAATATCCAATTCTGTAAGTTAGTGAATTAAATTAGATGATCCTTAAGCCCCTCCTATCCCTGACATCCCTTGTTCTAAGACCCCTCCCAGCCCTGACATCCCCTTTTCTAAATCCTTTCCTGTGGTTTTGGGTAACTTGGTATTTGTTATCCTTCCCTATTAACTGTGAAGTACAGTTGGCTCACAGAAACTACTAAATACATTTCCCTTCTATTTTTATTTTATTTAGGGCTTTTTTTTTTTTTTTGCAAGGCAATGGGGTTAAGTGGCTTGCCCAAGGCCACACAGCTAGGTAATTATTAAGTGTCTGAGACTGGATTTGAACCCAGGTACTCCTGACTCCAGGGCTGGTGCGTTATCCACTGCACCACCTAGCCACCCCTCCCTTCTATTTTTAACTAGGATTTCAGATCCCCATGACTATCTTACATCCCTTCCTTCGAACTCAGTGCAACCTTGGGATGTTCCAATGGGAGGTGAAGGTCAGAATGGAGAGGAGCCTTAGAATTGAGCAATACAGAGAATATCTGATATCTGGGAAGGGGTCACAGAAGGCTGGAGCTAGAAAGGATGCTAGAACCCAGAAGGCCCAAATCCTCCCTCAGCTATTTACTGTGTGACCCTGAGCCACACCCTTGTCTACCTCAGTTTTCCCTTCAGTAAAATGGAGATAAAAATAGTCTCTACCTCTCAGGCTTATCATGAGGATAAATGAGACTCAAAGCATTTTATAAATATTCGGTATTATGATTGATATTGAAGTCAGAACTGAAAGGATTTAAAGGACCTAAAGGAAGGGACAGTAAACTGAGAAGGTCCAAGTTGTAAGAGACCTTATCCCAAAGAAAGTCAGAGATATGAACTGCCCTCCAGGTGATATCACCCATCTTACAGATGAATTAACTCAGCATGGCTGAGTCCCGATCAGAACCCAGGACCCGGCTTCTGGCTTAATATGTAAATGGACAACCCAGTGTTTTTGGATATTTCAGCTTTTTTATCAGCTTACTTCATTTGCCTGTGGTCGAGCTAACGGACTGTGAAATTCACAACTGCTGCATCCCTATATCATTCTTTTGTCCATTTTTCAGGTCAACCTTATTCTCCTCCCTCCTGAGAAACTCTGGTTCATGAAAGGTTTGGGTACTGGCAGCTTTGCCAGCTCATTGCTAATCTGTGGGCTAGAGCTCAGCAGTAAGGAGTCTAATCTTGTCAGGCTCCGCTCTCTTGTTATTTTAACTTTAGTTCATTGGCACAAGGCTTTGCCCTGGCTAGAACTTGCTGTCTTCCAGATGTGTGCAGATGTTTGCTGTCCTTCACAGCTGGTGACAGGGGTCCTGAGGTGGAAAAGAGAGTTTAAAAACCCTAGTGATGAATGGTCTACTGGAAAGGTGACATGATGGATAGGATTACAGTCAGAGACTTGGATTCTAATCCTACCTCCACCACGCTGAATGAACAGATACCCAATCAGCAAATTAGTTCCCCTCTCTGGGCCTCAGTTTCTTTTTCTGTAAAATAAAAGAATTGGGCTAAGTGACCATTAAGGTTCCTTCCAGTTCCATATTCTATTTCCTAAATAATCATAATCATAATCATAATAAAAGTTGAGTTGTTTCAGGAGTACTGGACTCTTCATGACCTATTTTAAGGTTTTCTTGGCAGACACTAGAGTGGTTTGTCATTTCCTCTTCCTAACTAGAGGCCCAAAGCTCTGCTCATTATGCCCTATAGCTGTCCTAATAATATAATATTAATATAATAACATATTAAAAATGGATAGTTATCACTTTCATATTGGGGGTTGCCCCTGCCATCTGAAAAATCTGCATAAAATGTTTTGGGGCCTTCCTTCATACTAGAGGAAAATGTGGATATTTTCTTTTTCTTTTTGAGGTATTTTTAGTACCTTATTATAAAATTTGGGTTAAGTATTTGGTTGTAGGCTCTGGCATCAGCTGACTTTTCCATGTCATCTGCAGTGTCTGCAAAACTCCCCCAAATCTCCCATTTAATTTTTTTATGCCAACCTGTGATATATTGAAATCAAAATGGTCTGAGTCATGACGTGGAAGAAATAACTATAATAAAGTAATAATATACTAATAACTTACATTTAAATAACACTTTAGTTCATTCAATAATATGTAAACATATTTTATAATTGCAAATTCCATTTCAATTCTGTTCAATAAATATATTGTTTCAATTGAGTTTAAGGTACAGTGCCTGGTCCTAGAATTACAGACAAAAATCACATAGGTCCTGACCTCAAGGAACTTATACTCTAATGGTGGAAATAACATAAAATAACTATGTATACTTGAGAAGATAATATTCTGAAAAGGGGAAATATAAGCAGTTGAAGAGATAAGAGAGGGTTTCTGGCAGAGGATGGGATTTGAGGTAAATCTTGAAGGAAACCAGAGAGACTAGTAGGTAGAGGTGAGGAAGGGAGACCATTCCAGAAATGGAGGACAGCCAGCTAGTGGACCAACCTTCTTTTTCTTATGGAAGTGAAAATAGAGGTCCAAAGGATTTAAGTGACTTGTCCAAGGTGACAGAGTTGGTCAGGTTTCTAACTCAGATCCTTTGACTCCAAGAATAACCATGTCTTTAGGGCATCTGCATCCTTAATTGTTTGTGATCATTTGTCTGAAATATAGACTGAAAAGAGAGGAAGGAGACAGAATTTAGAAGGTCTGAAATACCAGTCTATCATTTCTCTTAGAGGTAACAGGGAACTACTGAAGTTTTTGATTCAGGAATGATGATGATCAGAACTGAGGTTTAGGAACATGATTTTGGCAGCTGGAAAAGAAAGGAGATTGGAAGCAGGGGGAGCCTTGAGAGTCTTCAACCCAGTCCAAGCTCAAATCATTGTAGAAGTGGAAAGTCCCTAACTCTTGGTCTCTCTCTTTGTCTCCAATCTGGTCAAAGCAGAGGCTGATATCTCTGAGTAAAGGAGAAGGGAATCCCAAGCACTAACTTTACATGACTGATTTTCCACTTTGAGTAGAACCTGGAATCCATGAAGACCAGCAGCCTTGAACCTTCAGAGAGTTTCCTGATGGTGATAGTAGGGATGGAAGATGATATTAGAAGATAGAAAATGTTAACCTGGGAGGCCTGGGCTGTCTGTAGATGGGACAGCCACTAATTCAGGGTCAATAAATCAATCCACTAAAATTTATTAAACGCCTAGTATGAGCTAAGTACTGGGGAATCAATGAAAGACAAAGACAGGTCCTGTCCTCAAGGAGCTTACAGTCTAATGGGGAAGATGACAGGAGAACAAGAGTATACAAGCAAGATAGAGACAGGACAAATGATTGGGGATTGGAAAAGACATCCTGTAAAAGTTGGGATTTGCAGGGGAGTTGAGGAAAGCTGGGGAAGCAGAGACAGGAGCTTTAGTGCTTGCTTTGCTCCTGACTCACCATGTAAGCTTGAATAGGTCATTCCTAGGGTCACCAGCTTTTGAGAAGCAATTATTCAGACTAGGTTTGTTTGTTGTTGTTGCTTTTTTTTAGGTCTTTGCAAGGCAAACAGGGTTAAGTGACTTGCCCAAGGCCACACGGCTAGGTCATTATTAAGTGTCTGAGGCCGGATTTGAACTCAGGTCCTCCTGACTCCAGGGTTGGTGCTTCATCCACTGCGCCACCTAGCTGCTCCATGTTGCTGCTTTTTTAATCAATGATACTGCTCCTTAAAAACTGTCATGATAGTTGTCATTTTTCTTCTCATTTATAGCTAGATCCTCTTTAGGTTTCATTTTCTTCAGAATGAGAGAGTGGTTTCCATACAAGGACTCTGAGGTACCTTTCCTTTCTAGAATTCTCTTCTATGTTCTAAGGTCCATCCAAGCTCTAAGATTGTGTGTTCTATTCTAATCTTTCTTTCTTTCTTTCTTTCTTTCTTTCTTTCTTTCTTTCTTTCTTTCTTTCTTTCTTCCTTCCTTTCCTTCCTTCCTTCCTTCTTCTTCCTTCCTTCCTTCCTTCCTTCCTTCCTTCCTTCCTTTCTTTCTTTCTTTCTTTCTTTCTTTCTTTCTTTCTTTCCTTTCTTTCTTTCTTTCTTTCTTTCTTTCTTTCTTTCTTTCTTTCTCTTTCATCTCTCTCCGTTCCCTCCCTATCCCCTTTTTTCTCCCTCTCCCTCTCTGTGTCTCTCTGCCTCTCTCTCTCCTATCTTTTTTCCCTTTCTCCCTCCCTCCTGCTGTCAGATTCTCTCTGCCTTCTCTCTGTCTCTCAATTTTTTCCTCTCACTGTCTCTGTCCTATCCGTGTCTCTCCCTTTCTCTCTGTCTCTCTCTCCCTGTCTGTCCCTATCTGTCTTTTCTCTCCCTCTTCCCCCTCCTTTTCTCTGTCTCTTTCTCTGACTCCATATCTTTTCTTTGCCTCTGTTTCTGTTTCTTTGTCTCTTGCTTTCTCTCTCAAGTCTAATATACTCTGTACTGATATATCTTTCACTTTTAACATTCTCTATTCTGTTACCTAAAAACCTTTATTTCCTTCTGATACAAACTGTGTGACCCAAGGCAGGACAATTAACTCCTCACTGTATTAAGTAGATGTTGGTGGAGGGGGTTTTGATGCCTGGGAGTTCCCCATACAAGTGAATTACAGGTTTAGTCCCTCTATCTCTTTGCACCCCATCATTCTATGCAAGCCTTCCCAGCACTTTGGATATTTTAACCATTTTTGTCATTTATATCCTATGGTTCCATCCAGATCTGACATGTTGAATTTGAAGGTGCCTTCTAGTTCTGACATTGTCTCTTCTGTGACTTTTTTGTTTTTAGATTTTGCAAGGCAATGGGGTTAAGTGGCTTGCCCAAGGCCACACAGCTAGGTAATTACTAAGTGTCTGAGGTCAGATTTGAACTCAGGGACTCCTGACTCCAAGGTCAGTGCTCTATCCTCTGTTCCACCTAGCCACCGCCCCCCCCACCTCCCGTGACTCCTTTCTATTCTAAGAATCATCATTTTATTGCCCAAGCTCCCTTCCAACTCTGAAAATCCATTTCCTAAGTCCCCTTTCATATCTAAAACACCATATTCTTCTTTCTAAGGAACTCTGGATGCCCATATTCTATTCTCAAGGTCGTCCCAACCCCAGCTTTCTATGACTCAGTGTTCCCTTCCAGCTCTTACATTCTCTCCAGATCTAAGTTCATCAGTTCCAAGTTCTCATATTCTTTGGGGAAGAGGGGAGTTCCTTTTTTTACAACTTAAAAAAAATATTTTATTTAGAACTTCATAAACACCGCCAAACACAAGCGTTTCCATATTTAAAAGAACAGAAAAAAGAATTGAATATGAAACCATGAGACTCATTATGCCCCACGTGTTTTTTTTAAAAATGTATATGCTCAATTCAGCAATTAGTACCAAAGTTGTCTCAACCGTTTGCATTGCGTTCTGAATGTCCTTCTGATCACTTCTGTGCATTTTTAAAAAAATGCTTCATTGACACTTTTCTTTCTTCCTTTTTTTGGCATCGCCATTACTAACTGCCCCTTTCTCCCCCCTCATTCATTTCCTTTACAAAAGGCTAACAAGGCAAACTCATACATTGATCATGTCCTAAAATGAATGTCTCCTTCAGTCCTCTAAGAAGTGGGAAAATCCTCATCATCAGATCTCAAGAGTTGAGACTAGTCATGAAATTGTTTTGCTGTATGTAAAGCAAGGGGTGTCTAACATTTTAGCTGTTCTGGGTCACATCGCCCAATAAAAACTTGTCAAGGCTGCTAAAAGGTTGGACACCCCTGATGTAAGGGGAAAGCTAAGTAAATCAAACAAATGACCCCCACTACAGTTAAAGCAAAAATAAGATGTCCTGATGCCTTAACAGGTGGGAATCCATGAGTCAATCAATCAAATACTTTAGATCAACTTGTACATGACTGAGGATGACTTGGTTTTCTACTCATTTCACTATCCATTAACAGAGTTTTCCAATTGTCTGAGAAAAGTTGATCATACTCTATGGATCCTATATAAAATCAAAGACCAGTTCAGAACCCAGATGATTTGAGCATCTAGTCGAAATGCAAATTCTGGTAAGCAGTGAAATAAAAGAATGCATCCCACTACTCTCCTGTTAGGGACTGTTGGGTATGTGGGGATTACAGTAAATTATCATCACCTGGTATCTTTGAGTATCAGAACCTTGTTTTGCTAAGTGCCATGGGAGTGGGAGTGAACCAAGGGCCTGGACCAAGGGATGGAGAGGATATTTAAGCACTTGGAGATCTTGATGGAGTACTTGTCCCCTTTGTCATCCTTGTCTTCCACCCCTCCAACACTCGCCTGGGGAAGACTGAGGGAGTCCACAACTGGGACTCAACACTCTCCCCCTAAGGAGTGACTTGGTGGGATGGGGAGGAGCAGAAGACAAAGATAGATCACTTTGGCTTTGAACTTGGTTTCCTCTCAGTTCATTCCCCACTTTGGCCAGAGGAAGACCTTTCAAATTTCAAAGGATTCTGAAGGATTCATCTTCCCAGGGCTATGTTTGCCGCATCCCTGAATCACAGGTCTAGAAAGAGCTCAACGATGAATTTACAAATAACATCTGCCAGAACTGCATCTTGAATACCTCACAAAACGGAGAAAAGAAAACTTTGAGCAACTGGGAGCCACGAGACACTCCTTTCTCCTAACTCTGCTTGTATTTGTTTGTGTAGGTTCTAGATACACTTTAAGGGGAATATCAACTGGTTTCACTTTAGGAAAAACTAAATTCTAGAAGACTGATTCTCAATTGTTACTCATGATGGGAAACACTTTTTTTTTTGCAAGGCAATGGGGTTAAGTGGTTTGCCCAAGGACATGCAGGTAATGATTAAGTGTCTGGGGCCGGATTTGAACTCAGGTACTCCTGACTCCAGGGCCGGTGCTCTATCCACTGTGCTACCTAGCCACCCCAATGGGAAACACTTTGATGGGGGCTCATGAGCACCAGAAAAGATGCCTCTTCAGCGGCATCTTGAAATTCTTAAGTGAACATGATAGACATGCTTTGGGAAGAGGAAGGGAATAAATATTTAAATAACATAGCTCTGTGATGGACACTATGCTAAGTCCCTTTTGCAAATATCTCATTTTTATCTTCACAACTCTTTGAGATAGGTTCTATTATTCCCATTTTACATTGGTGGAAACGGAGACAGAGGTTAAATGACTTGCCCAGCCAGAGTCACACAGTTAGGAAAGTGTTCTGCTGGAATTGAACTAAGGATTTTTTGATTCCTGTTTTGAGGACCTGACTTGTCAATACATTTGGGTGTTTGGATAAGTAATCTCAGAACATGTACAATATTATAGTCATTACATAACTGTTCTTTTGGTTCTACTCATTTCATTATGCATCACTTCTTACAAGGTTTCTCTGAATCCTTCCTTGTCATTATTACTCTTGGTAAAATAATGCTACAATGCAGTCATCTACTCTAATTTGTCCAGTCATTTCCCAGTTAGGGAGCGTCTCTTTAGCTTTCTTGCTGTTACCAAAAAGCACTCTTATTATTTTTTACACATAGGACTTTTTATTCTTTTATGGGTTTTTTTTTTGGTGGGGGGAGATGATACATGCTTAGAAGTCATCTGTTTATGGCACAGTGGGTAGAGTACTGGCCCTGGAGTCAGGAGGATCTAAGCTCAGATTCAGTCTCAGACACTTAATAATTACCTTAACAATTGCCTAATTGTTAACCCTATTGCCTTAAATAGACAAAAAAATTTTTAAAAGAGTCATATGGGGGTGGCTAGGTGGTGAGGTGGATAGAGCACCGGCCCTGGAGTCAGGAGTACCTCAGTTCAAATCCGGCCTCAGACACTTAATAATGACTTAGTTGTGTGGCCTTGGACAAGCCGCTTTAGTCATTTGCCTTGCAAAAACCTAAAAAAATAAATAAATAAGAGAGTTGTATGTTTAATTGTGGTATATGCTTAGTACATGATGGGACAAAGAGTATGTGCAACTTAGTGACAAATTACTATTCAGAAAGTTTGAACCACATCACAGCTCCGCCAACACAGCGCTATTTTACCCACCCTCTAAAAGCCATTTTAACAATTAACCATTTTCCATTTCTGTAATCTCTGTCAATCTGATAGTTAAAAGATAGAATCTTGCAGTTGCTTTGATTACATGTCTATTATTAGTGTAATTTGGAGGATTATTTTCAAATGGTTGTTGACAGCTTGATTGTTTTCTTTTAAGAATGGTCATTTGATTTGATCATTCATTTATTGTCTTAGATATCCAACCTGTATCAGAGAAATTTGCCTCAAATATTTCTCCTATTTAATAACTTCCCTTATAATTTTAGATGCATTTATTTTATCTGTGCAAAGTATTTTTCCATTTTATGTATCAAAATTTTTCATATTTTCTTTTATGATCCTTATTTTCCCTGGTTCAGAACTCTTCCTCTATCCACCAATCAAGATGTTAATTCCTTTATTCCCCTGATTTGTTTATGCTATGATCTATTTATTTTATCTGGGCATATGTTCATTTGGAGTTGATTGAGGTCTATGGTATGAAATGCTGATCTGTTGGAAATTAAGTTTAGGTTTTTCACTCTTCCCAGGAGCTTTTGTCAATTAGAGTCCTAATTCTAGTAGATAGTGTCTTTCATTTCTGATCTAGGTGTAACTAATGTGGCCCCTTTTGATGATTACTGCTTTATAATATAGTTTAAGATTTTATACTTTAAGGTCCTTTCCTTCCTTTCCCTTTCTTCCATTACTTCTCTTGAAATTCTGTATCTTTAATTCCTCCATATGAATTTTGCTGTTATTTTTCTTTAAGAAGTAACTCATTGGTAGATTGATTTTTTCTTTTTAGTTTTTTTGCAAGGCAAATGGGGCTAAGTGGCTTGCCCAAGGCCACACAGCTAGGTCATTATTAAGTGTCTGAGACCAGATTTGAACCCAAGTACTCCTGACTCCAGGGCCGGTAGATTGACTTTTTATGGTACTAAATAAGGAAATTATTTTAGATATATTGTCATTTTTATTATATCAATTCAACCAACCAAGAGCAATTAATATATATACCCACTAAATTATACTTACCTTCATCTTTGTAGAAAATATTTTGTAATTGTATTCATGTATTTTCCATGCATTTGTATTAACGAGTAGACTAGCAAATATTTTATGCGCAGTGTAATTATTTAGAATGGGATTTCTCTATTTTTATGATTTTGTGGGGGGTCATATACAAAAACAGTTTGTGCGGGCTTATTTCGCATCTGTTACTTTGAAGTTATAGCTTAAATAAATTTTTAGTTTTATCTTGAGTACTCAATTTATGCCAAATTATTTGCAAAAAAGTGATAATTTTATTTCTTCACACTTATTCTCTCAGTTTTTTTTTTCTTATCTTGTAGTTATAACTAGCATTTCTAGAACTATACCAAATGATAGGGGTAAAGATGAACATCCATGCTTTACTCCCTATCTTTTTGGAAAGATCTCTAATGTGTTTGGTTTTTGGTTTTGGTTTTTTGGTTTTTTTGGTTTTTACAAGGCAATGGGGTTAGGTGATTACAAAATGTTTGAGGTCATATTTGAACTCAGATCCTACTGATTTCAGGGTCAATATTCTACCACTGTGTCGCCTAACTGCCCCTCTAATGTTTTTGTTTTACAAATAATGCTAATTCTTGGTTTTAGTTGGATATTATTCATTATATTAAGGAAAGATTTAGTTATTCCAATGCTTTTTGATTTTTTTTTTAGTAGAAATAAATGCTATAATTTCTCAAAAGGTTTTTCTGCATGTCATTTTTGTTTTTTTATAAATATGGACTCATGTTTATAGTTTTCCTAATCCTGAACCAAATCTGCATTCAGCCTGTTCCTAATGTATGGATCTTTTATATATGCTTTTTATATATTCTTTGCTAATATTTTATTTAATGTTTTTTACATCAGTCCTTTTATGGTTATTTGGCTTTCTTGTGGCTAATTGGTATGCTGCTTTCTTTCTCTTTGATTTTCTCTGGTTTAGCTCTCAAGACCAGGAATTTGGTTGAATGCTTTCTTTGTCTATTTGTGTAAACAATGTATGTAATATTGGAATTAGTTGTTCTTTGAATGTTTATTTGAATTCACTTGTATATCCATCTGTTCCTGGGTTTTCTTCCTTTGTGGAAATCATTTATGACTTGTTTATTTCCTTTTCTAAGATTGTGCTGTTTAAATTCTCTATTTCTTGTTCTCCATGGGTACTTTATGTTTTTATAAATATTCAGTCATTTTGTCAAGGTTTATTGGTGTTTTTAACATTTAATTGAGCAAAATAACTTCTAGTAATTTCCTTTATTTCCTCTTCATTTGTTGTAATCCTTTTAAATTTAAATTTTTGATAATTTAATTTTCCTTCTTTTTTTAAAAAAAAAGTAGATTAGTTTTTGTTATATCTATTTTGCAAGTTATGAAAAACAGTTCCTAGTTTTATTTCTTTGAATTTTTTTGGTTTCGGGTTCATTAGTCTGATTTCAAGGATTCTAATTTCCATGATTAGTTGGGGTTTTTTGACTTTTCTAGTTTTTATTTTTTTGTTACATGCTTAATTCACTGATCTCTTTTATGATCAAAGTGTTTAGCAATATCAATTTTCCCCTGAAAACTGATTTGTTTGGATTCCAAAACCTTTGACATAGTGTTTCATTATTGCCATTTCTTTGACAAAGTTATGTATATTTCTATGATTGGTTGACATCAGTTCTTTAGGATTAAATAATTTGGTCTTCATTTAAATTTTAATCATTTCTTCAAAGGTCTCTTATTAATTATATTTTACTGTAATCTGACCAATAAAGGTGAGTTTAATATCTCTGAATTTCTGCATTTGTTAGTGAGGCCTTTATGTCCTAATACCTGGCCAGTTTTTCAAGGTGCCATGCAAGTTGAGAAATACGTTTATTACTTTTAATTTCCATTCAGCAGTTACCAGTTACCATAGCTAGTTTTTTCTAAAGTTCTATCAACCTTTATCTTCTTTCTTGTTTTGCTTTTTTGTTAGATTTGTCTGTCTGAGAGAGGGGCATGGAAATCCTCATCTATTATAGTTTTGGTGTCTATTTTGTTGGAACCATTTTGAACTAGCTTGAGAGAGATGATAATTAATTTTCAGTGTGAGTTTTTATACCTCAGAAATCAAGAAATGCTACAAATCTAGATTTGATTTGTCAATTTGCTGATTGTCTGGGCTTAAAAATAAAGATTAGAGAAAATGTTAATAATGTAGATTAAATTTTAAAGTATATCATGTACTTTATGTTTCTTCCTTAAGGGTATGATTTCTCTCTCATCACATTCAACTTAGATCAATATGTACCATGGAAACAATGGAAAGACTAACAGCCTATCCTCTGTGGGTGTGGGGGGAGGGAAGCAAGATTAGGGGAAAAATTGTAAAATTCAAAAATAAATAAAATCTTTCAGAAAAAAAGTATATCATGTATATTTTTCCCCAAAAGAGGTACTTGTTAAATACTTACCAGAACATCTCCATCTAATTAAGGTCTTGATATCATCTCTATTATCTATGGTTCCTTTTTTATCATAATGTAACTTCTCTGTTTATCTCTTTTATTGTTCAGTTGGTTGAGATCATGTTTGTTAGCCTTTTTTATTTCATTTTACCCCTTATTTATTTATTTATTTATTTATTTAAGGCAATGGGGTTAAGTGACTTGCCCAAGGTCACATGGCTAGGCAGTTATTAAATGTCTAAGATCAGATTTGAACTCGGGCACTCCTGACTCCAGAGCTGGTGCTCTATCCACTACCACTACTTAGCTTCCCCCTTTTTAAAAAATTAATTAATTAATTTATTTTGAATTTTACCATTTTTCCCAAATCTTGCTTCCTTCCCTCCACCCCCCCCACAGAAGGCAGTCTGTTAGTCTTTATATTGTTTCCATGGTATACATTGACCTAAGTTGAATGTGATGAGAGAGAAATCATGTCCTTAAGGGGAAAAAAATTAAGTATAAGAGAGAGAGCAAAATTACATAATAAGATAACTTTAAAAAAAATTAAAGGTAATAGTCTTTGGTCTTTGTTTAAACTCCACAATTCTTTCTCTGGATACAGATGGTATTCTCCATCACAGATACCCCCCCAAATTGTGCCTAATTCTTGTACTGAAAGAATGAGCAAGTCCATTAAGATTGATCATCACCCCCCTGTTGCTGTTAGGGTTTACAATGTCCTTCTGGTTCTGCTCATTCCCCTCAGCTGCCCCTTTTTTATTTCATCTAAAGCATAATAAATTCTGGTCCAGCCCTTCATCTTAGCTCTGCATGAATCTTATTGTTTCAAGTGTGTTTCTTGTAAACATCATCTTGTTGGATTCTTATTTCTAATACATTTTTGCCATCTTTTTCCATTTTTTTTTGTTCATCTCATTCACATCCACAGTTATGATTGCTAATTGTGTATTTACTTCCATCATTTCCTCCTTACACAAAAGTATGGTAAAAGACAAGGAATGTGATCTGCTCTACTAATCTTCAATTGAAAAGATGTTTGCTTCCTTTCTTCATCAAGACCTTGTTCGTAGAGTCTTATGTTTTCTCTTTCCTTTTGATCAAACTTTACTATCCTTCCTCTGAAGGTAAAGTTTGTTTTGATTAGGACTATTCCTTCTCTAATTCTACCCTTTCTTTTTTTTTTTTTTTTAAGGTTTTTGCAAGGCAAATGGGGTTAAGTGGCTTGCCCAAGGCCACACAGCTAGGTTAATTATTAAGTGTCTGAGACCGGATTTGAACCTAGGTACTACTGACTCCAAGGCTGGTGCTTTATCCACTGCGCCACCTAGCCGCCCTCTACCCTTTCTTTAAAGCCTCCATCTCTCCCTATCATTGACTTTTTTTTTCCTATTGAATTATCAAATTACTGCACCAAATTTTGAGTACAAGATGGAGAGCAGGACAGACCTTTTTTAATCTGCTTCAGATAGCAGTGAGGGTCATGTATACCCATTTCTTCTTCCATGTATGTATATTCATTTTTTCACTCATCTAAATGAAGAGGTATAGAACGTTCTACTTCATTCCTCATGCTTTCCCTAATGTATTCATTTTTTTCTATCTTTTTTTCTTCCTCTCTTAAAATTATCAGAACAGAACAAAATCATACCTAATTCCTTTCTTTGTCTCACTTGATCCCCTTTGTGGTCCTTGAAGACATACTTTTGAAAGGACATTTGTCTTTTCTTATTATTAAGATGTATGTTCATCATAACTTCGACCCCACATACTTGAATGTATGTGCCTTGCTACGTTTCTTTTGTCTCATATATTTATAGTTCAAAATATCAACTCAGTTCTTACCTTTTCATAAAAAGTGCTTGAAAATCTTCGATTCTATTAACATTCACATTTCCCCCTAGGATTATACCCAGTCTTTTAGGAGAAGTTACTCAAACTTTAAACTTTAACATTTGTCCTTTGGAATATTCCAAGATTTTCCCTACATTAAAGTAGCCACTTCCAAGTCTTGTGGAATCCTAACTCTTGGAATATTTTTCTCTGACCTGGAAACTGAATTTTGACTTTGACATTTTTTGAGTTTTCATTTTGAGGTTTATCCTGAAAGACAGGAGATAATTTATGGAATTTTTCTATATTCATTTTTCCCTTTTGTTTTAGTAAATCTACACAGTTCCTTTTTATGATTTCTTAAAAGATAATATCCAGGCTTTTTCTTTTGTCATGGTTTTCAGGAAGTCTGATGATTACTAAATTATCACTCCTTGGCTGTCTTGCCAGGACAAGATTTTTCTCTTTTATCATGGATACTTCATGTTTTCTTCTCTTTTTTTTTCAGTCTTTATCTATATATTTTTTTTGAAAATAAAAAATCCATTTAATTTATTAAAAGTTCTTGAACCATGTTGAGTAGGCAGAGTCTATTCTGATTTTCAGGGAGTCCATTACTTCAACAATGCTTTTTACTTTCTATTCTAGACTTCTCGTTCTCATTTCAAATCTTTTCTTCAGAGCTTCTTTTTCATTTAAATTCCACTTTTTTATTTCTTGCTTCATTTCTTCTAGATATTCTTGTAGTCTTTGTGGCCACATCATTTTTCTCCCAAGGACTCTTAAGGATTGCTATGGAGTCACTCCCTTCTGGGTTTATCTCTTGAGTGTCCCTTGACCTATGATGTTTCTTTCTAGTATTTGGTATGTTCTTCTGTTTAGGCATATCTGTAACCACAATTCCTGATTTGAATTGGGGGCCAGTTTCCTCCTTTTCCTGCACTTTTCGGGTTCCAAGGCTAGCAGGCTTCAATGTTCCTGGTCAGGTAGGAGCCTTCCCAGTCTGGACTCCATTAGAGATTTCCATTATCCTGGGATCCTCCCTAATCTGGGCATTTCCTAGCTTCTCTAAGCCTCTCCTTTCCTTTACCCTCTCTCAATCTTTTTCAATATGCATGCTACTATGGGCTTCCAGCCAATTCACCTGAGCTCAAACTGGTTTTCTTGGCAGAATGCTTTGTCTAATGCTCATAGCTTCTGGATATCTTTTTATGACATTACTGAGCTGGAAAAAGCATTTCTATATGTTTCTTGTTGGATTCATTGGCCATTCTTCAAGTTAGAGAGACTTGTTAAGATCATTTCTGAATTATATTTGGAAAAGCTAGGTTCCTTTCATTTGGATGTCTGAAACAAAAAAGTCTTCAAAATCCTGTATCCTAGGGTCCCTTCCAGGACTATCATTCAGTATTCTTAGGGTCTTCAATTCTGACATTCCCTGTTATAAGACCCTTCTGACATTTTCCATTCTAAGATCCTTTTTATCTCTGACTTTTGTTCTGTCTATTATAACTCAAATGCTTTCTGAGTTCTCAATATTTTAAAAATGTCATTCTTAAATAAACCCTTGCAAACTGTACCACTATTGGAAGGATCAGGGGTGAGAAATTGTTGCTGGAGGGTTAGTTCCAAAGAGGAGTAGATCTGGCACAGAAGAGCCACAGTGATGGCCCAGGAGGACAGGAAAAATCTCTCAAACCCAGACTTCTTTGGATCTGCTGTGTTAATAGTTTCAGAGTGTGTCTGTCTTCTGCACCCTGGTAGGAACAGGGCTGTCAGTCAAATATTGTTTGATGTTCCTGTCTGGAGTGATTCCGAAAAGACAATGGGTCATGATGCAAGGGATGAAAGGAAGGGATCAGCCCATTTGAGGGTGTTGCCCGGGAGCCTGTGTGGATGCTTCTTTCCCCTGAAAATCAGAGAGAAGGAGGAAAGGAAGCCCAGTTAGGACTATAAAATCAGACCAAGAGATGAGAGATGTGCCTTGTTTGTCCATTAAAAATTAAGTAAGAGTAATAGGGAATGATTGGAGAAAACATCTCTAGAAGCCAAAGCATGGTCATATTGAAAATCTGGCACTTTATGATGCTTTAAAGTTTATAAAGTATTTTCTAATCCATCTCTTCTTAGGAACCTCATAATAACCCTGTGTTTAGTGACTGCAGGTAGGATTATCTCCATTGTGCAAAAGGGAAAACTGAGGCTCAGATTAATGAAGGGATTTGCCCTTGATCACACTGCTAAGAACCAGCAATACTGACTTCTTAGTCTATCATGTTAGCCAAGTAGCTCTCACTCAGCCCAGGATTTGACACACAGTAGGAGCTTAATAAATTGTTTATTGATTGATTAGATGTAAGGCTTCCTTTGGCAGAGGGCTACATGGGACAGACCTGGCTATGTTTAAATTGTAGTTGATTGCTGTTTGGTATAGAATGTCCCAGGAGTAGACAAAGGCAGCAGGGAGGGATATGTTATTATTTTACCCCCTGCAGCGCATTTGAGATTTGTGAATAGAGTTGAGCCTGAGCCCGGGGAAAGCATCCTAACCTTTTTTTTTTGTTAGGAATTAGAATGTCATTGTCATTACTAAAAGGTCACTCTCTACCATTCAACTATATTGTCCTTTACTCTGACCCTCAAGGACAATGGGGGACTATACTTCATGGGACAGCTAGGGAGTACCATAATTCGTAGAGCACCGGGCCTCATTCCAGAGACCTAAGTTCAAATCTGACCTCAGATACTAGCTGTGTGACCTTGGACAAATCATTTAACTCTGTTTCTTCATTTGTAAGATGAACAGGAAAAGAAAATGGCAAACTACTCCAATATCTCTGCCAAGAAAACTCCAAACAGGGTTATAAAGAGGGGGGCGCTACTGAAATGACCAAACAACAATATGAATAGTTGTCTAGTTCCCATCTCCATGACTTTGCCTTGGCCAGCCCCTGTGCATTCCTTCCTTGCCTCCACTTCATAGAATCCTTCTCTTCTTCCAACATGCATTTCAACACCAACTTTTTTTTCTGTTTTTTTTTTTTTGGTAAAGCAATGGGGTTTGGTGACTTGCCCAAGATCACACAGCTAGATAATTATTAAGTGTCTGAGCCAAATTTGAACTCAGGTCCTCCTGACTCCAGGGCCAATGCTCTATCCACTGTGCAACCTAGCCACCCCCCTCAGCGTCACCTTCTATACACTCACTTCCTTGATCTTCATACCTGTTGAGCCCCTCTTTTCCTAACTACCTTGTAATTATCCTGCACACAGTGGAAGGTAAGCTCCTTGAGGGCAGGGACTGTTTTATTCTTTGCATTTGGATCCCCAGTCCTAGCATGGAACTTGGACCACAGGTGGTACTTAATAAGCCTCGGTGATAGATTTTGGATAATAAGAACAATGTGCTAGCTAACATCTATAATGACAGAGTTCATCTAGCACTTTCTCTGCAGTAGCTGTGAAACTGATAGTTCATTTAATAGAGGAATAAACTGAGGCTCAGAAAGAAGAAAGATTCTGCTTGAACTCACATAAGTAAGTGGTAGAGCTAGAATCACAGAAGCTAGACTTGAAGGGAGTTCAGCTACCATTTGGCATCAACCAGTTAGTCAAGAAATATTTAATACATGTGTACTATAAATGATGCTAGGCACTGGAGATCCAGAAACAGACAAATAGGAAATCCCTGCCCATAAAGCAAATGTTCTATTAGGGAAGACAACATAGCAATAATTTTTGTTGTAATGCAGTCATTTCTCAGCCATGTCCAATTCTTCCTGATACTATTTGGAATTTTCTTGGCAAAGATTCTGGAATGGTTTGCCATTTCTTTCTCCAGTGCATTTGACAGATGAGGAAACTGAGGCAAACAAAATTAAGTGACTTGTCCAGGGTCACAAAGCTAGTAAATATCTGAAGCTAGATATGAACTCATGTCTTCCTGACTGCAGATTTGGTGTTCTGTCCATTGTGTCATCAAATGTTTGGTTAAACTGCCTAGCATTGTAACATTACTACAGAGAGTGTAACTACAAATGTACATTGATAGAAAGCCAGATGTACACTTGCCAAAAAGACACACACACAGGGCAAGCACTCACAAAGGGGGCAGAAGAAGCAATACTGAGACACCCTGAAGGTCTCATTGAAGGACTTTAGAATTGATTGGGCAGCATGAGAAACACTGGCACAGGAGCACCCAGCATGGTGTGCTCTCATCAGAGAGGGTGTTGCGCTCTATGAGGAAGGCAGGATTGAAACATGAGATACATGAGTTTAGAATAAACACCCAGGTGTTCACATGGACTGTTTGTGACCAACCTGTGGTAGAGTATTCCAAGCTCATATTGGGCTGATCAGTCACCGTCAAGAAACACTATAATTTGTCTCAAACAGTGATATCATTTTGGTCTTCTTTGTTAACAAAAGACAAGAACCAACCAACCAACTGAAAGAAATATGAAAGGAGAACCTGGGGGTTCAAGGAAAGCCCCTGCAGGAAGCAGAATTTGAACCAAGTCTTGAAGGAAACCAAGGAGACCAAGAGTGGAGTTGAGGAGAGAGAGAGTATTCTAGGTAAAGGGAGTCAGCTGTTGATAATGTAACAGAATGTTTTGATTGAGGAATAGCCAGGTAGACCAGTGTTGATTAATCAAAGAGTGAGAGAAGGGGAGTCCAATATAAGAAGGTGGCTTATGAAGAAATTTAAATACCAATCTTGGAAATTCAAAGTCAAAAATCAAGTTGTTTCCACCATTAAGGAGTTTATCTTCTATCAGAAGAAAAATGTGAATATATATGGTGCAAGCAGGACCAATATAAATTGATTGGAAGAAAGCAGCACCTTTGTCCATGGCAAGGATTCATCACTTTGTGTTGTGGTCCCCTTTTTGACATTCTGAAGACACCCATTGAACTATTCTCAGAAACAGGTTTTTAGATGAATAAGCACAATACATAATTAGCATAATAACCTATCTATCTATATCTATCCATCCATCCATCTATCCATCTAGTTGAAACAAGTTCAAGGACCTCAGGCTAAGTACCCCTGATTTGAGGGGATCTTGAATGGACTCATGTCGTGTGATATTTGAACTGAATCTTATAGAAGGCCAGAAGAAGTACAGTGGATAGAGCACCAGTCCTGGAGTCAGGAGGACCTGAGTTCAGATCTGGCCTGAGACATTAGCTGATTGACCTTGGACAAGTCACCTAACCCGCACTGCCTCACTTTAAAAGCCATCTCCAGTTATCCTGACTCATATCTGGCCACTGAACCCAGATGGTTCCAGAGAAAAAAGTGAGACTGGTGATTTGGCACAGCTCCCACCCTCACTCAAATCCAATTCACATACCTGTCATGGCATCACTTCCCTGATGTCATGGTCTTGTTCAAAGATGAATAGCAAAGATCAAACAAACAAGAAGACTAGAAAGTCTTAGACTTTCCATGTATGAGGAAGGCTAGTTTGACTTACTCATAGGGAATATGAAGGGAAGTAATGCATAATAAGGTTGAAAAGGTAGGTTGGGGTCACATTGTGAAGGGCTTTACATGAGAAATTTATATTATTTGATCCTAGAGATAATAGGAAGCCACTGGGATTCGTTGAGAAGGGTAGTGATGTGGTCAAAACTGTGCTTCAGGAAAGTGTCTTGCCAAATGTTCATCAAGCCTGTGCTTGAACACCAAGGTAGGACTTCATTCATTTTGATCCCAAGTCTAAAGGTTCTGCCCTTTCTACCTACTACTACTATCCACATGTAGCGATCAAACCACCCTCCAGTATAGCACTCCTACTCTCTTACTTGTCTGCCTGGGTTTCTTAATTGACTGGAAGAAGTGGCATCAACATAGAAATTAGATTCAGAGATTTTTTTTTTTATCTCAAAGGGTTCTTAGAGTCTGAATTGAACAGATGAAGAACTGAGGCCCAGGAAACAAGTTCAAGGACCTCAGGCTAAGTACCCCTGATTTGAGGGGATCTTGAATGGACTCATGTCGTGTGATATTTGAACTGAATCTTATAGAAGGCCAGAAGAAGTACAGTGGATAGAGCACCAGTCCTGGAGTCAGGAGGACCTGAGTTCAGATCTGGCCTGAGACATTAGCTGATTGACCTTGGACAAGTCACCTAACCCGCACTGCCTCACTTTAAAAGCCATCTCCAGTTATCCTGACTCATATCTGGCCACTGAACCCAGATGGTTCCAGAGAAAAAAGTGAGACTGGTGATTTGGCACAGCTCCCACCCTCACTCAAATCCAATTCACATACCTGTCATGGCATCACTTCCCTGATGTCATGGTCTTGTTCAAAGATGAATAGCAAAGATCAAACAAACAAGAAGACTAGAAAGTCTTAGACTTTCCATGTATGAGGAAGGCTAGTTTGACTTACTCATAGGGAATATGAAGGGAAGTAATGCATAATAAGGTTGAAAAGGTAGGTTGGGGTCACATTGTGAAGGGCTTTACATGAGAAATTTATATTATTTGATCCTAGAGATAATAGGAAGCCACTGGGATTCGTTGAGAAGGGTAGTGATGTGGTCAAAACTGTGCTTCAGGAAAGTGTCTTGCCAAATGTTCATCAAGCCTGTGCTTGAACACCAAGGTAGGACTTCATTCATTTTGATCCCAGGTCTAAAGGTTCTGCCCTTTCTACCTACTACTACTACCCACCTGTAGCGATCAAACCACCCTCCAGTATAGCACTCCTACTCTCTTACTTGTCTGCCTGGGTTTCTTAATTGACTGGAAGAAGTGGCATCAACATAGAAATTAGATTCAGAGATTTTTTTTTTTATCTCAAAGGGTTCTTAGAGTCTGAATTGAACAGATGAAGAACTGAGGCCCAGGAAAGTTAAGTGATAAGCCCAAAGTCATACAAATAGGAAGTGTAGAGTGAGTCCAAGTCTGATTTTCTCTGACTCCAAAACCAATGTTCTTTCTATTGTTCTATCTTGTCTACATTTAGTGGTGGAAAAAAAATCTTGGGATGAATTTCATCCAATTTCCTCATTTTACCAACAAGGAAATTGAGATCCAGGGAGGGCCAGAGACTTGCCCAAAGATATACAAAGTCACCCAAGAACGAGGTATCAGAGTCAAAGCTGGGTCCACTTCCTCCATCCAGATCCATCTCTCTTTGGGCACTCCCAATACCAATGCCAGGATTGTTCTTGGCAGAATTTTTCTCTTCCCACTAAGCTTCATCTTCAGCTGGGTCTGTTTTTTCTCCCCCCAGCAAAATACGTCGGCTGCTACTTGGACAACCCCAGCAGACGGGCCCTGCGAGGATTATCCTTCTTTGACTACAAGAAGATGACAGTCTTCCGCTGCCAGGACAGCTGTGCTGAGCGGTAGGGTGGAACACAAGCCCAGCTGCCCCTAATGATGACCCTCCATCCCCAGCCCATCTCCTCCCCTCTTGGTGCTCTTTGCCTTTCTATCTGTGGGGGGCTTGGAGTGTGCAGGTGTGGGGGCATAGGAGATTTGGACATGGGTTTTAAGGGAATGCATGGGTATGAGCAAGTCTACCAGGGGCTCCAGGGGGCTTGTTGGTCCTCCCCACCATCCAGCAGCAAATACTGTTAAACTAGGTGATCTCCTGGCAACCCCAGACAGAGAAAAATGAGTCAGCCCATGAACAAATCAGACACCAATTTTATGAAGATGAGGTCTCAGGACATAATTAGCCAGTTCTTGGCCTTATGCCAAAGCTCACAGGAAAATGGACAATTCCCTTTGGAGAACAAATCTCTCAGACCTGCAGGGTCTCTGGCATCAACCCCACTACTGAACCCATCAATGAAAGTGTTTATCATTGGCATGCAAGGGTATGAAGGGAGCAGTTATTTCAAACACTACCCCCTGCTCCCTAATTGGACTCATTTGAGATAGCATGGCACATGAACAGAGAGTCTTGAATTTGGAAAGCTGGGTTAGAATCCTGGCTTTGATATTTATCAGTGTGTGACCCTGAGCCCTTTGTCTACATTATCCCATTTGACCTCAATTTTCTCATCTGTAAAATGAAGATTTAGACCTAATCGAAGATCCCTTCTAGCACCAAATCATGATCCTCACAACAACCTCAGAAATAGGCACTATTAGTTCCATTTCACAGCTGAGGCTTAAAAGGGTTAAGTGAATTGACCATTGTGAAATAGCCATTCAGTGTCAGAGGCAGGTTTTAAACCCAAGTCTAGACCACTGGTCATTATATCTAAGGTCCAGTTAAACTCCCACTTTCTACTGGAAACCTCATCCCACCTCTCTTAATTCTAGTGCCTTCCCTCAATTAATTATTCCCTATTTATCCTGAATGTATCCAGCTTTGCAAATTTGTTTTCATGTTGTCTCTCTACAATAGATTGAAAGCACTTGGGGGTCAGGGACTGTCTTTTGCCTCTTTTTGTATTTTAAGCACTTAGCAATTGTGTCTGTCATATAATTTTTTAGGTAGTGAGGCAATGGGATTAAGTGACTTGCCCAAGGCCATCAGCTTTTAAGTATCAAGTGCCTGAGGCTAGATTTGTACTCAGGTCCTACTGACTCCAGTCTATCTGCTGTGCCACCTAGCTGCCCCCATATAGTAGATATTTAATAATTCTTGATTGACTGGATTGAACCCAACTTGCAGCTCGAGCAGGAAGCAAGTGGAGGGAGTTTTTCTTCCCTCAAAAATTCCTTACTCCAGAGCACTTCAAAGATCAGCATTATGACTTGGTTATTAGCCTCAACTGCTTTCTTCAGGGTTGAGAATTTAAAACCAACTATAAAAGCAATTTACTGAAGGCATATTTAATGTTAGGACAGGGATTTCCGGAACAGGGGCCTCTTGGTTGATGAAATAAACCAAACCATAAATACAGAGGGACTAGAGAAGGTTTCCCCATTATGGTGAATGTGTGTTTGCTAGAATGTGTGGTCATAGGCATTGGAGTATATTGGGGTGGGGTGAGTATGAGAGCACTGGTAGATTTTTAGACATAGAAAGGCTGTCTGTATGGGAAAATACGAATGGATGCATGTAGGGTTGCATGGGAATGTAGATATGGGCAAGGGTGCATGTGGATGGGGGCATGTAAATGTGAGGACACAGTATGTGTGAATCTGCATATGTGTGTGGACAAGAAAGTGTTTGAGAGCTATGTAATTGTCCCTAGATGAATGCATGCATGAATGGAAAGGAAAAGAAAAGAACACACATTTGTTAAGGACCTACTATGTGCTTCCCATCATCCTAAAGGCTTTATAGGTATTGATTCATTTGCTCCTTATAGTAGCCTTATGAGGTAGATAAAAGGGAAGGAATGTGTGTTGGAAAGTGTTAGTGTACCAGTCATAAGAGTTGGAGGGACACAAGCATCTGAGGAAGGTGTGAAGGATTTCTCTGAAAGTCTTGTTTTCCTTCCAGTGAAAGGCAGACACCTGGCTAGACAAAGCTTTCTCATGCAAAATGAAAATGATATTCATGATTAAAAATAGTACATTGAAGAGAAAGAATTGTCTTTCAAGACAGCAGCCCTGGCCATGTAAAGGATGCTGGGTCAGAGCAAAAATTCTCAATGCAGGTGCTCTGGAGGAGGGACTGGAGGATGTGGCCCTGGCTGCCAGGAGGGAACTTGGAGACCAAGAGCTGCTGTGGAGGAAAAAAAGGGATCATCTTAAGCTGGTCACTTTGGGCAGAGCCCTTCTGGGCTCTGCTCTTGCTAAAGGGAGAGAATGACTCCAACCCAGAACTTGTGACTCTTGTCTGTCCTCCTCTCAGCTCTCACTTACTTTGGGCAACCCAATTTCCCTCTCTTGGCCAGCCCTTTCCCCAAGCATCAACCAAGAAGGTTGTAGTTAGTATTCCTTTCCCTCTCTGACATTCTAAATTCAAGGACTAATGGCAGAAAGGGGTATATAGAGGCTGCTTGTCCAAACCCCTCAGTTGACAAATAAAGAAATTGAAGTCAAATGGCTTTGCCCAATCATACAGGTAATAAATAAAATAATTAGGATTTGAGAACAACCAGAAACACAGAATAATAGAATAACCAGAATTTTTAACCCTGGTCCTCTGATCTTTTCCCATGGCTCCTCTTTGACTCTCTCCTAATGCTGACATTCTATGATCTCTGGGCTAAGACCCTTCTCAGTTCTTACATTCTATAGTCTAAGATTCTTCTCTCCTGACATTGTTGGTTCTACGATCTGGTCCAGTTCTGATGTTCTAAGGTTCTTTGTACTGCATAACTCTGTCATTCTCTTTTCTAAGGCCCTTCTTATCTCTGACATTCCTTGTTCTAAAACCCCTCCCAAACAATCTCTGGTCTAAGGGTTCTCCCAACTGTGACATTCCCTGTTCCAATTCCCTCCCACACACCCCAACTCTGAAACTGTATTCTAAAGTCCTTTTCAACTCTCACATCTTCTGTTCTAAGGTCCCTTCCAAATGCTGACATTCTCTGTTCTAAGATTCTCAGATTCTACCACTTCTCTCTTGAGAGCTTCTATTTGCTTAGCTACTTTTACCTGAGAGTCCCAGCCAAGGCCTCTGAGGTCAAACAAGTTCTATGTAAAGTCTCAGCCTCCCCCAATTTCCACTCCAAAGCCAGCCAAGATTATTACCTTCTCTCCTTTCCAGTTACTGTTGGGGTGGTCCAGGGATGAAGAACCTCTTCCAAAGGAAGATTCAGGTCTGGACCCTCCAGCATGTGAACCCACAGTCAATGTATATCACAGGCAAGACCTGACTCCAGTCTTTCTGAGACCAGTTCATTGTCTACTACACCATGCAATCTCTCAGTAATTATAATAGCAGTGGACATTTGCATAGAGTTGTAAGGTTTCCAAAATATTGAGTATCCATCATCTCCTTTGAGCTACCCAACAGATGGGCATTATTCTCTCTGTTTTGTAGCTGAGGAATCTGAGACTCAGAAAAATGACTCAATCAGGTTGATATGGTTAGTAAGAAGGATCCTGGTTCCAAGTCCGATGCTCTAACCACTTGACCTACTCAGTCCAATTTGTAGCTGCATAAAAATCACCTCTCTAGAATCCCTGATAAGTAATCATCCAGTTGGAGTTCATCTTCCATGAGGAACTCCTTCCACTCCCTCCTGAGACTGCCTTCTCAGATGATAGGGTCTTGGACTTAGAAATGGAAAGGACCACAGAGGCCAGTTAGTCTACCCCATCTCCATTTTATAGAAAAAGAAACTGAAACCCAGGGCAGGTATGCAAGGGGTAAGTAGAGAAGGCAGGGTTCAAACCTAGGTCCTTTGACTCTATATCTTACAGACTTTCCACCACTTTATGCCCATCCATGGGAAATCTTTCTTTTTATCAACTCATGAATTCATGGGCTCCACAGCTTTCCTCCTTTCTATCCTCTGAGGCCAAACTCCTTGGAGTCAGGCAGAAAGGCCTCACATGCCCATAGGTAGTCAGTTCCCAGCCTTGCCTGATGCCCAAGCTCACAGCTTTCTTCCCTGGAGAGCCACAGGGTCTCTATCATTTCCTAATTCACCTCCAACAAAGGCACAATCCTTCCTGTCTTTAAGTAATGGGGCTGCCTCTTGCCTTATGATCTATCACACCTGGGAGACCTTTTTTCTTGTAAAGTGATGCTTCCTTCAGCTGATGCACAGTAAATCACCCACTCAGGACTCACACTGTGGGGCCAAGTTCCAGGTAGCATTGGAGAGGAAGCCCAGGGGAGAAAGTTGTAGGAATAGGGAGCCCCAATGCTATTCCAGAACAGCTGCCTGAGAGAAAATGATAATGGAGGAGGGAGGGTGATAAGGAGATTCAGCTCTTCTGGTCATTTCTACATGACACCCTGAATAACTGGCATGCTACCCATAGGATAATTATGTGGGAGAAAGGACATTGGATTTGAGCATCTGAGGAGCCTGAATCTCTGATGTGTGACCCTAGGCAAGTCCTTACCTTGCTCTGCAGTTGTTTTCTTATCTCTTAAAATGGGAGGAGGACAGACTAGCAAAGACTTAGCCATGGATAGATTTCAAATGGTGCATGAACCCATTTGAATATGGAAAAACATGCATCTTAATTCTAATATAATTGATTTCCTTTGTAATCCTGTATAATTTATTTCATGCATTGAAAAACATACTTGTGAGAAGTGGATTTGTCCAGGATCACACAGTTATCAGTGGCTGAGGCTGAATTTGAAGTTAGGTTTTCCAGACTCCAGCATTTGAAGGCAGGTCTTCCTGACTCCAGGCTTGATACTCTGTCCATTAGGATGCCAACTAAACATCTCAGCCAGAAGGGAAGAATCACACAGGTAGTCAGCAGCAGAGTCAGGATAGGAACTCAGGTCCTCAGGTTCCAAATCAACCAACCAACCTACAAAGAGGCAGTAAGCACCTACTAGTGCCAGGTGCTGTCCTAGGTGCTGAAGATTTTTTAAAAAATCAATGAAATGATCAGCACTCCCTCATTGATAGACCCCTTGGAGTAACATGGAAAATCCAGCCTATTCCTTAGGCCAGATATTAGCACCCCCCCAAAAAAAGTGGAAATAGCCTCAATCTTCTCTTCAGTGAAATTGGACTGATGATAATATCTAACTCCCAGCGTTTTTGTAAGGATAAATAATTTTTTTATATATCCTGAGTTTTTAAAAAATATTTTTATATTTTTCATATTTTATTTATATCCTGAAATAATATTTATAGAGCATTTTTCAAACTTTAAAGTGATACATAAAAAATCAAGTAATAATAATAGCAATAATAACTATTATTATCATCAGGTACCCTTTAAACCAGGCAAGCTCAAGGAGAGAGTTCTGGGAAACATTTTGTAAAGGAAAGAATGCTCAACAGAATGTAAGCTCCTTGAGTCCAGTCCCCAGTGTGAGACTCAGTATCCCAAGTCTGATTAATCTTCTTTCTTATCCTTCCCACTTTATTGCCTCCTCCCTCCAACATCTCTTTTGAGCTAAACAACTCAAGAGAGATCAGAGAATTGGGATTTCCAAGATGGATTCGAAGTCACCTACTTTACTTCTTTCAGGAAATGATTTGCCCAAGAATGATTCCATCATTAGTAAATGGTAGAGCCCAGATTCAGCTTCTGCTCTTCAAACTTAAGGACTGGTTCTGGATCAGAGAACCACAGAGATTGAAGGGACTTCAGTGGCCTTCTTGACCAACTCATCCCCAAACAAGAATTCTCTATGCAGCATGTCAAACCAAAAGTCAAGTTGTCTCTGCTTGAAGACCTCAAGGGAAGGGGAAGCCAGCATCTCCCTCAAGAAGACCTACTCTGCTTGGGGACAGTTCTAATCTCCCAACCTAAATTTTCCTCTTTTCAATTTCTACCTCAAAAAGCATATGTTTATTCATTTCAAATTTTTTGTCTTTAGCTTTAATTATTTTGGGGGGATTTGGCTTGCCGTGCCCTTGAGTAGTCAGAACAGGACTAATCCATTGTCTACAAGACAGTCCTTAAAATCTTTGAAGGCAGCTTTCAAACCAACCCTGAGTCTTCTCTTCCCAAGTTTGGCCTGCCCCAGCTCCTTCAATCCATCATCACTTGACATGAATTCAAGGTCTTTCACTCCATTCTTCTGGACCTTCTTTCTCTGGTGCTCACAACCTCATCACAGGTGCTTCCAGAGATCAGACTCACCAACATTTTCTCCTTTCTCTTTCAGAGCAGGAACCGTTTCCAGTTGCCCAAGGCCCAGTACATGCTAGACATTTAATAAATGGTTTTTCATTCATTCATGTATTCTAGCACTAAAAGTATGTCACTAAGAACTTGTTGTCTGCTTGAAGGGCAGAGGAGAGGTTGTCAAGGGAGATGGGTGGAACTATATGAGAGTTGAGGATTGCCCAAGAGCTCCCAGAGAGAAGGAGATGGCAAACTTCATAATCTCCATTATTACTCCTTTCCCAGAGTCTCCCAGTGGGGTGATGGATGCCCTTGCTAATGGTCTATCCATCTGAGTACACCCATGTTCCCTTCCCCAGGGGTTACCTGTATGCTGGACTAGAGTTTGGTGCCGAGTGCTTCTGTGGTCACAAGATCCAGGGGGCAAATGCAAGCCAGGCGGAATGCAACATGGAATGCAAGGGTGAGAAGAACAACATATGTGGTGGTGTCAACCGACTCTCCATCTATCGACTTGAGTTGGCCCAGGAATCTGCCCGGCGATGTACGTGAGTCTGTCTGCCTGGCACCATGCACTGAGTGTGTGTGTGTGAGAGGGGCTGCTGGGGTTAGGGAGGAAGTACCAGAGGGCCAGGGCTGTCCTCTGGGAGCTTAAGGGGCGCTCAGATGGAGTTCTGATAGCTCAGATCAGTGCAAGGTCCAGGAGGATGGAGTGGACTGGTATCAACACTTGTAACTCTCACTCAGACCTCAACCAGCTATGTGACAATTGATAGGTCACATTTTCTCTGTAGATTTCAGTTTCCTTCTCTGTAAAATGAGATTAGATTATTCTGATCTGTTGACATTCATTGTTCTGATGTCCCATACTTCTCTGACTTTGTATGTGCTAAAATCTGTTGGATTGCAGCTGCTTCTGGTTCTGAACTCTGACAATCCTTCTCACCTCTGACATCTATGTTCTAAGATCCCTCCCACTTCTGATTTTCTGTGTTCCCAACTCTCTTTTAAGTCATCTTGAAGCCCTAACATTCTCTGTTTTAAGGCCCAACTCTGTCATTCTAGGATTCTAAGTTCTAATTAATTTTTGAACTCAGTAAAAAATATTCGTTTTTTTATTTCATTTTTTTGATCTTTGCTTTTAATTCTTTTGTTCAATTCAATCCCTCCAAATTTTTGAAAATTACTTTTAGTTTTTGGATCTTGTAATCAAGAATTTTTCTGCATTTGGGCAGGCCTGTTTTGCCAATTTGCAGACAATCTAGTTGTGGCAAGGGGACCATTTCATCCATATTCCAATGGCAGCATTAGTGTGAGTCATCCTCAGTAGAAGACAGAAATCACCTTATGATATCTTTCTTCCAGTTCATTCTTTGGGCAAAGCTAACAAAACAATCTTTTGTGACTTCAAATCCAGCCTCAGACACTTAACAACAGTGTAACCTGGGCAAGTCACTTAATCCTATTTATCTCAGTTTTCTCATCTGTAAAGTGAGTGGGAAAAGGAACTGACAAACCACTTTCTCTGTCAAGAGAACCCCAAATAGAGTAATGGAGAGTCAGATATGACTGAAAAACTAAAAGATGAATAAAATAATTTTAGTAAAGTGGAAACATGCACACTGTGCTTTCCAACTCAAAAGTCTTTAAAACTCCCAAAAGTCTGTCATATGCAATCACCTCTAGGATAAGATATGGGTCACTAATCTTGTCAATTAAAGCCCTTCACACATCTTGGCCTCAGTTTCCCTTTCTGGTCATATTTGTCCCTCTCACGAAGTCTATATTAGAACCAAATGGTCTCACTTGCCTTTGTCTAACTCAATCTGCCCTTCCCCCCCAACTCTGAACCTGGGGTGTCTTTCATTCCTAAGACTTGTTTTTTCCTCTCTTCAGCCTTCACTAGATGCTTAGGGCTTCCTGGAGGAAACCTTTCCAGATTCTACTTGGGTAGAACCTTTCTCCTCTTTCAAACTCTTATCTAATTATCTCTGTGTAAATATTATATTCCAGGGTAGAATGGAAGCTCCTTGAGGGCAGGGACTGGTTTCTTTTTGTCTATGTATCCCTGTGTCTATCAACTAATGGTAAGCATCAAGTCCTACCTATGGAATTGTTGAGTCATTTGTTTGTTTTTAAGTCTTCTCTTACTCCTCTTTTTTGTTTTTTGCAAGGTAATGGGGTTAAGTGACTTGCCCAATGTCACGCATCTAGGTACTCATTAAGTGTCTGAGGCCAAATTTGAACTCAGATACTCCTGACTCCAGGGCCAGTGTTCCATCTACTGTGCCACCTAGCTGACTGTGTCCAACTCTTCGTGAGCACATTTTGGGGCTTTCTTGACAAAAGTTCTGGAGTTGTTTTCCATTGCCTTCTGGTTACATAACTGCAAAGGTGTCTGCACATAGGAGATGCTTTATTGATACATGCTAACTGAATAGGATTAAATTGCAGTTAGAAGAGAAGATACCCTAAAGAGCTATAGTTTCTGGCTTAGTTAGGCTTCCTATATCTGTCTTTAGATTTATCCACTTTATCATCATTGCATCAATATTGAGGTTGTCCTGTTTCCCAGAGACATATGAATCACAAGACTGTGTATTATAGTACAGCTCCCATGCTACCTTTGGCCCCAGTTCAAATCCTTGTTCCACCACTTTCTACTTGTGTGACCTTGAGAAAGTCATTTCAACTTCTCCGAACCTCAGTTTCCTCATCTGTAAAATGAGGATATTGAATTAGAAGACCTGAGTGTTCTAAATCTATGAATTTGTAGAAAGAAGATTCAACACTGTGTGGGAAGCCAGCAGTCTTTAAAATTAGGCTGTCATCAATTTCACCAAATTTCATTTGGGCCAAATCTTATGAACCATCAACCCATTCATTTTACAAAAAATGGAAACTAAGGTACAGAGAAATGAACTTCTGAAGATCAGAACTAGTAAGTAGTGGAATGAGAATTAAAACTAAAATTTTTTTCAAACTCCAAGAGGACTCCCAAGTTTTCTTTCCTCTGTATGAGGCTGCCTCTCCAAAAACAATGTTTGCTTGGTCTGAAGGCTTCCCATGAATCATAGTATTGGAGAAGGTTGTAAAGTCAGAATCAGAAGGACTTACTAGAAGGTCAGTCAGACTCTCATTTTACAGAGAAGGAAACTGAGACCCAGAAAGATCAAATGACTTCCTTGAAGGCCACACCATTGGTGATAGACATGGGTTTTAAATCCAAGAAATTATAATCTCTCATTTTCTGATGCTGCCTCCTTGATTTTACTGAGGAGAAAACCTAAAAAAAAAAAAGAAAAATTGGGGGGCGGCTAGGTGACACAGTGGATAAAGCACCGGCCCTGGAGTCAGGAGTACCTGGGTTCAAATCTGGTCTCAGACACTTAATAATGACCTAGCTGTGTGGCCTTGGGCAAGCCACTTAACCCCATTTGCCTTGCAAAAACCTAAAAAAAAAGATTTTTACTGAGGAGGAAAAATTAAATGATTTCCCCCAAGATCACATGGTCGTCAAGTGATAGAGGTGAACTTCAAACCCAGGCCCTTTGACCCACTCCCAAACTGTAATCTCCCACTCTCCCATGTTGCCTCTCAACTCCGAATCTTCTTCATCTAAGGCAGACATGACCATTCTTCCATTATGAACAAGATCCATGTGGCTAGGTGGAGCTTGACTTTGTATGAGTAATTAGCCAGACTCCCTGATCAATCCTTTGATTGTCTTTTCTATCTGGACATGAACCAGAGTTTGCCTCTTGGTTGAAGCATGTACAGACTTTGATATGAGAAGTTTGAAGTGTGCAAACCAATGATGCCTTTTTCTGTCATCCAATCAATGGAAGGGTAGGCAGAAAGGTTACCTGAGTCAGAGTCTGCCTCCCTCAGGATTTTTGCTCTTTTCTGAAGGAGAAGGGATGTACCAGGGGACCTGTTGGCTCCAAGACAAATGCTAACAATGCCATAGAATTCTCCCACGAGCATTGCCTCTTAGCTCAATACCTCCACAGTTCTGATTGTTGGTTTGTTTGTTTTAAACAGTATCATTTGCATTATGAGTGTGCCAGAGAAAAAAATAATCTCCTACGCCAGCAGAGGAGTTAAGGACGCCTTGGTCTTAAAATAGTCACTGTTCCTTTGCGCTAAAAGGCAAACCCAGGCAAGTATTTGTCCCATTCTTCTGGGAGGCCCTTGCTGGGATCTTCAAAAATGAACAGCCACCCAGGGTAAGAAAGATGAAAAGGCTGAAGTGTGAACTGAATTGAACCTCAAAGTCCTGGACCAAAAACAGAAGCCTTCACAAGAAAGAGAGGGGCTCGGATGAAGAGAAACACGTTGTCTAACTGGGCTTTCGTCTCTGCTCCACTACTTCCTCGCTGTGTGACCTTGCACTCTAGAGGACAGAAATAGGATAGGGCGGGTGGTTGCTTGATGGAGAGCAAAACTTCCTAATAATTAGATGAGTCCAGAAGTAGAATAAGCTATTTCAGGGGCTAAGGAGTTCCTGATCCCTAGAAGGCTTCCGGCAAAGAAAAGATAACCATTTGTGAGGGCTATCATAAAGAAAATTCCTATTTTTAATCACCCTGAGTTTCATCCATAAATCCATAGTTAGGAATTGTGATACCCTAAGAATGGAAAGGACAGGGGATGGTTTGTCCCATTTGGATGCAATCATACCAAGAGAAGAGGAAGCCAGTTCCCCAGAGAGTCCAGCCTCAATCTTCACAGAGCATGCCTGAAAACCCTAACCCTGAATTATCTACATGCTGGGAATCAGGAAAAGAAATAAGATGACTGGCAGTTCCACTAGTATTTGGCTGGGCGACCATGGACAAACAGCTCTATTTTTTGTTTTGTTTTATTTTTTTGCAAGGCAGTGGGGTTAAGTGGCTTGCTCAGTGTCACACAGCTAAGTAAGTGTTAAGTGTATGAGATCATATTTGAACTCAGGACCTCCTGACTCTAGGGTTGGTACTTTATCCACTGCATCACCTAACTACTCCTCACTTAGATCTTCAGATAAACAATGAGATTAGAATCAGAGTTCCCTCACATCCCCTCTTTTTTGAATATTTTTTTCCAATTACATGAAAAGATAGTTTTTAGCATTGATTTTTTAGGTAGGATTTTGAGTTCCACATTTTTCTGCTCCTTCTTTTCTCCCTCTCCATGACAGCAAGCAATCTGATATAGATTATATATGTACAGTCATGTTTAACATATTTCCATATTCATCATACTATGCAAAAAGAATCAGAACAAAAGTGGGGGGACCATGAGAAAGAAAAAACTTAAAACAAGCCTTAAAAAATTAAAAATAGTAAACTCTGGTCTCCATTAAGACTCCATAGTATTTTTCTGAATGTCAATAGCATTTTCCATCACAAATCTTTTAGAATTATCTTTGCTCATTGAACTACTGGATGGAGAGCAGTCTATCATTGTTTTTTATTCATTCATTCATTCATTCATTCATTCATTTATTCATTAGTTTATCTATTTATCTATTTATTTTTTGGGAGTTTTTGCAAGGCAAACGGGTTTAAGTGGCTTGCCCAAGGCCACACAGCTAGGTAATTATTAAGTGTCTGAGGTCGCATTTGAACTCAGGTCCTCCTGAATTCAGGGCCAGTGCTCTATCCACTGTGCCACCTAGCCGCCCCTCAGTCTATCATTGTTGATCACACAATGTCTTACCCCCCTTCTAACTGAAATCCAATGGTTAGCCTGTGTTTAAAGTCAGAGAGCACTCTGAGCTAAAGAATTTTACTATACAAACTATCTGAGCAAAAATCACTGTCCAGAACATTACTTTTAGGCCTAGGACATTGTGCATAGAAAGTAAAACTAACAGCATTATGAATGAGTTATATGGGGCTAACTGGATGTTGACTGTGTTGATGATGTTAGCCAGACTCCTTGGTTAATACTGGGATTAGTCAGTAATCTTGTCATTAGCCAGTGTGTGGTTTTTAGCTGCTGTATATATGAGAAGCGGAAAGTTCTAGGGATTTGATAGGAGAGGTGTTGATTTGGCATGCAAACACATACATACACATATGAATAGTTGTAGGTATTTGGTGATTTTTGTGAGAACTTCAATCACTTGGAAGATAGGAAGCCTGGCAGAAATGTTAAAAGCCTTTTCATTTGGGTTTGACAGCCAAAAGAAATTTCTAGCCTAATCCCTTAAAATCATAATAATTTCTAGAGCCCTCTTTTCCTGAAATGAGTAGAAAATCACTGCAACAGAGATAATCCTATAAAGGACATCTTCTCCTCTACTCCTGTGTATCACTCTCAAGACACTCCAAAGCCTGGAAGCCCATGTTAAGAGAGGACGGCTAGTTCTGTCAGGGAGACATCTGTCTGTTCCGTGTTCCAATGCTGATGCTCAGACTTTTGAAGAAACCATACTGCAAATTTCACAGGTTTCTTTGCTGCATCTTCATCTAGGTGATGAATGCTCACTTTGAGTGTCTACTCTGATCTTGTTCCTCCTCTCTACTCCATACAATGCTCTGCATTCTCCAAATCTAATACTGTGGCTAGGGAGGGACCAGATACTCTTATCTCTCTCTTCCTGCCCTCTCCTCCCACAAAAATACCCCTAATATAATAGATGCCAGTAATCTGAGGTTTTGTGATTTAATCAAATCTGTGGGAGCCCTCAGCAAGAAAGCTCCCTTTAGCAATAGAAATGTGCTTCTGATCTGTCACTTAGACTCAGAATGTTATCTGGGGCACTCAATTGGGGGTGCCGAAGAGACTTGTCTAGGGTCTTGTGGTCAAACTAGTCTATGGCTTTTTTTTTTAAAAGAAAGATTTTATTTATTTTGAATTTTAAATTTTTTCCCTTAATCTTGCTTCCCTCCCCCCCACCTCCCACAGAAGGTAGTCTGTTAGTCTTTACATTGTCAAACCCATCTATGTATAAAGGCAGGTATGGAGCCTAAGGCTCTTGACTCCAAATCCAACTATCTATGCTGCCTCACTCAAGGAAGGTACTTCACTCAGTCATCCTATGTTTAATTGACTTTTTAAATGTTTTTCTTGGTTTTTGCAAGGCAATGGGGTTAAGTGACTTGCCCAAGGTCACATAGTTAGGTTATTATTGGGTTTTGAGGCTGGACTTGAACTCAGATCCTCTTGACTCTATCCACTGCACCACATAGCTGCCCCTTAATTGAATATTTTTCTAAATTTATTTTATCTTAAATTTATGGAATGAAACAAACATTTCCCTAACATGTTATAACAAAAAAGTTGATTGCACATGAAATTGAAAATCTATCTTTTTAAACTTTTTAAATGTATTTAATGCAATGGAGTTAAGTGACTTGCCTTAGGTCACACAGCTAGGTTATTATTATGTGTCTGAGGCTGGATTTGAACCCAGGTCCTCCTGACTCTATCCACTGTACCACATAGCTGCCCATCAATTGAATATTTTTCTAAATTTATTTTATTTTTAATTTATGGAATGAAACAAACGTTTCATAACATAGAATAACAAAAAAGATGATTGCACATGAAACTATAAATCTATCTTGTATGACTTGCTATTCCTTTTAAATATACCATAAAATTATCATGTAAATATCTTTTTTTCTTCCCTCACCCTAGAGGACACCATTAAACACAAATATATATATATATTATAGCTAGAGATAGATATATAGATATGTAAAATTATTCTATGCATACTTCTATTAGTTTCTTCCCTGGATGCAGATAGCATCTCCCTTCATAGGTCCTTTATAGTTAATTTGGGTTTCTCCAAAGAAATTTTCCCGACTTAAAGTAGTCCTTAAAACAATATTGCTGCCACTATATACAATATTCTCTTGGCTCTATTCATTTTGCTCTTCATTATTTGATGCAAGACTTTCCATGTTTTTTTTTAAGATCATTGAGATCAAAATTTCTTATAACACAGTAGCATTCTACAAGCATGTACCCCAACTTGATTAGCATTAATGAGCATCCCTACAATTTCCAGAGTTTGTGCTATAAACATTTTTTTTAGGTTTTTTGCAAGGCAAATGGGGTTAAAGTGGTTTGTCCAAGGCCACACAGCTAGGTAATTATCAAGTGTCTGAGACCAGATTTGAACCTAGGTACTCCTGACTCCAAGGCCAGTGCTTTATCCACTATGCCACCTAGCCGCCCTGCTATAAACATTTTTAAAACATATAGATTTTTTTCCCTTTTTTCCTAACCATCTTTGGAAACAGTTCAAGGGTATACATAGTTTAATAACTCTTTAGACATAATCCCAGACTATCTTTCAAAATGATTGGATCAATTCACAATTCCACTAACCATGAATGTGTATCAATTTTTCCACATTCCCTCTAAGTTCTGTCACCTTAGCTAATCTAATAGGTGTAAAATGATATCTCAAGGTTGTTTTAATTTGCATTTCTCTAATCAGTAATGATTTAGAGCATTTTTATATGACTAAATTGTTTTGATTTCTTCATTGAAAAACTACCTTTCGTTCAATTCATTTGAATCTCTTGGTAAGGAGGGGACTAGTGGTGTCTGGACCCATGATTTCATTTGGTAGAGAAAACTCCCAAGCTCCTTTGATCAATGCAGAATAGCCTCTGTTTTTGTTAGTGTTTTAAAATTTTTTTTAATTTTATTATTTTTTTTTGACTAGTCTTAAGAGAGTTAACAAAGTCCCATAGATTGAATGTATTGGCGATACGACTTGATCCTTCAAGTCTTCCTGACTTTGAGATTGGCCTATCTATTATACTAGTTTTATATGTGTGTGCATAGATGGATAGGTAGCCAGATAGACAGACAGATGAGCAGATAGATGGATAGATATAAGGATGGGACAGTCAGACAGATGGAAGAATGGCTACGCAAATAGATGGAGAGAGAGACAGCCAGACAGAAAGAGGGATAGGAACCTGATTTTATTGATGTAAAGAACGTTCCCTGCAACTGCAGTTGGTAACTCAACCAGTAACATAATCTTGAAGAGTTTTCTGGAAGTAAATTTTACTACTATTATCTAAGTCACAGTTTTTGTTTGTTTGTTGGAGTTTTTGGTTTTTGTTCTGACCGAAATCTTATCAGTCTCTGATTTCATTTGTCATCTCCATAGAATGTAATCTCCTTGAGGGCAGAGACTGATTTATTTTTATCTTGTACCCCAATGACTGCATTGTGGCTGGCACACTGCAGGGACTTAATGTGCCCATTGAATTGAATGATTGGTCTTCTGGTGTGAAAATCCCCTCTTCCATTGATGCCACTCAGTCACATTTCTCCTTGCCTTAGGGACTTGTCCTCATGGTGGACTCTAAAGCTAACTCTTTATCCAGTTAATAGCAACTATTTAAATAGTACTTAAGGGTTTGCAAAGCACTTTTAGAGATATGTTAGGTTGTTTGACCCTTACAACTGTCCTGGAAGGTAGATCCACTGTTCTACGTGCTTTCATTCTAATATCTATATAGATATAGATATAGATAGCTAGATATAGATATGTTTTAGGTTTTTGCAAGGCAAATGGGGTTAAGTGGCTTGCCCAAGGCCACACAGCTAGGTAATTATTAAGTGTCTGAGGCCGGATTTGAACCCAGGTACTCCTGACTCCAGGGCTGGTGCTTTATCCACTGCGCCACCTAGTCACCCCAGGTCACATTTCTAAAATAACCCATGTTATCTCACATGGGCTTTGTAACAACTCCTACAAATTAAGTATAATAAATATCCCTGTTTTACAAATTAGTCAACTGAGGCATAGAACAGGAAAGTATCTTGTCTCCAATCTAAAAGTTCATAAAAGCTAGAGATATAGTGATACCTAGAAATATGAAAAGCATTTTAGAGGTCATCATGTCTAACACCTTCATTTTATAGAGAAGAAAACCAGGGCCCAGAGAGGGCAAGAGACTTGCCCATAGTCACACAGAAAAGGATAGAATCCAAGTCTTCTGTACTCTTTTTCACTCCTGCCAACTTTTCATTATAATTGCTTCATAACCATGGTTCTCTAAACATGATTCTTGATATAGATGGACTCAAAGATCCACTTCCTCATTCATGGAATGAGCTCCCTCTTCACCTCTGCCTTCTGGCTTCTTCTGGAAGTTTCTCCTGGTTCCTATCTCCCTCTCCCTTCTCCGCACTCCTCTTCCCTCTCTACCTCAAGTACTTTTGCTCCGAACTTAGCTGCCATTTACACTGTACACATCGTGTGTGTACCTAGTTGTTTATATGTCGCCTCCCTCATTAGATGGGTGAAATGAAATCAGACACAATTTCCTTCTCATCCTCGGCCGTAGCACAATATCTGGCCCTAGTAATGTCTAATTGACGTTTGTCCTTCATTCTCAAAGAAGACCATGACATCAGGGAGGTGTGGCCTTGACAAGCACATGAATTGGATTAGAGTGGGGGGTCCTGTACCAAGTCACCAGCCTTCCTTTCTCCGTCGGAGCTATCAGATATGGTCAGCTATGAATCAGGATGACTAGAGATGACCCTGGATGAGAGACAATCAGGGTTAAGTGACAAGTTCAGGGTCACCCAGCTTCGTAAGTGTCTGAGGCTGAATTTGAACTCAGGTCTTCCTGATTCAAGAGTCACTGCTCTATCTCCGGTGCCATTGAGCTGTCCTAGGCCTGGGTTCAAGCTCAAGGTGACTGAGCCATTGACTTCCTTCTACAGTGAAATCTACCAGTTTCCAGTCCCCTGTCCTGTCCCTGGGGAATGACTTCAGACTTGGGAGGCAGTTGAAAGTCCCACCAGGTCGAAGGGTTTTGTTGCTAGTCACTAAAAATAGAGGGTTCACATTATCTCTGAATTGTTGGGCTAATTCAATTCATCTCTGGGTATAGGTAGCCTTTAATAAACCACAGTTCCATGGCCTGGTTCATTCCCCACTGTATTCTTTAACATGGCAGAGCCCAACCTAATTACCCAGGGAGCTGGCTTCTGTCTTCATACCAAAGAGAACTCTTCCCCTTCTCCCTGTGTTGCTGGGCTTCAGTGACATGGGAATAGTCATTGTGAATCCCCAGCACAATGAGATGATAGGATTTCTCAGGTCCCACCAGGTGAATCTCAGCTATTCTCATTCTCCAGCTCAGCAGTCACCCTAAATCAAAAGAGCAGCGGCTCTGGTCCCCTTTAACTGGTCTCCTTATAGCCAAGGCCAAGGAAGTTCAAGAGCTGTCCCGGCCATGCAGCAAATCCAGTGTTGGCTTTTATGGAATCCAGGTCATTGGGACTTGATCTCTTCCAATCACTGCTCCTCCCCATCAGCCTCCTCATTTTGGGGGACCTGCAAGGAGATTTCTGGGAAAATCAGCATGGGATTGGCAATTCTAAAATCAAGAAATAGTATGCTAGGAAGGGACCTCAGTGGTCCCTGATTCTAAATGGAGGAAGAAGCTTGATGGTGGCATAACCAAACCAACCTGTTTTTCTGTTTTGTATATGTATTGCCAGGTCTTAACATAGAGCCTGTACATAGTAGGCAGTTAATGTTTGTAGACCTAGTAACTTTCTCATTTGAGAAGGCTAGGTCATTCTAGGTCTATAGCTGGGAGGGACCATAGGAACCCAACTCCCAAATTTTACAGATGAAGGAGAGGAGGTGACTGCCCCAAAGGCCCCCAGGTAGCATGACTGCAAAGGCAACCTAGATCCTCTTAGCTCTAGTGTAACCTCTTTCTTTTTCTACATGTTGTATTGAGCTCCTTGGAAGGAGACCTCTAACCCCTCAAGTTTATTGTGCTCTAAGATGATGATCCACATTGAAGAAGTGCACATACTATGCCTCAGAGGCTCCCACTCCACTTGAGGTCTTAGATATTTGTTCTCTACCCATCCCACTCCCCCCTTTCCCCAGCAAATCTCACTTTGTTTCTGCCATTTTGTTGTTCCTTGTTCTGCCCACGAAACCAAATGAGTCTAATCTCTCTTTTAAGAGACAGTCCTGGAAATAGCTGAATGTAGATGTTATTATGTAGTCTTCTCCAGACTAAACTGGGAGTAAGGGGTGGAGAATAAAGCAGAAAATGTAAGAACTGAGAGGAACCTTAGAAAAAGGAATACCAGGGCTGGAAGGGATCCTAGAACCAGGAATGTAACAATTGAGAAGATCCTTTTAATTTAATTTAATTTAATTTATTTTAATTAAAGATTTTGAGTTTTATAATTTTTCTCCCAATCTTTCTTCCTTCCCCCTACCCCCACTACAGAAAGCAATTTGTCAGTCTTTATTTTGTTTGCATGTTGTACATTGATCCAAATTGAGTGTGATGAGAGAGAAATCACATCCTTAAGGAAAAAACAAAAATTCTTAGAGATAACAAGATCAGATAAGATATTTGTTTTTTTTTTCTAAATTAAAGGGAATAGTCCTTGAACTTTGTTCAAACTCCACAGTTCTTTATCTGGATACAGATGGTATTCTTCATCGCAGATAGCCCTAAATTATCCCTGATTGCTGCACTGATGGAATGAGCCAGTCCATCAAGGCTGATCATCACCCCCAGGTTGCTGTTAGGGTGTGCAGTGTTTTTCTGGTTCTGCTCATCTCGCTCGGCACCAGTTCATGCAATTCCCTCCAGGCTTCCCTGAATTCCCATCCCTCCTGGTTTCTGATAGAAAAATAGTGTTCTATGACATACATATACCACAGTTTGTTAAGCCATTCCCCAACTGAAGGACATTTACTTGATTTCCAATTCTTTGCCACCACAAACAGGGCTGCTATCAATATTTTTGTACAAATAATGTTTTTACCCTTTTTCCTCATCTCTTCAGGGTATAGACCCAGTAGTGGTATTGCTGGGTCAAAGGGTATGCTCATTTTTTTGTCCTTTGGGTGTAGTTACAAATTTCTCTCCAGAAAAGTTGGATGAGTTCACAGCTCCACCAACAGTGTAATGTGTCCCAAATTTCCCACAACTCTTCCAACAATGATCATTATCCTTTCTGGTCATGTTGGCCAGTCTGAGGGGTGTGAGGTGGTACCTCAGAGAAGCTTTGATTTGCATTTCTTTAATAAGTAATGATTTAGAGCAATTTTTCATGTGGCTATGGATTGCTTTGATCTCCTCATCTGTAAATTGCCTTTGCATATCCTTTGACCATTTGTCAATTGGGGAATGGCTTTTTTTAAAAAAAAATACAACTCAGTTCTCTGTATATTTTGAAAATGAGTCCTTTGTCAGAAACATTAGTTGTAAAGATTGTTTCCCAGTTTACTACATTTCTTTTGATCTTGGTTACAGTGGTTTCATCTGTGCAAAAGCTTTTTAATGTAATGTAATCGAAATAACCTAGTTTGGTTTTGGTGATGTTCTCCATCTCTTCCTTAGTCATAAACTGCTCCCCTTTCCATAGAGAGAAGATCCTTTTTAATAGGGAATGTCAGAGCTGGGAGAAGCCTTAGAACAGGGAGAGATTTTAGAAATAGTCTTATCTAAGTTCATTATGTTTATATTTGAAGAAACTGAGTCCCAGAGAAGGGTGCTGACTTGAGTTACAAGGCAGGAGCTGTACCCAAGATGCTTTTCATGAGCACACCCTCCCCTCCACCCAAGCACAGACAAAGCTGAGCCCAAAGCTCATTCCCTGAGAGCAGGGGCCCTGGGTTCCATTCACATCCCTTGTGCTTTTCTCTGGACAGCTGAGCTTCTGCCAACTGACAATGGTGAGCATTGTCTCCATGAATGGGGAGCTGCAGCTGCTGGGGAGGCGGGGCCAGGCTCCTTCTTAGGGGAGCATCCAGGTGCTCATCAAATCCCCCCGAGCCCCCCCTTCAAGTCTGACGGCATCACTGGTCTCTAGCAGATTCAACACTCATAATGGGTCCTCTGGTCTCTAGCCCAAAAAGAGATCAAATCTCACTCTTCTACCCTTTACCTGAGACAAACTACATCTCCTCTCTGGGGAAAATGGAGAGAAGACTGTACTTTCTCCCTCACAGGGCTATGGAGAGAAATGCACATGTAAGGCAGAAAAATCATAGAAATATCAACTGAAATTATTATTAGAATCAGGACATCTTGGTCCTTGCCCCAGCTTTGCATCTGATTTATTGATGTCTCAAATAACCTATTAGCTCTCTCTCTGGGCTTCAATTCCACCTGGATTTGGTACATAAGAAGAATTTGATAAATGATGAACTAAGAGGGCATGGGAGGAATTTAACTCAAAGGCAATGTCTGGTTTTGGCATTCAGTGCTTCTACAAGGAAACAGTACAACTGGGGCTTCAAGATAGATGCCATGATTTCATTTGAGCTTTTGCTAAGGATTTGTGGTGTGACTTTGGGCAAGGTGGTTAACCTCTCTGTACCAGTCTTGTAAAAGTTTTTTGACTGACCCACCCTTCCTTTCACATGCCCAGGGCTCATTTCTTCTCTCCCTTTGGTCCTGCAGATGGTAGTGCTATATTCCGAGGTTGCTTCCACAGGCCCGACAACCTCTCCTTGGCTTTGCCTGTGACGGCCATGATGTTGAACATGTCGGTGGACAAATGTGTCGACTTCTGCACAGAGAAAGTGAGTGAGCCGGTAGTACTTGGGCTGGAACCAATGATGGAGGTGGTTTGAGGGGGTTGTTCTATGGGAACTGTTCGTGGTGGTAGTGGTAAGGTGGGAAGTGTAGTGGATGCTCTTTGATGTATTTCTGTTGTATGCCAGGTCTTCCTGTCCTCTACTATCTCTCAGCCTGTCCAAGTTTATTCTCACTGTTTCCATGACATCTTAATCCTCTGCCATTCCCTTTTTCTTTTACCTTCAATCTTTTTCAACCTCAGGATCTTTTCCCATGAGTCCTGTCTTCTCATTATATGGCCAGTTTAAGTATTTGAGTTTCAGTTTCAGTATTTGACCTTCCAATGAATTGACTGAATTCATTTCTTTTAGTAATAACTGATTTAACTTTCATGCAGTGAATAGATGAATGACCTGGGAAAGGGTCTTAGAACAGAGAATATAGAGCTGGGAAGGGCTCTAGAACAGAGTGTGCTAGACTTGGGAGAGTATTAGAACCAAGAAGATCAGAATTGAGAAAGACCCTACATTTGAACCACAATATCTTTCTGTTCACCATCATCATGATGAGGAAACTGAGGCCCAGGAAAGAGAAGTCATTTTTCTAAGTTTCTATCAGGAACTGAATGACATTTAATACCTAGGTCTCCTGACCTTGAGGATAGGCTCTTTCCTTCTTTCCATTCCACAAAACCCTTAATAGATACACTCTATTACATTGGTCTCCACCATCTAGCCAGACCCTTAGAAGGAATTTAGGATGCTCAAGTTCTGAGGGGAGAAAAGACTGGAGGACCTGAGTCTAGACATTATTATCCCATCAAAACCATCCCACATGGCGAATGTCACAGGTATAGTTATGCCCATTTTACAGATAAGAAAATTGGTTCAGAGTTGGGGTGACTTGCCATAGATACAAGGTGACTTTGTGGCATGGTTAGTAAGTGAATTCAGATCCCTTTACTCACTGAATCCAAAGTGCTTTCTACCCCCATCCCCATGTCCCCATGAAACCCACTCCAATCATCACACCCTGAGATTGAGAACGCACAGATCATCAGCACCAGCCAACATAGGCAAGACAATATTTCACACTTGCCCAGGCAAAGTAATGCAGCAAAGTAGAATGAGCATTTTTAGGCACTAACTAGATGTAGAGCATTGTGCTGGGCCTGAGGGAAATAGGAAATTTAGAAAAAAAGACATGATCCTTGCCTTGGAAATTATAATGTGTTTGGAGAATAAGACTCCACTGCAGGTGGCTAGAATCTATTATTCTATGATAAATTCCATAAGGAGAGTGATAAAATATAGGGCTATGTGAGGGCTGAGGGGGAAAGTCATTACCCTTCAGTTGGACTTTAAAGGATGGTGAGGAATTCAATTGATGCAGAATAGGAGGGAGGGTTTTCCAAGCAGAGGACACAACTTTGAGCAAATGAATGGAAGTCTTAGAGTATTAAAGTCAAAGGGTCACAGACTTCCATATGAATCAATCTCAGCAAGTCTCTCTCCCATGTGCTAAGACTTTCAGGCCACTTTACACACATGATCTCACAGCAGTCTCAAGACAACCCTTTGATGTAGGATCTATAGATAGATAATCATTATCTCACAGGCTTAGAGGTTATATCGTCACGCAGTTAGCAAAGGTCCAAAGGTAAATATGAACTCGTCTCCCTGATACTAAGTTTGCCACTACAACAAATTGACTTTCCAAATTAAAAAAAAATTATATGTATGGCATACTTTCATAGTTGCTGATTACTTTGTATTCATTAGGTTATTTGAGCCTCACAATATCTCCAGGATATTGCAAGATGGGAGTTTGAATCCAGCCTCAGACACACGAGCTGTGTGACCTTGGGCAAGTCACTTAACTCTGCCTAGTTAACAGGGCCATCTCCAGTCATCCTAATTCATATCTGTTCACTGGATCCAGATGGCTCTGGAGGAGAAAGTGAAGCTGCTAACTTAACACAGCCCCCCCCCCCCCCCCCCACAACTTCAATCCAATTCATGTACTTATGACATCACCAACCTGAGATCAGGGTCATCTTTGAGAATGAAGAGCAAACATCATCATCATCCCTAGGACATAGGTACCAAGGTCACCATTATCTCCATTCTATAGATGGGAAAACTGAGGCTCAGAAGAACAATTCTTTGCCCAAGTTCACCCAACTAGTAAGTGTCACAGTCAGGGTTCTTTCCTAGGGCTCACCGAGCTCCAAGTTTAGCATGGATCATGAATCACTATTGCCACTAAGATTAGATTCTCTCCCTAAAGGAGCAGTCATAAGCATCCAGAGGTATCTCCCTGCCTGCCTGTCCCCAGCAATTAAATCTGAGCCATGACTGGGCCCCAGTTCCAGGTGATGTGGCTGCTCCCTCTGGAGGCTGGCTGATCGTGGTGTAAATAAAGTGGGGCTCCTGATTAACCTGCCACCACTGAGGCTCGGTTGCGAAATTGCCTGTCAGTCCTAGAATGTTCCCTCATAACTCTGTGCTTTAAAATTCCAAATGAGGTCATGGAAGATGCAGTCCCTGAGCTTTTAGTGACCTGCCTCCCAGTGACAAATTCACACATTATTCAGCTGCTGTTAGAAAGAAGAATAGAGCAGCAGATAGATGTGCATGTAGATGAATTTATGGGAAGAAAGGAAGGAGGAAGGAAGGAAGGAAGGAAGGAAGGAAGGAAGGGGAGGGAGGAAGGAGGGAAGGAAGGAAGGAAGGAAGGAAGGGAAGGAAGGGAAGAAAGAATGGAGGGAGGAAGGAAGGGAGGGAGGGAGGAGAGATGGAAAGGCTTAGGAGTCTTTAGTGTATATCAAGCCAGTTGTGCCTTATGTTAAGTGCCTGCTATGTGTCTGACTCTGAGCCCAGCACTGAAGCAGCTGGGCAGATAGCAATGCCCAGTGGTTGGAGGGAATAGCAGTAGGGCAGATGGTAAGGTTGAGGCATGAAGACTAATAGGGAGTCAGAGGTGAGGAGGGATTGTCTTTCCAGTCAAGGAAAACTCCTGCACATAGGCTGAAGAGATGGAAGGACAATTGTGGGGAACAGCAAGGAGGCCCATGGGTCTTTGAATCTGTCTCTGTTCTGATGCAGAGGAGCCAATCTGCATTGGGAGAGGGAGGAAGTCATGGATCTCACCATCTGACTTGGCATTGCCTAGGGCCACTGAGAGGTTCAAGGACTTCCCCAAGGTCCCACAGTCATGTGAGTCAGAGATAGGACAGGACAGCAGGTCTTCCTGACTAAGGCTGGCTCTGTTCATGATGCCAAGTGACCCCCCCCTTCCCCCCTCCTCCTCCTATTAACTGATATTTTAAAATGATAATAGTAATAACAATAATACTGAGGAATGAGTCTATCAAAATGAACTCAGATTCGAATACTTTTATTCCATTACAAAGAAGCTATAATCCACCATCTTAAAAAAATCCCCCCAAATATTCGATAGATAATTGTCCTCAAAGTTTTAGCTCAGTTTTAAGCTATTAAAGCTACCCAAGAGAGCATCCTAGATGACAATAACAATAATAAATAGTATTAGTGACTGTCATAATAATGGCATTTTCATTAGAATCTGCAAATCTTCTAGTTACATTATCTCATGGATCCCCACACTCATCCACGAACATTAGTGAGTTCATTCCATAGAGGAAGAAGCTGAGAGCTAGAGATGACGTTACCCAAGGTCACATGGCTTCTACGTTAGGAGTGGGATCTTTGAATCCGGGTCCCCCTTGGCAAACCTATGGTTGACCACGGTCCCATTGTGTCCAAGACCTGAACCATTCTTCATTGATGCTCTCTCCCCCCACCCCCAGGAGTATCCCCTGGCAGCTCTGGGCGGGAAGGCCTGCCACTGTGGTTTCCCCAATACTCGTTTCCGCCTTCACGATCAGGAAGATGAACAACTCTGCGCCCAGAAATGTGGTGGCGAAGAATACGAGAGCTGTGGGACAACCAATTACTTCATCGTGTACCAGACCCAAGTGCAAGGTAGGCTTGGCCTCGGTCCATCAAGCGCTCCCACCCCGGCCTGCCTTCCCAGCCCAGAGTGCAGCAAGAACCACTTTCCATCACCCTGGCTTCATGGGCCAGATGAGCTCATTTTTGCAAAGTGCTTACTTCGCAGAGCCTAGCTAATTAAATTGTAGCTTCTTAAGACTCCCTCCCTCTCTCTTTCCTAGCTTCAGATTACATGGTATAGACTTTCTATATAGCTTGTATTTACTTATCATGCAATTACGCTGTTCCCCTGCCCAGTAGAATATAAACTCCTTGAGGGCAGTGACTGTCTCTTTTTTCTTTATTCCTGTGGTACATAGGAAGAATTTAATAGATACTTATGGAACGGAACTAAAGGGAGCTCACTACCTTTTAAGACAACCCATTCTACTTTTGGACGGATTTCATTACTGGAAAGCTTTTCATGTCATCACGCCTAAATGTGCCTGTTGGCATCCCGGTTCTGCTCCAATACCTGAGTTATTAGGGATAGAATCATAATAACATTAACAGAAATAAGGGGGACCATGGTCCAATTGATAGGGAGACACCTCAAGCCTTGTCTCAGAAACATGGTGCGATAGAAAGGTCACTGTGTCTAAAGTCAGGGGATCTGTGTTCCTGTCCCCTCTGACACTTATCTGAGTCATCTCAGATAAGTCATTTATCCTCTCTAGGACTCAGCTTTCTCATGTGCAAAAATGAAGGCATTGGACTAAGGAGCCATTGATGCTCCTTCCTTCTAGAATCTAATCCTAAACAAAACAACTAAGTGACTATGAATGAATGAATGGTATGCAGAGCACACACCACACACATTCCAGTCTTGCAACCAAAAGACTCAGCTTCCTGAGTTCAAATTCAGCCTCAGACATTTACTAATTGGGGTCCCTGGGTAAGTCACTAAACTTTGCCTTGGTTTCCTTATAGGTAAAATGAGCTAGAGAAGGAAATGGCAAACCACTCCTGAATCTCTGCCAAGAAACCCCCAAATGGGGTTCAGAGAGTCAAACACAACTGAGAAACAACTCAGCAACAACAAGAAATGTACCCAATATTTTGGTAAACTTTGAAATAAAAGCAATAACATAATCTCTCTACTCAACGAGCTCTCATTGAAAAAGGGGAGATAATACACAGAGGGCTCAACTTTAGGGAGTTCAGAGACTTGAGAACCTCATGGTGAAGCAGCAGGGTAGATGACAAGGTCCACAATTCACTTAACCTCTCAGTGAATACTCCTCTAAATCTCTAAATTAGAAAGAAATTGCCAACCTACATTAGGAAAGGTGGCTTTACTTTCAAACCAGAAGTTGCCTCTACTGTGAAATCATGGCAAAAATATTATCCCAAGGGGTCATAGATTTAAAGCAGGAAGCTATCAGAAGCTATCAAATCCAAATTCATATAGAGTCATATTTCCTGGGTGCAAGGCCCCCATTGAAAGTTTACTAGCTGGGGTGGCTAGGTGGCACAGTGGATAAAGCACCGGCCTTGGAGTCAGGAGGACCTGAGTTCAAATGCGACCTCAGACACTTAACAATGACCTAGCTGTGTAGCCTTGGGCAAGCCACTTAACCCCATTGTGTTACAGAAAAAAAAAAAAAAACAACCTAAAAAACCCCCCTAGAAAGTTTACTAGCTTCTGACCTAATTACATTTCTGGAATCAACTGGATCCATAGAGGACAGAGTGGGATGGATGAATGATACCTATCTGACATATGAGGAGATGGGGGTTCAGAGAGGTTACAATGATTTGTCCGAGGTCTCATAGCTAATGATGGCAGAGACCAAAGCAGTTTCTGATGGTTCATAGACTCACTCAGTAAGACACTGGACAGAGGCCAGCCCATGCCTATGTTTACCAGATGTCTAGCATCCTTCCACCTGCCTTCTTATTCCTCCTGACCCCAGGTGTGCTATGTTGTACAACCCCGAGCCTGAAGCTCTCTCCTTTCCCTCCTCCTATATGGAGAAGCTAGCTAGACTTGGCTAGGAATTGACCTATCTGCCACTGACAGCTGTGGGGGAGGAAGCATATCTTTGTTTTCTCTTCTTTGGCTGCCTTTTCTTAGCCTTTCCATGGGCTCCCATGGGGCTGCTTACAAAGTCTCTTTCTTTCCTTCCCCTCATCATGGATCACCCAAGAATCTTCACAGATCTTATCTTGTAGAATGTCAAAACTGGGAGGGGCTTTGGAAGAGAAGATGCTAGAACTGGGAGGGACCTTACCACAGAGAATGTCAGAGTTGGAAGGGACTTGAGTACAGGAAATGCCAAAGCTAGGAGGGACCTGAGAACAGACAGGGACCTAAGAACAAAGAATGCCAGAATGTCAGAGTGGGAAGGGACCTGGGAAGTAGATCTTGGAGATCATCAACTCCAACATCTTCCTTTGGGAGTTAAGAAAACAATGAAATGAAGTATCTTTTTTTTTATTTTTTGCAAAGCACTGGGGTTAAGTGAGAGACTGGATTTGAACTCAGGTCCTCCTGACTCCACCAGGGCTGGTACTCTATCTACTGCACCACCCAGCTGCCCTTGAGATGCTGTAGCTTGCCCAATATGACACATTTAGTCTATAGCCATTCCAGAACCAGAATGACCCAATTCTCCTGACCCTCTGTTTTCAAATATCAGACTCTGTGACCCCCATCCCCTTTCCTGACTTCCCAGCTCAGGTCTTCAGTGTCAGTACTCCACTAACTCAAATCTCTGCCTGTGTTCTCTTTGCAGATAATCGCTGCATGGATAGGCGGTTCCTCCCAGGGCAATCCAAAGAACTCATTGCCCTGGCCAGTTTCCCGGGTGCAGGCAACACATGGGCCCGCCACCTCATTGAGCTCGCCACTGGTTTCTACACGGGTAGCTACTACTTTGATGGCTCCCTCTACAATAAAGGTGAGATTGGCTATTTAGAAGAGCCTTTCAGTAGGTTTGGGGTAGTGGAGAAGGAGGACAAAAGATGAAAAGGATTTGGGGCATTCTGCAAGAAGGAAGCCATGTTGGTGAAGGTGAGGTTAAACTCAAGGAAGGCTTTGAGATATGTTTGGAAAGGCATGGAATTTCAAATGAGAACCCCGCCACAAGAGACATCATGGATCAAACTCTTGACTAATTTGCAAAGTCCACTGGGGACAAGAAAGAGGCACCAGCTCCACCCTCAGAGGGCTTAGCATCTAAAAGTAATAATGATTTTCACATTTCCATATACCTTAGAGTTACAAATGATTTTCCATTTATTATTGTATTTTCTCAGCACAGAGGCAGGCAGCCTTTAGTGGACAGAGGGCCAGGATTGATAACACTCCTCCATTTATGAGCTGTGAGACTTCAGACATAACCCCTCACTTTGGACTTTCTTTGGATTTTCTCATCTGTTAATTAGGGAGAATAAACTGCCTAGCACTGCAGCACACCTTGATTGTGTGGCTCTAGGCAGTGGGATTAAGTGAGTTGCCTAAGGTCACACAGCTAAGTAAGTATTTGGTCTGAGACCAAACTGGAATTTAGTTCCTCCTGACTCCAGGACTGGTGCTCTATCCACTGGGCCACCTAGCTGCCCTCTGGGTGTAGCTATTAAGGATTGTCATACCCAAGAGCACAACATTGCCTTGTTGCCAGATTCTGTATCTGCTAATCTCCCTTCTGCTCATGGAGTAATGGGAGCCAAGATCTGTTTGATCATTCAACTCCTGTGCCTTGCTTTCCTCATTTACAAAACAAGGGTGTTGGACTGGATGACTTCTGAAGTCCCTTCCAAACCAAAACAGATAATTCTAGAAGGGGAATTGGATTAAAATGGACCACTTAAAAAATTTACTGATTTATAGGATTATTGGTATGGAAACTCCCTCCACTGGAGGATAGAATGAAATGATCTTTGAGGGTCTTTCAGTTGTAGCTTGAAGCAGATGGACAATTAGTCTGTGACTTAGAGAATAGTCTGGGGTCACTTAAAAATGAAGAGGGGATTCAAACAAAAGCAAAACCCTACATGTACCCTCAAGGAGGTTCCATTCTAATCAGGGAGATGAGCATGAGAATGATTCAGTAGATACAAGACTTTTTTAATGAACAAAACCAGCAAATTTCGCTCTTTTTTTTTTGCTGCTTAAACTTTTTTGCTTCATTTTATTTTTGAGGGCTTTTTTGGTTTTGTTGTTTTATTTTTAATTATATCCATTATCCCCCAATTACATGTAAAAGCAATGACATTGATTGTTGCTTTTTTAAAGTTGTGAATTTCAAATTCCACTTTCCCCTCCCCCTTCCCTGAAAGATGAAGCCATCTGATTGAGGTCTGCAATCTGTTCAGGATATTTCTGCAGTAGATGGGAGGTAGTGTCAGAGCAGCTGGAAGAACTGGAACAGGCCTTCTGGAGAAGGTGGGATTTGAGCTGAGTCTTGAGGGAAATTAGGAGGCAGGTGGGGGAGGCAGGGCATTCCAAGTAGGATCTGAGGTGGATTCAAACCCAGATCCACAGACTCTGGAGCTAAGTTAATGCTCTATAAGAATCCTCTCTATGACATTCTTACATTCGGCTTTCCATCTAGTCGCTTCTGGTGTCAGATAACTCATTACTCTCTATAGGAGAGTCACTAATTGTTAGAGCATCTCCTTATGGGAGAGCCAAGAGTTGCCCCCTCCCTTTTCTTCATCTATTTCTCCTGCTTTTCTAGGACCCAACAGCACAAATCCATTCCCTTTGCCCCATAAAATGCTTGGGTCCAATTTCTACCTTTGTTTCTTGCTACCTATGTAACCTTGAACAAGTTATTTGCCTGTTAGTTTTCTCATCTATAGAATGGGGGGAATGAATCCCTCCCAAGTCTGTTTCTGAGCCTTGGATCAGACAAGCTAAGTGTAGATTAAAAACCTTGTGGGAAGCTAGCTTGATTCAGGCAGGGCTAGACCTCAGATAGCTTATATTTGTCCGGGGTGGGCCCATCATGGGACGTGGAGGTCTAAAGATGGATGGTGCTCAGGAAGCTCAGGCCACCACCTATCTCCCTCTTATCTTGAAGACTCTGGGGACACCTAGCCCCACCACCACCATATTTCTTGTCCTTTTTCATTCTGGAATCAGGAAATGAGGGAGAGTCCTCATACTTCCATCAACCCTATGCCTTGGTCCATTTTCTGCAAGGATCAAATGAGATAATATTTATAAAGTACTGAGCACAGTGTCTGATATATAAAATATATTGAATGTATGCACATGTAAATATGCATACATATATGTCTATATGATGCAATATAAATGCTCATTCCTCCTCATTCTACTTTCTACAACTCAAATATGGAATAGAATCATAGAATGCTAGACCTGAAAGGAACTTTTGAATCAATGAATGAATTTAATGAACCAAAAAAATCTATTAATCTATGTGTTTGGTACTCTGCTAAGCAATGGAGATTCAAAGAAAATTGAGCTAGTCTCTGCATGCTGGGAGTTCAGAGCAAAATAGAGGAAAGCGGTTCCTATGGGGGAGGGGGGTGTCCAGAGAGAGGTGTTTTGGCCTGAGAAGTTAGTTACAGGACGGGGAAATGAAGCCCTATGAGCAATGGCAGCCATGGTCTTTCAGGGAATGGTCGTGTGTGGGTTTGATTATTACTCAGCCAGAGGTGGAAAGCCTCGGAGCTTGGGTGAGGGGAGGAGATGTCACAGTAGGAAGATGGCTAGAACCACTTGCTGGGGTTGGCATCGGCTTATGCAGGAAGGATTCTCATTAACTCTGTTTTGAAATAACCTACTTCTACCCTTTCATTGTAAAGATGAATAAACCAGGGTCAAGAATGGAAAAATTACTTGGCCAAGAGTTACACAGAAAGTTAATGGAACGGCAAAGAGTAGAAGCAGGTCTTTCAATTTTTTTTTGTGGTCCATGCACCATATATATCCCCTTAATGGAGGTGAATTAGGGGGCATATTCTCTTATCATCTTCCCCCTCCCTTCTCACAGGAGAGAGAGAGAGAGAGAGAGAGAGAGAGAGAGAGAGAGAGAGAGAGAGAGAGAGAGAGAGAGAGAGAGGGAGGGAGGGGAGAAGGAAGAAGGAAAAAAAGAGGTGAGAGGAAAGAAAGGGGGAAAGGAGAAGAAGAAAGAGAAAGAAAGAGGAGAGGAGAAAGAGGGGAGGGATGCTATTCTCTCTGCATCATTCTCCATTGGCTCTCTCCAGTCCAATCTTCATCTTTCCTCTTTTCTGCTCTCTCCACCTTCCCTTCCCTGATCTTTTCTTTTCTCATTTTTTCCCATCTCCTTACTCTTTCTTCATCCTTCTTGTCTCCTTCTCTCCTCTCTTCCTTTCACTGTTCTTTCTTCCCCTCTTTCATTTTTTTCTATTTCCCCACCCCTTTCCCATTCTCAAGTCTCAGCAGAACAAGATGCCTCCTAGGCAGACCCCCCCCAATAAGAGATAGGAGGGAGCCCTTGCTGGTTACTGGGTGAATAACAGAACTCCCCCTGCCTTGATCTGAAAAAGCCTGAGAGCTGGTTTTCTTTCACTCTGATACAAAAGAGTAATTTATTACATTAATATTGTGCTAGGAACAAACATTATTTGTCTGCCTCCCCTACTCTTGGAGGGACAGCAGTGGCCAGGACACAATGGATGTCAAAGCCAGGCTTGCTGCTGCAGCCAGCATTCCAAACCATATTGGGGCTTGAGGCAAAGAAGCAGAAAATCTGGGGATCCAAGGCCTTCTGCTTCTCAGAGCCCAGCTCCATGGCCAGGACAGTTGCATGGGACACCTAGTCCCATAAGGCATCTGGAATATTGGATCCTGTCCAGGAGTCATAATTTAAGGACAATGATAAAATAGTGAGGGATGGATGGCCAAGATGGGGAAGAGTCTCAAGCACATGGTATATGAGTTTGGGTTGAAGTATTGGAGAAGGAAAAAACCGAGGGAAGATAGGAGAGCTGTGTCTTCAAGCATGTCCAGTGCTACCTTGTGGTGGACCAAGACTTCTTATCCCCAGCAGCAATGGGGGGAGTCACAAAGAGGGAAAAAGCTACTATCAAGGAGAACCTTGAGAAGTAATGAGCTCCCCATCACTAAGACTCTTCCAACAAAGGAAGATGAGATTGTCCCCTCTCAGATTCCTCAGATACATTGTAGTGAGGATTCTATTCAAATAGAATCTTCTCTGGTCGTATTGTTGTTGCTCAGTCCTTTCAGTCATACTCTTTGTGCCCCTATTTAGAGTTTTCTTGGCAAAGATGCTGGACCATTTTACAGATAAGGAAACTGAGGCAGACAGGGTGAAGTGACTCACCCAAGGTCACACAGCTAGTAAGTGTCTGAGGCTGGATTTGAACTCAGGAATATGAGTCTTCCTGATTCTAGGCATGGGGCATTCTGTGAACAATGGTGCTCCCTTGCTGTAGTAGGTGCTTAATAAATATCCATTGGGGGGGAAGCTAGGTGGTGTAATGGATAAAGCACCAGCCTTGGAGTCAGGAGTACCTGGGTTCAAATCCGGCCTTGGGCAAGCCACTTAACCCCATTACCTTGCAAAAACCTATGAATAAATAAATAAATAAACAAACAAGCAAATAAATAAATAAATAGCCATTGGATTGGATATATAAGAGAAGAGTTTTGTCCTGTTTGTTTAGCCTGGTGTCTTAAGTGTTCCTGGTTCTAATACCTATAAATGACTTGCCCAAGGTCACCCAGCTGTGACATGACAGCATCAGGACTCCTCCTCTGACCTCCAGACCCCTGGACTCTTCTGCCCTATCCTGCTGTCTAAACAAAAGCTGTCCCCTCCCCTTCCTCCTCAGACTTGGTAATAATCAGAAATACAACACGTTATATGTCTTTCCCTTTATGCAGGAAGGAAGCCAAGCAGAGCCCCAGGGTTGATGAGAGAGAATTAGCTCCCCAGCATCTGATTTTATCTGGGCCCAGTCTGTGGGAGGCCCCAGATTCTGCCCTGTTCTCCAGTTTCTTGCTAACCCGTCCATCCCAGGGGGTGTAGTGATGACGATGCTAATCCAGGCCCCAGCAGGGCCAGAAGAGAAATGGGCAGGGAGGGCCATTTGTCTCCCTTCCTGCCTGCCAGACCATGTAACCCCCGAGGACAGGCAATAGATCTTGGGGCACACAGAGCACAGGGAGGACATGTTCATTCATGGAGCTGTATGTGTGTGTGACGCAGAATCTGAGGATGGCAGGGCTGGGAGGGGCCTTAGAGCAGAAAGTATCAGCCATAAGCAGTTATCTAGACTAATGTACTCAATTTGCAGTTTAGGAAACTGAGGTCCAGAGATAAAGTGACCCCAAGTCGCACAATAGTTCATGTTAGAGCTAAGATCAGAATTCAGACTTGGACCCTTCCTACCATGCCTAAGTGCCTCCTTGGTGCTTGGTGATAATATCTACCAAAGATGCCACCAGGCAGAAGTGGCATCTCTCCTTTGTGTCTTCACAAGTGAAGACCGATCTTTGGTTGTACACAGGAAAGGGCCACAGACTGGGCATATTAAGCCAGACCATTTCCTAACTCCCTAGAGCCCAGGTTGTGACTCAGTCTGGGGCCCTTAGTGATGCTGGTATGTTAAAGGCAAGGCCTGCCACTTGGGGCCAAGATGCACTAGTTCATGAACCTTGAGCCTACCTGTGGCAGAATGGAAGTACCTCACACCTGGTCTTTGTTCTGTCCTCACCAATGGTATGACCTTGCACAGGCCATGAAACCTCAGCAATAAGATTCAAAGCCACACTGGCACTACCCACCTCACACAGGATTTTCCATTTCCCATCACCATTCCTATGCCTGGAAGGCCTTCCTTCCTTGCTCACCTCCACCTCTTAGAATTCCTAGTTTCTCCAGCCCTACCTCCCACATGAAGACTTCCCAGATCTTTCCGGGTGCTAATCAGTGCCTCCCCTCTCAAAAACAAAAGAAAATAAGTATTACATAAGTCCCTTGAGGGCAGATTCTATATCACTTTTGTCCTTGTCTTCTGGATGCCCAGAAGAACAGCTGTTCACCAGGTGTGTCCAACTCTTTTTGACCCCATGTACTATAACATGCTAGGCCCTTCTATCTATCTATCTATCTGACACATAGTAGGAGTTTTATTAACATGCTAGGCCCTTCTATCCTCTACTATCATCTGATACATAATAGTTTTAACATGCTGGGTCCTTCTATCCTCTACTATCCATCTGACACATAGTAGGAATTCTATTAACATTTGCTTTATTTGTAAATATATTTTAAAATTGTTGTTTATAAGACATTCATATGTATTTGTTTATAAATATTAGATTGATTCATGGCTCCAGTTCAATCCAATCCATCTTAAAGGTTTCAAAAAAGCTCTCCTGTATGAATGGCACTGTTCAGGTCTTGGCAATACCAAGACAAAATCAAAACTATTCCTGGCCTTGGGGACATTCTACTGGAGAAAACAACATGCAAATAGTTCATTATATAGATAAGAATTTGAGAAGACAAGAAAGAAACTCAACAACCAAGGGGATCTGGTTTCCTAGTCTAGAAAGTAGCTTATGAGCTACAGCCTAAAGGAGTAATGGGTAAAGGGGAGGAGAGAAGGAGCCCTCCAGGGCAGCCAAGAGTGCTGACCATGAGAGGGGAGGCAAGGACTAGCAACTGAAAAGATCTGGGAAGCCTTCATGTAGGAGGTAGTATTCTAAGAGTTAGAAGTAAGCAAGGAAGGCATTTCAGGCACAGGAATGGCAGGGGTAAAGGAATGGTGATGGGAAATGGGGGACAGAATATTTTTGAGGGCACACCAAGTAGATCAAAATGGCTGAAATGGAGAGGGCATACAGGAGAATAATATGAGAAGGCTGGCAAAGGAGGCTGGAACTAAATTGAACTTTAAATGCCAAATATAGGAATTTGCATTTTGTCCTAGGGATAGGGAGCCATTGAAGAGTATTGAACTGAAGAGTCACTCCTTTCAGAGGAGGATGGGATAATGGGGATGAGAAGTTCTAAACTGTTTATTATTCAGGGAAAAACAATGAATCTCCCTCTCTTCATGAGGAGATAAGGATGAATTAAAGGAGACCTCTTCCTTTGTCCTGCTATTAATGAATCTCTTTGTCTTCTGAGGAGCAGGGTTTAGAGGTGAGAGAGACCACTGGAGGAGCGGGAGGACTATTTGCATCAAGACCCATGAGAGTGGCCAGAAGGAGATCGAAGCCTTCGATGCAGCCATCCTACTCATCCGAAACCCCTACAAGGCGCTCATGGCGGAGTTCAACCGCAAGTATGGGGGCCATATTGGTTTTGCTTCACAGGCCCACTGGAAAGGCAAAGGTAAGGACAACGAGTGCTGCCCCAGCCTGGCCAGGATCAGACCATCCACCACAGTTGTCTCAAATAAGCTCAGGAGATTGGACATCAGGGGGCAGGACCTCTGGGGGTAGTGTATAGTCTTTGCAGCATCCATAAAGTGTGCACAGGAGTAGGGAGCAGGGTAGGATGTTCCTCCTTTTTAGTTTTTGCAGGGCATTGGGGTTTAAGTAGCTTGCCCAAGGCCACACAGCTAGGTCATTATTAAGTGTCTGAGGCTGGATTTGAACTCAGGTACTCTTGACTCCAGGGCCGGTGCTCTATCCACTGTGCCACCTAGCCGCCCCTAGGATGCTCTTTCTAAGAAAAACTCTTTATAATTTTTTGCTTGTATACTATCTTTTTAAAACAATCTCATTTTTAATAGCTTCCTTCAAAAATTTCCCTATCAGATTTTTCTCCCCCTCCCCCAAGTCAAACCTCATCATCTGAGATACAGATTCCCAACTCCCCTGTGGGTGATGGGGTCTCTTCCAGCCCTCCCCCACTGACTCCCAGCTGCTCCAGAATCACCACTTTCTCTTCGGTGCTGCTCAAAAGCATATTGTGGAATGTTGTTAATTATAGCAATTTACAGATTGCTCCCACGAAATGGATGCCATTGGAAAGAGTTAAAAATCTCTAGCTTCATTGAACAGCTGCTCCCCTCCATTCCACATGTCTTTAAAGGGAATGTCTGCTGAGTCCTATAACCCCAAACAGCTCCCTCCTGATTCTTACCCCAGCAGGGAAGGGGAGCATGAAGAGAAGGAAGGTGGTAATGACTTCACATCTTCTTCTGAACTGGAGGGGGGTGGGAGATTTTTGAATTTTAGTGATTGAAGCTGGAACAAGAACCTAAGAATGAGACCCTAGGAAGTACTCCCAGAGAGCCTAGAACATATATAGCTAGCACCAGAGAGGACTTTAAAATAATAAAAATGTTAAAGGAGAAAGAAATTCTAGAAAAGAAAATGTCAGGATATTGCAGTGGATAGAGCACTGGCCCTGAAGTCAGGAGGAACCTGAGTTCAAATACAGCCTCAGATACTTGATAGCCACTAGCTGTGTGACCCTAAACAAGTCACTTAACCCTGATTTCCTAGCAGGAAATAAAAAAAAGGAAAAGACTATCAGAGGTGAAGAGACCTTAGAACAGGAAATGTCATCTGGGAGGGACCTTAGAACAGGAAATGTCAGAACTAAGGGAATATTAGAACAAGGAATATCAGCACTTGAAGGGGACTTAGAACATTAAAATATTGGGACTGAAAGGGCCTATAGATCATAATGTTTTTTGACTAGCAGGGCTAACCATTCAAACCCATGCTTACCTTAGAATGTTCAGGCATAAAACATGGCAGATTTGAGCTAGAAGGATGCTGAGACATAGAATATGGAAGGACCAGATGATGCCCCAAGACCAGATGAACTTGGGGTTGAACAAACCCTAGGATTGTTCTAGTACCTTTTGGTTTTTCTACTCTAAGCTTTTGGAGTTAGAGTTTGCTGCTAAACTAACATCTCTGGGGAACCCTAAAGGAGGTGGTGTTTGTCCTTCATTCTCAAAGGTGAATTAGGTTTAAATGACAGAATGTTGTGCCTCAGTTTCCTCTTTGGAGCCATCTGAATCCACTGGCCAGATATGAATCACAATGACTGAAGATGGCCCTGTATGGGATGTAACCAGGGTTAAGGTGATTTGCCCAAGGTCAAAGAGATCATAAATGGGCAGCTAGACACCTCAGTGGGTAGGACACTGGTCCTGAAGTCAGGAGGATCTGAGTTCAAATTCAGTCTCAGATATTTATTAGTTGTGTGATTTGGGAATACCTTGTGCCAGAAGAAAAGCTCTAGACTTCTCTGAATCAAATTAGGTTCAGGCTTCCTCCTAGGCTACATTGAGTCAACCCCTCTGCCAGGGCTACCCTGGGCTAGAGAGGGATCATAGATTTAGTTTCCAATCTCCCTCATTTTACAGATGAAGAAACCGAGACTAGACAGGGATCACACATTTAGAACTACAAAGGGACCTGAAAAGTATCTGTTCTAACCTCTTTCGTTTTTTACATGAAGAACCTGAGGTCCAGAAGGGGGGGAAAAAAGACTGATCCAAGATGATACAAATAGAAGTATAATTTGAATCCAAGCCTAAAGCACATACTCTTTCTGGTACCCGTCTTGTACTTGACAAGTATCTGCCTTGTCTAAGATCACACGAATCATAAGGAGCAAAGCTAAGTTTTAAACTCACATCTCCTGACTCCTAAGCCACCTCCTTCTATAACCCTCCCTCCCTTCCATTCAGTTCTTTCAGATTTCAGCCCTCCCTGAGCTTCATCAGCAAGGAGAAGGACCCACTTCAGAGGATTCAGTGGTGCTGGGCTTTTCAGGGGGCTGATGCATCCAGTTGTTGACTCTGCCTCTTGCCACCCCCACCCCCCAATTCCAGCTGTGCATCTCCCCAGCCCAGGCTGAAGGCCCATGTAAAAATTTTGTTCCATGACATTAGTTTTATGATCTCCCTGGAGCAGATCCAAAGCAAAGTTTTATGTGATATGATTACACAAGGTGAATTGTCCTGGATCTGTGTAATGAAACAGATACTGTGTTTAATGATTCTTTGGAGAATTAAGTGCAGTTGGGTTATTAATCAGACTTGGGTTCCTGCAGGAGAATGAGACAGAGCAGCAGAGAAACAGAGCTTGCATTCCTCAGGGGCCCTAGGTGCATGCTTGCATTCCAGGGCTGGCAGAACCGGTGCCCATTAGCAATGTTTATTGCAGAACATGCAAGTTAAGTTACCAAGAAACCAGAGATAAGTGACAGGCTTCCCATCTCTCCATCCAAACATTGACCCAGCAAAAAGTACATGGAGATTAGACGACTCAGGAACTTGGAGGGATGAGGTCCAGGACAAAGCTCATTGAGGATTGTAGGAGAGTAGAATAGCCTTGGAAGGAATCTTAGTGACCATCAAGTCCAAATTGCTCCCCCCTCATTTTCAGATGAGAAAAATGAACCATGGGAAATGACTTGCCCAGGGTCACACAATGTATTAAGTTTGGATTCAAGCTTTTTGACCCCAGCTTAGTGCTTTATCCAGTGTCCTATGCATCTACTTCTGGTCAAGAGAGGCACATCTGGACTCAAAAGAACTGAATTTCAGAGTTGTCCATTTTTCAAATTCAAGTCAGTAAGTTTTAATTACATACATACTAGATGCAGGGTGGTGGCAGCTAGGTGACTCAGTGAATAATGCCCCTGACTTGGAGTCAAAAAGGACCTAAGTTCAAATCTGATCTCAGAAACTAGCTGGGTGACCCTGGACAAGTCATTTCATCCCATTTGCCTTGGTTTCCTCATCTGTCAATTGAGCTGGAGAAGGAAATGGCAAATCAATCCAGTATCCTTGCTAAGAAAACTCCAGATGGGACACAAATGAATATCCTAGTGTTTAGGAGACAACTAAATGGCACAGTGGATCAAATCTAAGGTCAGGAGTCAGGAAGATTTATCTTCTTAAGTTCAAATCTGGCTTTGGATACTTACTAACTGTGTGAACGTGGGCAAGTCACTTCACCCTATTTGTCTCAGTTTCCTCATCTGTAAAATAAGTTGGAGAAGAAAAAGGAAAACCACCTGAGTGTCTTTGTCAAGAAAATCCCAAACAGAGGCAGCTAAATGGTACAGTGGTCAGAGCACCAGTTCTGGAGCCAGGAGGATCTGAGTTCAAATCCAGCCTCAGACACTTAATAATTACCTAGCTGTGTGGCCTTGGACAAGTCACTTAACCCCATTACCTTAAATAAATAAAATTGGGAATGCCTCTAGCCTCTCCCCATTGAATATAATGCTTGTTGATGGTTTCAGATAGATACTGCTAATTATTTTAAGGAACAGTCCATTTATTCCTACACTCTCTAGTGTTTTTAATAGGAATGGATGCTGTATTTTGTCAAAAGCCTTTTCAGCATCTATTGATATGATCATATGATTCCTGATAGGTTTGCTGTTGATATAATTGAGTATACTAACAGTTTTCCTAATCTTGAAACAAGCCTGCATTCCTGGAATAAATCCTACTTGATCATAATGTATTATCCTAGTGATGACTTGTTGTAGTCGTTTTGCTAAGATTTTATTTAGGATTTTTGCATCTATATTCATCAGGGAAATAGGTCTATAATTTTCTTTCTCTGTTTTAACTCTTCCTGGTTTAGGTAACAGTACCATGTTGGTTTCATAGAAAGAGTTAGGCAGAGTTCCATCCTTCCCTATTTTTCCAAAGAGTTTATATAGGATTGGAACCAATTGTTCCTTAAATGTTTGGTAGAATTCACTTGTGAATCCAGCTGGCCCTGGAGATTTTTTTAAGGAGTTCAATAATGGCTTGTTGAATTTCTTTTTCTGAGATAGGGTTGTTTAGGTATTTAATCTCTTCTTCATTTAACCTGAGCAACTTATATTTTTGTAAATATTCATCCATTTCACTTAGATTATCAAATTTATTGGCATAGAGTTGGGCAAGATAATTTCGAATTATTACTTTAATTTCCTCCTCATTGGTGGTGAGTTCATCTTTTTCATTTATAATACTAGCAATTTGGTTTTCTTCTTTCTTTTTTTTTAATCAAATTGACCAGAGATTTATCAATTTTATTGGTTTTTCATAATACCAACTTTTGGTTATTTATTAATTCAATAGTTTTTTTGCTTTAGATTTTATTAATTTCTCCTTTAATTTTTAGAATTTCTAATTTGGTATTTGATTGGGGATTTTTGATTTGTTCTTTCTCTAATTTTTTTAGTTGCATGTTTAGTTCATTGATTTCCTCTTTCTCCAATTTATTCATATAAGCATTTAGAGCTATAATATATCCCCTGAGAGTTGCTTTGAATGAATCCCATAGGTTTTGGTATGTTGTTTCATTATTATCATTATCTAGGATAAAATGGTTAATTCTTTCTATAATTTGTTTTTTGGTCCACTCATTTTTTTAAAATGAGGTTATTCAGTTTCCAATTTGTTCTGGGTCTATATCTCCTTGTCCCAGTATTGCATATGACTTTTATTGCATTGTGATCTGAGAAAGATGTATTCACTATTTCTGCCTTTCTGCAGTTGATCATTAGGTTTTTATGTCCTAGTACATGGTCAATTTTTGTATACGTTCCATGTACTGCAGAGAAAAAGGTATATTCCTTTCTATCCCCATTCAGTTTCCTCCATAAGTCTACCATATCTAATTTTTCTAACAATCTATTTACCTCCCTAATTTCTTTCTTGTTTGTTTTATGATTTGATTTATCTACATCTGATAGTGGAAGGTTGAGGTCCCTTCCCTTCCTTTTGTTATTTCCCCTTATTTCCCCCAATCCCCTTCCCTTTCTCCGTTCCCCCCTCCCCTTTTCCCCTTTTAATACTTGAAAGGTTAGATGTTTTATAAGTTAACTGAGTATGTGTAGGTTGACTTTTAGCCAAGTCTGATGAGAAGAAGATTCAGGTGTTTCTCCTCTGCTCCCTTCTTCCCCTCTATTACCATAGGTTTTTTGTACCTCTTAGTGTAATGAGATTTGTCCCATTCAATCCCCTCCCTCCTCCCATCTCTTTCCTGTCCCCCTTTTTAGGGAGGCAGTGCATTTTTTTAGATCATTCTATCTAGGTCATAGAAAATTCTGAGTGTCTGTCCCTTCTAGTTCAGTATATTCTATTGAATAGAGTCAAAATTCCTGAGGGTTATTAGAGTCTTTCTCCTAAGTGGGGTTAAAGCCAGTTACATCCCATTAGATAGCAGTCTCATGGATAGGTCATGGATGTCCATCATTTCTGGCTAGGTATATTCTCTCTGTTAGAGTTACATTTCTCAGGATTTATGAGAGTCTCCCCCCCGCCCCCCCATGCTGGGATATAGCCAGTTTCAACTTACTGGATTGCATTTTTTTCCTTTTTACCGCCCCCCCCCCCTTTTTTTTTTACCTTTTCATGTGTCTCTTGAACCTCCTGTTTGATGTCCAAGTTTTCTGTTTAGCTCTCTGGTC